>NC_092873.1:143523912-143861369 GCF_028372415.1 Notamacropus eugenii | reverse complement strand
CTTTGCCAAGAAAACCCCAAATGAGGTCATGAAGAGCTGGACAGGACTGATTAACAAGAGCATTAAGATTGGCAAGTACTTTATATACAAGATTGAATTTGGTCCTTGAAACAATTATTTTGAGAAAGGTACTGTATATCTTATCTTCAATTTACAGAGGAGGAATCTAAGACAGAGAGGCCAGATGATTTGCACTGGGATATACAGCTAATTAGCATCAGAGAGAGGAGCTCTATTCAACTGTTTCCTAACTCCAAACCCAGCTCTTTTTCCACTCTTTCATCAAAATAAGTATTCCTTCCAGTGGTATGGATTGAAACCCATCTCTGCCTTCGCATTCTATCCTTTTCTTGTCTATGTCTTCCCATACATTCTTCAAGATGTACTAGAAGACTTCCCCAGGTTATTTAGCATTCTGTTTGTATTAGTGTAGCATTGACGGTAGAGCTGTTATCCCTCACTCTCATTACTTGACTGGTCTATTATTGAAGGGAGATACAAGAACTTTTGGTTCAGATGGAATACTGATCAAGTAGACCAAATAGAAAAAGTTCCTTTCTCTAGTTCATTACCAGGTTAGATAACCTTAGAAGCCTATGGAAGCTCAGAGAAAATAGACCCCAGAGGAGGCAGAAGCTAGCACAAGTTCCAGTAAACAGGGACTAAATCTGTTCCTCTTCTGAATGCAAACTAACTTAGTGGGGTAAGAAGTTGTTAAATGCTTGAGGGTTATAGAGCCCTAAGTGGAGACTTGCCACAGGGGCATGAAGTCATGGATCATGTAAGTGGGAGCTGAAGCTAATGAGATCTTGGTCTTGGTCTTTCAGAGCAGTCTACCAAAAGCTGGAAGACAAGGAGGAACAACAAACCCTTTCAGGAACTCAGAACCACCACAGGAGATAGAGCGGGAACAATAACTGGGTGTTTCAGTGACTTTGTAGGAGTCCTGAGACTAGTGTGATCTCTGACATTCAACTGGGGACTGTCAAAGACACAATAGGGGACAGAGCCAATTCCTGGTTTAGGATTGTACAAAGAAGAGATTAGATGTTATATATACATTATACTACACTAATAGTAATACTTATTATTGTAGCTTTGCATTTATATTTTATTTATTGCTATTATTGTCAGAAACCAGGGATTATGACAGAGGACAGAGACTAGTATTAGCCTCCTCATTCAGGACTGCAGGAATAGCAGTGTTCAGAATTCAGAGGGGATAGTACTGAATAGAAGCTGCCCAGCCCATCTGAAAGTGAGAGAGGTGAAGGAAGGTAGCTCTGACACAAAGTCCCAGTTCAGTCATCTAAGCTGGAGATATAAGTAGAATAATACTCCAAATACAAAGAATAAATGTTACGGGCTCAAGAAGCAAATGCACTTGTCAAAAGAAGAAATGCTAACTATCAATAATGAAATGGAAAAAATGTTCCAAAGCACTAATGTCAAGATAAACCTCAATTAAAACAACTCGAGGTTCCTCCTCACACATCAGTTTGACATTATGCAAAATTTGATATATACTTCAGAAAATATACTATATATAAGAACTTATGATTTCATGTACAATCCCTTTTTCTAAAAATGTTTTATGGAAACATTCATGTTTATTAATATTAGATGAAATAGATAATTTCAATAACATTTTTTAATTTTCATGAAAAAAACTTTAGTGCAACTAAAGAGGGAAGGAGTCAATTGGGGAAAATATTTGTATCAAATATCTCTAATAGGACCTGCTATCCAAGATATAGGCAACTAACAAAAACATGTAAGAGCAAAAGTTGCTCCCAATAGATAAATGGCCAGTAGATACAAAAAGTTTTCAGAATTGCAAGCTATTAACAACCATTTTAAAAAGTGTTCCAAATCACTAACAATATGAGAAATGCAAATGGAACCAGCTTTAAGAATTATATCCTACCCTGAAAATTGGCAAAGGTGACCAAAGATGGGAATGTCATTTTGGAGGAGTTTTAAAAGTACAATTGCAGGGTTCTCTGTGAATTTGTTCAGCCATTCTAGACAGCAATTTGGACTCATTGAAAGAAAGTTTAACAGCCTTTCACCCAAAGAGTTCATTGCTAGATTTCTATTGCCAGAATGTCAATAACAAAAAGTGAGGACCCGGGTACGCCAAAACATTTATAGCCACAGGAGCAAAGAAGTGGAAGCAGAGTACACATTCATTGGTTTGGAAATGGTTAAACTAGTTGTGGTACATGAAAGCAATGGAATATTACTGTGCTATAAAATTGTGTCTATGGAGAATACAAAGATGTAGTAGAAGACTGGTATGAACCGATGCAAAGTGAAGAACCAAGAAAACATGTACACAATGAGCACAATATGAGTAGAAAGGAAAACAACAGGGCAATAATTTACTCTGAATGCTGCTGAATCTTAATGCCCAAACTTGTCCCCACAGAAGAAAAATAAAAGGTACTTCCCCCAGCTTCTTTGAAGGATCAACGGCTATAGGTGTGGGACGTTGTCTACAGTGACAGACTTTT
Organism: Notamacropus eugenii; assembly: GCF_028372415.1. Lineage (NCBI taxonomy): Eukaryota > Metazoa > Chordata > Mammalia > Diprotodontia > Macropodidae > Notamacropus > Notamacropus eugenii. The sequence continues at coordinate 143,858,853 of NC_092873.1, read as the reverse complement.
TTGAAGTGATGGTTAGTTACCCTGAATTATTTTTTATTTCATTTTTCTTCATTGTTTTGAGGAACACCTCTCTGGGAGAGGAGATATATTGGGAAATGTAGATGATGTGAAAACAAAAAAATAAATAAACATTTACTCAAAAATATTTTCCCTAGTGTCTTCGAAATTGTGACACCTTTAGTAAAGATTTCTTCTTGGTGCATTTGTCCTAGGACAAATATTCTTCCCATCTTAATCGTCTTTATTCCCAATACTACTTCCTCATTTACTCTGTTGAGGACTGAGATGTTGAGTATAAATGTTTTGCGATCACTGATGATAAAAATAACAACAGTTTGCTACTAAAACACTAATAGGTCTGTTCAATTTTTGACTAGTTGGTTTTCCTCCTAGTTTCTTCTATGCATGCTCTTGGGATAATCTGGTTTCACTGGGTCTCATGCCAAGCTTCTTGAATACTTGCTTCCTCATTCACTGCTCTTTGCTATTTAATTTTTCCTAATCTTTCACCGTCCTCCTCCATAACATTTTGCAAATGAGTTGATAATGCTACTTGATATTGCCATTGATTGGTATTTCTCTCAACTTAGCAAAAAGATAAAATGTTTGCTGCTAAATGAGATGATTTCTGGAAATTTCTGTCCTCCCTTTGATAAAGACTGCTCTATTTGCTTCTATTCATTATTTAAAATTCTGTCAGAAATTGTGATCACCAGATTAACTTTTCATTTATTCATTTCCAGTTTTGTGAGCCTAATGATGGATTGTTTCAGGTTCCACCTGTTACAATGGTAAACAGCACCTTATGTTTACCTGTATCTACTTATTTGATGTCAATATTGATCTTTTCTCTAGTTAATGGCAAAAAGAGCTGATTCAAAAATGACTATGACATTGGGATATTTCCTGATACTATGCAATCAATTTCATCCTCCTGTTATTTTCTATGTTTCATGCTTTATTATATCCAAAGAATTAATTAAACTAATGTCCTACCTGCTGGTGATGAACTTTTTTGTATTTAACTAGATTGGTCCCTATCAGGAGACAGAATCTGTCCTAGGAATTATACTTAAAACACAGAACCTGCCAAAATTTGCTCACTCCTATCAGATCTTTGAAAAACAAGTTCACATTTAGCCTATAACGATACATGAATATATAAGATTTCTATTGGGAGAAGAAAGAAATGGCAAAAATAATTTTAGTTCATTTGTGGAAAATGGCTCCATATACACTATTACTATTTCCATAACTAATGAAAAGTTAGAGATTGAATAAGTAAAACACATTTTTGTTTCACAACCCTTTCAAAAGCACATTATCTAAAAAGTCAGGATTAAAAGGGAAAGCTTACATCCACCAATTTAGCCACATAGAAATGTTATGGTAGCACCGCTAAGTAGGTTGAAGAATATTTACTAAAACAGTGGCTCCAAATTTACTATGGTAAGTGTGGGTCCCAAAGTAGGGATTTAGAATTGAGATGCACGTAATAATTCCAGACTAGAAAATGTCTGAGTCAGCTTCTCTCCTCAAAGCTATTACTACAATTGGGTCTGCTGCTACTTCTGCCTCTTCTTCCTCTCCTTCCTTCTTTTTCTTTCTCTCTCTTCTTTGAATTTCCTGGTCCTGCCTGTGGCCATGGGAAGGATCCATCAATCTTCCTCCTGATTCAGAGACCACTGTTGGCATATGAAGTGAAAAAGGAAAAATTCTTTAGAATTTAGAGGAAAAAGTCATGTGTTGATAATTTGAGGATTGGGTATCTGAATATACTTCCTTCCAATTTCCAGATCATGAAAATAAAGCTGATGCATATTCACAGTAACAAAGATCATAAGTAGAAAACACTGTGACCATGTTTTTAGGAAACAACTACACAATTTTTCTGTTTTGCCTCTGTTAATTCAGGATTTTATCCTGAGAAACTGCATAAGCAAAAGGGTAGGGTAGACATTTGTCAGTAAAGCGAACATGCATTAAGCACTACTTGGGTACAATGCATTGCAGTAGGTTATATATGAGATGCGAAGCTCACCTCCCTAATCAAATTTAGACTTCAGTAGAACAATATGGGATATATACAATAATAAGAATGCAAAATGAGATCATGATCTCTAGAGCTAGAAGGGATGTTAGACATCATCTAGACCAAAATCCCTTCACTAATACAGATGAAGAAAATAAGACTCTAAAAGATTACATGATTTACCCAAAGTCACATAGGTAATAAGGAGGAGAGACAAAATTAAGTTTAATTCTTCTTCTAATTCCAAATTATTTTTGTTTTACAATTGTGGCACTATAGAGGATGATAATTTCAACAGGAGAGGGATAAGGAATACAGGGTCTCCTACGCTGCACTCTTGCCTGAACTGTGATAGGGTGAAAAGGATAACGTAAGTAAAAATAGAAACTAGTGATTTGAGTCTGAACCAGTCAGTGTAGGAAGAGTTTGTGTCTAGGTATAAAGGCCACTAGTAATGTGGTCCCCAGAGCACTTAGGTGGTACAGCGCATATAGAATGTTGGACCTGGAGTCAGCAAGATTCATCTTTTTGAGTTCAAATCTGACCTCAGACACTTACTAGTTGTGTGACTAGTTGTGTGGCAAGTCACTTAACACTGTTAGCCTCAGTTTCTCTGAAATGAGTTGGAGAAGGAAATGGCTAACCACTCCAGTATCTTTCTCAAGAAAAACTCAAATTGGGTCACAAAGTGTCAGACATGACTGAAAAATGACAGCAACGATGTGTTCCCACACTTATACCTAGGCACTCAACATAAAATATGAGTGATAGGCATGAGACAGTATTTTGCCCAACACATTCAAAAGATTAGAGCCCATAAACATAAAAATTAAAAACTAAAATAAAGCATTAAATTCATCCAGTAGCACCTCAAAATAAAGATATGTTTAGGAAGTACTAAATCAATATGGCATACTTATTTTGTACCTGCACCATCCTGTAATAACAAAGTATGGATCACTTTTCTCCCCTCTCCACCATCACATGGCATTAGAGGTGAGGATCTTCCTTTTCCAAAAAATGCATTGTTAAAAAAATTTTCCCTTGAGCAGATCTGGTATTTCTCTCAACTTAGCAAGAAATTGCCCCAAAACAAACTTGAGAACTTCATCTCTTGGGACCTTTTAAATTTTCACAGAAAGACCATTCTCAGGCATTCTTGTCTCAGTTCTGTGCTCAGAAAAGGAAAAAATGGTACAAGGAACTTAAGATCCATGACCTTCCTTCTCAGAGTATTCATGCAGAAACTTCCCAGCTCACCATGTTCTGATCCAGTCACCATTTTCTGCTCTTGGAAGGGAGCAGAAGTCCCCTTACTCCCTTAGCTATACTCTGATCTGAATGTTCAAAGCAGAGAAAGGCTGGAAAATGGAAAACAGAGCCAGGTGCTTCACAACTCAGTTTTATAGACCATAAGGAAAGGGTGGCTTTTCCAACAAAAATATATCCCCTATGACTCCCATTTTCCAATTTTGAGGCAGCTCTGGTCAATAAGGGTGAATCAGGGGAGTTCCCAGTGTATATGAAGATTGTATAATAATGTATCATAAAAGAATTCATGGAAACTTGGGAGGACTTGCATGAAGGGATGCAGAATGGAGAAGGCAGAGCCAAAAGAACAAAATACACAATAACTAAATATAAATGAGGGGAGGGAAGAATTAAACAACGGAACAAAATATAATGGACAGTACTGGTGACAAATTATTCAAGATAATGTGTGCACCCTTCACTTATGTGAACAAACAGTAAAAGATGGGAAACGATGTGAACTCTCTATTGCAATCACTCTTTTAAATGTTTCTGCTTAACTGTTATGTTAGGGGGTGGGGGTGAGGGAGTGTTCTTTTACTATTATTATTAATTATTTTGTGTTTTCAGTGTTCTACAAACACTTCCATATAACTTAGAATTTTTTCCCCTCCCTCCCTCCCTCTCTTTCCCCCCTCCCTCCCTCCTCCCTCCCTGAGACGGCATACAGTTTTATATAGGTTCTACACATACATTCCTATTAAATACATTTTCATCTTAGTCATGTTGCATAGAAGAATTAAAATGAATGGGAGAAATCATGAAACAAACCTAAACATAATACGAAAGAAGATGATCTGCTACATTCTGCGATCGAATTCCATAGTTCTTTCTCTGGATATGGAAGGTATTTTGCCTTAAGAGACCACTGGGAAATATTTAAGTCCTTGCATTGCAATGAAGTACTGTCTATCAGAAAAATTCCTTGCACACTGTGTCATTGCTGTGTACAAAGTTCTCCTGGTTCTTCTCCTTTCACTCAGCGTCGGTTCATATAAGTCTTTGCAGGCCTCTCTGAAGTCTTCCTGTTCATCATTTCTTATAGCACCATAGTATCCCATTACATTCATATTCCACATTTTATTCAGCCATTCCTAATTGATGGGCATCCCCTTGATTTCCAGTTTTTGATCACCACAAAGAGAGCTGCTATAAATATTTTTGTACATGTGGAACTTTTTCTCATTTTTATGATCTCTTGGGGATATAATACTAGAAGCGGTATTGCTGGTTCAAAGGGTATGCCCTTTGGGCATAGTTCCAAATTGCTCTCCAGAACGGTTGGATCAGCTCACAGTTTCACCAACAATGAATTAGTGTTCCAGCTCTCCCACATCTTCTCCAACATTTATCATCTTCCTGTTTTGTTATGCTAGCCTGTCAGATATGTGTGATGTGGTACCTCAGAGTTGTTTTGATTTGTATCTTTCTAATCAACAGTGATTTAAAGCATTTTATATGACTATAGAGATCTTTAATTTCTTCCTCTGAAAACTGCCTGTCCATATCCTTTGGCCATTTGTCAATTGGGGAATGACTTGTAGTCTTGTACATTTGACTCAGTTCTCTATATATTTTAGAAATCAGGCCTTTATCACAGGCACTAGTTGCAAACTTTTTTTCCCAGTTTTCTACTTAGAAAGGAGTGCTCTTCATGGAACATTTGTTTGTATTCATTGGGATCTATCTGCAAACAAAACATATCAGTAAGAAAAATGTCACTCAAACTGGGGATTAAAGGATGGAAAGGATTTCAAAACGCAGAACTAGTTCAGATCATTCCAGAACAAGGATATAATGTGGATAAAATGAACAGATACCACAATTAGCTTTGGATATGGCAAGTAGTTTAATTTGGCAGGAGCTGAGTGCATAAAGGCAAGACTGAATTAAAACTATTAGGATTTATTTATTTCATTAATCAACTTTTGTGTGTTCATAGTTTTTGAAGGTTCTCTATATTCAGATGGTGTCTGCCTAAGTAGAGATGAATATAATAGCTTTTATTTATTTTTTTAAAATTCATTATTTACTTATTTTAGCATTATTTTCTTTCTAAATTTTGAGTTCCAGATTCTCTCCCTCCTTCCCACCCACTGACCTTCATCTATACAAAATATGCAAAAAGCCTCGCCCGTTTCTCTTCCCTAACCAAATCCTATGATGCTATATTGTTTGGTAAATGAAGCAGGAATTCTCTGAAGAAATAGATAAGTTGCCTTTCTCCTGTTTTCTCCTGAATGGTGTCTGAGTTCCTTTGACAAGGTATGAGTACTCCTTATTCAATCTGAATCATTGTCCCCATAGAGTGGAAGGTTGCTTGGTGTCCCCAAAAGGGAAAGAAATCTTAATCTGTATTTTTTTGTTGGGTTAAATAAAGCAAGTTATATTTCCGATGTCTTCTTAGCCTGAATGCTTATAGGGAAGAGGAGTTCCCTTGGAGAAACATGAACTTCATCTTGATGTTCTCATGGTAATCAATGAATGGAGGCAAGACAAGTCTTATGTTACTGCTAATAGAGACTCCTCCTCCTGTCCCCACTTCCACTGAACTCAATCTAATATGTCATAGGCCAGAAGCCAAATGAAATAGAACATACATAGATATTTGCATATGAGTTGTATCTTTCTACTAGTTTCACATCAGCATGAACTATGACATAGAGGCAGCTAAAGGGTGCCATAGATAGAAAGCTGGGCCTGGAGTCAGGAAGGCCTGAGTTCAAATCTAGCCTCAGACACTTAGTAGTTGTGTGAGCCTAGGCAAATCACTTAACTTCAATTTGTTTCAGTTTCTTCAACTGTAAAATGGGGATAATAATTGCACCTACTTCCCAGGGCTGCTGCAAGGATCAAAAGTGGTCATATTTTAAAAGTACTTAGCACAATGCCTGGCACATAGCAAGTAGTTAATAAATGCTTATCTCGTTTCCTATTCAAAATTCATATCCTTCCCCGGATCATAGCACAGAACTTTATATTTGGCAGAGACTGGATAAATATCTGGTGAATAAAAACCAATAACTTTTTTTAAAATTTTAACTTGATACCATTACTGAAGTATAAACATTAAGCTGCTTGAACCTCTAAAGCAATAATTTAGGTTGAAGCAAAAATAGGTATGAATACGTGTTTCCCCCCAAAAGGCAATACATTGCCAAAAGGTGACCTGATCCCTGGTTGCAGTCATTCATTCATATCTAAGCCCGACAGTTAGCAAAGTTTTGCCAAGAAGACTTAAAAACAGTACTTGTTGTGAGACTTGAAGGTATACTTAGCATGCCGTACTTGAGATTGTGAAGGACTAATCAGTACCGAAAAGAGGAAAAACTCTCAGTGAAAACACTTCATTTGGATGGTAAAATGTCTGGGACATAAATACACATCTTAGGGTATGGTATTTTACTGAGATGATAAATGAGTTTGTTGGTGCATTATCTCATTTCCTGTGGCAAAGACTTCTGGTGCTGGCTCTAGGAGCAGACACGGACTTTAAGCCAGTGCTTAACTCCTTATGGAATCTTGGCAATTACAATGTTGGCTCCTCTACAGCTTTCTGTCACCCAAAGCCTGGCCCACTGAAGGTAGAATATGAAAGGATTCTAGAAAGATTCAGAATTCCAAAATGGCTTGGTCGAAGATATTGAATAGCACACAGACATAATGTTCTTAGATAGATAGGTAGATAGATAGATAATGTATATGGACATAAACATATTCATGACTATGTATTATATATACCATACATGTACACATATACCAACGATAGATTAATACATGCATACATATATGTATTAAAACATACTTATATTCATGGATGTATGTATACAAACTACATATATATTATATATCACATATATGAGATAGATGTGTATCATATATACAATATCAGCATACATACCTATTTATGGATAGATACACACATATATACACATAAATAGATTTATATTCATTGATATATCTGTGTGTATATATACTGTATATGGATAGATAGACAGATACATATTTACTGAAATGATCTGATCTCATTCATTCTGGATTCTCAGACTACCTAGGCTCTGCTTCCATGGGACTATAGTGTGCTAAGTTGCCCTACCATATATTCCCACAGGACTTGGCAAGGTATCTACCAGGGAGCTGTCATACTTTTGATAATGCTTCTCAGAGGCTCAGTGCCCTTATCCACTTTTCTGATGACCTGGAAATTCAGGGCACTTCAACTCATCTTTCCCTCAAAGTGGTGCAGGTCCTATCTGACCTCTTCTATGGTAGGAGTTTTCAGATGCATCCATTTGATTTGCATCTCTGTCCCTGTATTACCATGGCCTAAAGTCAGAATTAGGATGGGGAGTGTTTTCATGGGGAAAGGGAAGGAAATGGAGGATGTGACCAAGTCCTACATTCTCATCTTTCTCTACGTTTGTTCATTTTGTTTTGTTTTGTGCATCATGGATCCCTTTGGGAGTCTGGTAAGGCCTAGAAAACCCTTAAATGCCTTTAAATGTAGAAAATAAAACATATAGAATTCTAAGGGAAATCAATTTTATTGAAATATAGCTATCAAATAGTTTATTCTTTTAATGTTCTTGAACCTTTTCTCTCGTGGTGCTCTTTGCCTGTTTGGTAAAGGAATGCTGTGCCATGGCTGTCCCAACTGTTTCTAATTATGTACCACCCCTTCCCTCCCAGATCCTTACTCAAAGACATAACCTGACTCAGCAATCTGACTGTTAAAAGGAGCCAAAGTATTTTCAGGCAGTCCTTATAAGTTAGATCCACCAAAATAATTTTACAGAATATGGCACTGAATCTTTGAAAGATTGAAAACCCTTAATTTAAAACTGTTGAAGTAGCTTAGATTCTTATAACATTGCATTTTGAATCTGAAGACCTGGGTTTGAATCCTGAGCTCTGAGAATTAAAATGCTGATTTGAACACCTTCTTCACTTTCTCCCACCCTTAACCCAGCATTAGACCCCAGCTTCATACTTCTGTCCTATGAATTTGTCTATCCACATAAATTCTTTAGATTGACATTGGCAGAACATTCTGATTTCTCTTGCAAATCAGGCTTTGTCATACATCCCTCCCTCTCTTTTTCTGATACTTCTAACACTAGCCTATTTCAGACCCTAATCATAGCTACCTGCCTAACTCATATCTTTGCCTTTGGTTTCTCCCTACTCTAATTCATCCTCTTTACAAGAGAAAAAGTTATTTTACTAAAGCACAGATCTGATCATAACAGATCCTTATTCAATAAACTTTCTGGCTTCCTGTTACCTTTAGAATCAAAGATGAACACCTTTTTCTGGAATTTTAAACCCTTCACAAAATGGTCCCTCTCAATCTTTCTCGTCTTTTCCCTAGAATTGCTATTCTTTTTCCATAGTGACTCCTGTCACCATACCTTTGCCCAGGCTGTCCCTCATGTCCTTTACTCTTTCATCCATTAGAAAGTCTAGGTTCCTTCAAGATTTAGTTCAAACTTGCTTTTCCAATTTTAAAATTGCTCTTTATGAATTCTCTATGTAGAAATATACTCACCTACGTATACATACATATTAAATATCTTCTGTCTCTGTATCTACCATAGTAAATGCCTTCCTCTCTCCATTAGAACATAAGCTTTTTGAGGGTAGGGACTGGTTTCACATTTTCTTTGTATCCCCAGCACTCAGCACACAGTATCTGGAACATAGTCAGCAATTAATACTTGTTGATTAATTGATTCATTGCCTTCAATGGCTCATTTATAGGGAAGGTACTTCCCTTGCAACCTGTCAATCAGAAAGATTTATACTACTTACATCCCAGAAATATTGCAAGCAGCTAAGGGTTAATTCTGTCTGGGGCCTGCTCAATCTCAAATGAGATAATGCTTAAAATGCCCATGTTGTTTTGTCGGCTCATTTGTTCAAATCTCCAGTATCAATGTCTCTATATTGAAATATCATTTTAATGGCAGTTCGTATTTAGATGATCAATTCCAGGCCAACTAATTTTCAAAGGCAGCTCAAGGATTTGAAGTATTATCCCAGAAATATTTCAAAAAGTAGCCCCAATAATTAAAAAAGAAACATCTGATTTAATAAAATTTAATTAAAAACATCTTTTTTAATCTTTCCAGTGAATTATCACTCTCTCAGTAAATCTGACTGAAGATATAATAACATATATTGTTCTAGTGCCTATGTTGAGACCATAAAAATGTAGTATTTTTCCATAGATAAAGACACAATATTCATGAATCTGGTTTCTTTACTTGTCTGTTTTATTAGTCTTTGATGAAGTTCGGAACTTCTGACTCATATTCGTCTTATCATAACTCTCTGTTTTATTTATTCTAACTGTCCTTGAGAGTGCTGAGTGATTTACCTCATCTGCATGCTTTTTATCTTCATCGAATTTTAAATGATGTGTCTGATGTTTTGGCAGAAACTATATTTGTGCAAGACTATTCCTCCCTGCCCCACACTAACACAATACACACTTGGCTGACAATTCTCTGATTGAAGAATAGACACTTGAATTTCATTGTTGTTTTTCCTAATTAATTAGTTGATCTTTTCCCTTAATTTCCTTGAGAAGCAGCATGTCTCAATGGATAGTGAGCTGGCTTTGAAGTTAGGAAGACCTGAATCCAAATGTTGTGTCTGACAAATAATGGCTGTGTGATCCTGGGTAAGTCTCAGAGCACCTTTCTACAACTAGGAGCTGCCTTTCTTTTAAACAATCAAAGTTAAGTGACTTCCTCAAGGTGACACAGCTAGTAAGTGTCTAAGGCCAGATTTTTAACTCAGGTTTTCCAGTACCCTTGCTTTATCCACTATGCCACTTAGCTGCCCCAGAAGGAAGTGACTTTCATTGATAGAGGGAATTTCCTTATGCAAGAGCTTCATTTACCAAAGAAATCACTCATCCAGTCCCTATTCTAATATAATTTATTGATTACAAAGTACGTAATTACTTTTATAATGCTAATTAGGATAGAAGTTAGACCCGTGATTTCATTGGCATAGAAAGCTCCCTCTAATGATAGATTTAAAATAAAAGAATCCTTTTCTATGAAACAAATAAATGTAAGCATTAATTTCATATCAAAGACAATAACACATAAGGATAAAGACTGAACCTGGATTTTAGTTAATAGAGTGTTATTAAATCCTATACATAATTCATTATTATTAATATAATTATTATTAAATACTATATATACATAAATAAACACGAAATACAATAAAATTGTATCCACTAATGCAGTCAAGCCCTTCTCTGAAATGGATATTCTTAGAAAGTTACCCAGAGGCTACGTGACTTGCTAAGAATCACACAATGAGGACGGGTCAGAGACGGGACTGGACCTCAGGTCTTCTTTTCCCCAAGGTCAACTCTCTAGTCCCTATATCATGATACATTTCATATGAGCCAAAATTTCATTTGGATTGTAAAACATGATTTGTAGTCATCCATGTTGTATAAAAAGATGAATAGATATTTAATCCATTTCAGTAAGTATTTGTTAAATACATGCTCTTGGCATATCTTGTTAAGACATTTTTAGGGCTATGTGGAAATATTCATCATGGCCTAGAGTGTCAAGAAATTCCCCATCTCAAGACATATATACATAAAAATTATATGCATGTAAAACAATGGATGTATACAAGAAATAGTTAATTTTTTCTACTCTAGTTACTCTTGACTTTCCCAGAATACCCTCCTCAAAAAACAAACAAACAAACAAACAAAACCTATTTCATCTAAAACAAACTACAGAAACCAGTACTAAAAGGAAGAGAAACTGAACTTAGGAATTATTTTCTTTCAAAGAATTATCCTCTAGTGACTTAAGAAAAAATCAATCCAAATTTAAGGTAAAATGAATCATAGTGAGATTTTTCCTTCTTTCATTGTAAAATAATCCTATACATGCTTAAGTAAGAGAAAACAGATGGCATATTATACAACGCTGAGACAGTATTTAAATGAAATTTCTCAAAATTATTAAAAAATCATATATAAGATCTATATGGAGATTTAATTAAAACCAGATTTTTGATTCTGCTTTAGAAAGCCACTTTATTACATTAATGAGTTTTTCTTTTCTTTCTTTACCTTAAAGCATGCCAAAAAAGAACACATGCTGTCTAATATTAGCAGGTATTAATCACCATCATTAGTGTAAATGAATGCAGACATTAGTGTAAATGAAAAATCCCCTTTGGATCAGGGTGTGAACAAGGAATTTATAAAAGAATACAGTATTTTCCAAGACAGAAAGTCATGAACAATTAAATGCTCAGAATGTGGGAAGAAAAAAGCAGATGGAAAAGAAGGAAATGTATCAGGGGAGGTATTATGTGATAGAAGGGAACAAGTGAGAGAACAAAGTACAAAGTGATGATCTCAAGAAGTCTGGGACAAAAACTGAAAGTGTTGGAGAAGCTGTAGGAAAACAAGCACATTAACACAGTTCTGGTGGAGCTGCAAAATAGTCTATCCAGTCTGGAAAGAAATTTGGAACTATACCCTAAAAGTTACTAAACTCTACATATTCTCTGATCCAGCTATAACATTACTAATCCAATCCCCCCAAAGAGATAAAAAAAGAGGAAAAGGAGCGATGTGTCCTAAAATATTGATAGCAATTCTTCTCATGCTAGCCAAAAATTAGAAATAATGGTGTGTGTTCCTTTTAGGAAGCAGCTGAACAAAATAGAGAACATAAATATAATGGAATAGTAACATGCCATAAGAAATGGGGCATGTTCAGAGAAAATCAATAAAATCTCAATGAACTGATTTTCAATGAGTTGAGGAAAATAAGGAGAATATTTTATGCAATAAAAATATTATAGAGGAAAAGCAACTAAATACTTCATAGCTCTAATCAATGATAAAACAGCCCAGAAGACTGAAAATTTAACACATCATTCACACCTTCCAGAGAGGTGATGTACTTAAAATGCAGACATACATTTTTGGGGTATGGTGATTGGGAGAATTTGTTTTGCTGATGAATGGGAATTGTTGTTCAATCTATTTGAAAAATAAAAATAATTTTTAAATGGAGCAATAAATTATGGGGAGTGCCTAATTTTGATTAGTAGTAATCAGTGGAGAACAACAGTATATTTCATAAAACATCAAAGATCAGTGATTTTATCCATGTCCGTATTTTTTTTCCACCAATGTGAAACACAACAACCCCCTCCAAGCTTTAGGAGAGATTTTATAAGTGGTGGCCAAAGAAAATTCATCACCTGGTGGCCAATCTTCTGGCTTCTCCAGACTTGGCAAGACTGGTCCTCAGATGAAAAACAAGAAGTCCATCACTCCACCAGTCCTAACTTTCCAACTTGGCAGGACCTTCCTATCAGAGTTTGGGCTCTCTTGGAACAAACTTAGGTACTCAAGAGTACCCTCTCTGAAGACATCAGAGGTACAATTTAGAGGAAGACTAAAGCTAACATTGTACTATAAATACAAGACGTCTCAAAAGTTTTAGTGCAAGTTCAAGCTTAATACCTTAAAACTGAAGGAGCTAGGATGAGCAGTGAATTAAATGCTGGACCTGGAGTCAGAAAGATCTGAATTCAAATGTGACTTCAAATACTAGCTGTGTGACCCTGAGGAAATCACATAACTTGTTAACCTCGTATTCATCATTTGTAAAGCAGGAGTAACAATAACACCTACCTCCCAAGGTTATTGTAAGGACAAACTAATATTGATGAAGCTCTTTGCAAACCTTAAAGTGCTATAAGAATGTTAGCTATGGTTTTTATTATTAAATACAATTGCCAGTACTAATTACAACTTACCTTTATATGATATACTAAAACTTACAGAGTACTTTCATCATAGTTTCCCATGAGATAGTTAGAATAAATATTATTATCCTCATTTTATGGGTGAGGAAATTGAGACTGAGAAGGAATAAATGAATGCACCCAAAGTCTTCCCCACAGCACATGGTAAAACAAGGCTCCCAACCCAGGTTTTCTCTCGGTCAGTACAAGTCACATTCCTTACAGGGTATGTTGTTACCATGCTCTATAATTAACAAAATAAATCTTCCATGTTACAGGATTTAAAGAAAATTCATTTAGAAATCAGGAATTTGGGGAAGGGGAAAGGGAGGAAAAGCAGAGATTAGACAATTGGTGGTTAGACAAGAGCAATGTTGATTTTAGGGTAAATTTTAGTAAGACAAATCTAGAACTGGAAGTTAATTTAGTGACCTCTTTCTACCAACGAGTAAACTAGGTCACGGAGAAGCTAACGCACCTGCCTAGGACCACATAACTGGCCAGTGGAAAAGACAGGAATAAAAATTCAGTGCTGCTGACTCTGCCAGAAACTTTATTTATTTGATTCCTTTATAGGACATTATTAATATCAGTGGAATTTCTTTCACTACTTTCCATAAAGCTCCAAACCCTACCCATATTATCAAAATTGAAAAGATGTTCTGAATTAGTTCATGTGGATATCAAAGCTTTATATTCCTCACTGCAGTAACATTTATGGAACACCTACCATGTGCCAGACACTGTGCTAAGCATTTTAGAAATATTATCTCATTTGAGACAACAAGCATGGAAAGTAGGTGCTATTATCCTCATTTTACAGTGGGGAAACTGAAGCAAACAGACATTAAGTGACTTGCCTAGGGTCACACATCTAATAAGTGCCTTAGGCCAGATTTTAACTCAGATCTTTCTAATTCTAGGCCCAGCACTCTGTTCATTATACCTATTTAACGCCTTGTAGATATTGGGTTAAGAAATTCACATGATTTTCCATATATCTTCATTTCAACTGGAAGAAAAACTAGTCAAAATATGTTTTCCACAGGTTCTGGCTTGGGGGATGATAGCTTTAGTCAATTTTCATTCGCAGTTCTTTCGCCTGAGAAAGAAGGAAAAAGCAATGTGCTAGCATATGTTACAGCCTTTGTGACTGAAAAGATATATGGATAGGATGTCTAATGAGTGATGAGTAAGGAGAAGAAAACATAATAAAAGTTACTATACAAAGTAATCTCTATATTTATTACTAACTGCTTCAGGATTTAACTCATTCAAGAGTCAGACTAAGCAAAATCATGCATATATCAGAATTTTGGACTCTGACCAAATGCTTAAAGCAGCATAAACTAAATTTTTAAAAAATTTCAGGAAGGGTTATGATTGGTAAGAAAATTCAAGTTAATTCAATTTAAAATGGTCTCCCTAATCTTTATTCTAGCTATAGACTGAGATGTTGCATATGCTTTCTGTAAAAAATGAAATGTAGCAGTATTCTGAAGTGAACCTGTTGGTTGCCTCATTCCCATTTGATATGCTTTCAAAGTTTCCACTGGTATTTATTTTTCACAAGTCTTCAAGGAGCTGCTCTTACTTTCCTCATTTGTTTGACATTCCCCTCCACCCCTTGTCTGCCCCTCTCAGAAGGGTTCCACTCAGCACTGTCTGTTCTTCCAGTGGTTCAATTTCTGATGAGTTTATTTTGGAAATAGATTGGCAGATGGCAATCACTACCCACAGGACCTCCTGAGAATGGTACACCATAAGTGATAGCCCCGTCCAAATGTTAATAAAGACCACATTTAACAAAATACAAAATAGGGAAAGGAAAGAAAATGTATTTCCTATCCAAGCTTTGGAGAGACTTTCAGAATAGACTAGGTTGGGTTGGGTTGATGTTCATGACAAAGAAAGTTGTCTTGAAAATAACTAACCTCTTAAAGCAACCTGCAAAAGCAGTTCCTAATACCAGATATTCTTCTATAGGATAGAAAGCTGACTTCATCCTTACAAGGAAAAATAAATTATCTATTTTACATGACAGATGTGACCCACATGTCCTAGGTGATTAACCTTCCAGGGCATCTGTTTTCTTCTCGATTTTGCCACAGATCTATTTGCTGCCATCTGATATATTCCTTAAGGTACACCCCAGGAGTATAGCAGTGACATTTATGTTTAACTAAAGTTCTTTTTATTGTTGTCTAAATCCCTAAAAGATAAAGTGGCCTTCCATGAATTGAAGGATTGCACACAGTTATCTACAGCTAACACAGTAGCTATGGTTCACTTGTGAAAATACACTAAAGCACCTATAAACCTTCTGAAAAGTACTTCAGTAGGAAGTGTTAACATCCTCTTGGGAAGTAAAAGTTTTCATTAGATTTTTTGAGCTTATATTTTCACATGGAAAAGTTGCCTACATTTCCGTCTATGGTACCTTAGTGCTGTAGTCCACAGTTATTTGATGCTAAAGCAATCTATATCTGAGGTTCTTATCTATGAACTAAAAAAAAACCTTTTGATAACTGTATTTTAATATAATATATTTACTTGATAATCTTAGGTATTTTATTTTTTGTGTTTCAAAACCTTATTCCAAGGAAGGATCCATAGGCTTCTTCAGACTGCCAATGGCATCTGTGACATATAAATGGCTAAAAACCCCTGATCTAGATGAAAAGAGTAAAGATGAGTTGGCCTTACAGAGAGGCTAAGGGACAACAAATGGTTGAATGGAAGACTCCAAGAGTATACATGAAATGTCATAGGAAATCACTGAAAGCCTACAGTGCCCCCACCCATGGTGACTTCATAGAAGGATGTGGACAAAAGTTACACAGATTTGGACAGGCCTGGGTAGATTGTGTCTGCATCATCTTAGGGAACATCTGATTCTGTGAGATCATAGAACTCTTTGAATTGTTGAGCATTAAATGCAAGGTTCTGAGTAAGCCTTCAAAAAATCACCTTCAAGTACAGGACAACCATAATAGTTGTTCATATTTATACAGAACATTAAGGTTTGTGCAGTGTTTCACATAATATTATCCAATTGAGTCTTCACAAAAACTCTGTTGGGTAGTTATTATTACTATCCTCATTTTTATAGATGAGGAAAATGAAGTTCTAAGCCAGAATTCTTAACCAGCTATCCATGATTTTTTCCCTATTTTGTTAAATAAATTTCAATATAATTAGGTCCCTTTGTAATCCAATGTAGTTTTGTAGTGGGGTTTGGTTTTGCACACGCTCAGATCACCTAACATGGAGGTACCCAGGTGGGAAATGTGTAGGACTAGCTTCTGGGAGAGGACGTTCTGTGATTCCTTTACCACTTGAGCATGAAAAACTTCTTTACATTTGCTACATAGCTGAAACAGGCCATATCTATCTATAAAATGTCCAAACTGGGACAATCTGACTGTCATCCCAGCTATATCCAGAGAGGGTGAAGGTACTATTTATCTGAGGATAGGTCCTAGGAGTTGAGTTAGGTAAGAAGAAAGATTGCTTTCCCCTCTTTCCATTTCAGGCCCTAGAACCCCCCAAAATTGGATTGGGGTTTTGTTCTGGCCTATTTTGCTTATTCTTCTCCGTTCTAGGCATAGGCAGAATCCTCACCAGATCCAGACTTGAGCCATTGGAAAAGAGAAAAGAATAAGCATTTATATAGTGCATGCTTTGTATTAAGTCCTTTTTATAGATGTTATCTCATTTGATCCTCAAAATAACTTTGCAAGGTGGTTGCTATTATTATCCCCATTTCACAGTTGAAGAAACAGAGGTAGACAGAGGTCAAATGACTTGACCAGAGTCTCACAGCTAGTCAGTATCTGAGTCAGGATTTGAACTCATATATTCCTGACTCCAAGCCAGAGTGCTCTATATCCACTGCACTGCCTATCTGTTTCTGCCATGTTGATCTGGAAGGCAGAATACTAGGCCAAATGTTGCCTCCAGGCTAAACAAGAAAGCCTTGAGAAATTAAAGTGCAGGAGACTTGAGTGGAAAGAAGGCTTTTGACTTGGAACATGGTGGGACTATACTACCTAGATTATACACACATATGAACTAAATTGTAAACCTAATTCCCCCCTCCTTCCCAAAGACTGAGGTGATACAGGGAGGAATATGTTCTGAACATATGATGTTTGTAAACTTGTTCCTGCTATACCTTGGAAATAAATATTCCTTTGTAACAACTAATTCAGCTGTTAAGTGATTAAACCATCTGGGGTATAGGAGACTCCTAAAATTGAAGGAGTACCATAAGTGAGGCCTGGAATCAATGGTAGAGAGAATAGACACCTCCAAGTTTCCTTAAAGACACTAGAGTATGCTGGAGGAGAGGTCAAATATAAAACATTTAGCTTCCAGGCAGTGGGTACAATGGTAATTACTGTTACATTTTATTTTTTGCATTTGAAAGCATTAATCTGATAAGTGGTCTGTAGACTTTAGCAGATTGACAAAGGGATCCATGATTAAAAAAAAAAAAAGCAGATTAAGAATCCTACTCTAATTATTGAAATGACTTGACCAAAGTTACACAGGGAAACATGGCTAAACCATAATTTAGCTTAAAAAAAAATCTTGCAGTTGTGGTGCAAACTGCAAATTCAGTATGAATAAACTTTTAGATTTGGCAACAACAACAGTAGAAAGAAAGCAGTTTTAGGGTACTACTAAACACAGGATCCAAGAATAAGGAAGTGAGAGTCTTATTCTCTCCTTTCCTTTGATTAGTCCAGATCTGGACAAATGTGTTCAACTCAAAGTGTTATGTTTAGGGAGGCATTAGTAAGGGGAGAGAGTTCAGGTAAGCACTAGCAGCATAGAGAAGACCAGGAAGCTCATGCCATAATATGATGAGCTATTTTATTTAGGACATGAAAAGATCTTGTTGTTTAGTCATTTCAGTCGAATCTGACTCTTCATGACCCATTTGTGGTTTTCTTGCAAAGATACTGGAGTAGTTTGTTATTTCCTTCTCCAGCTCATTTTACAGATGAGGAAACTGAAGCAAACTGGATTAAGTGATTTGTCTGCTTAGAGGAGCTATAATAACTATACTCTAGTTTTTGAAGGCCTTCCACATAAAAGAGAAATTAGACTCATTCTACTTGGCCCCAGAAGACAGAAGGAAGAATGAATCATGGATACCAATTGCAAACTTTGTTTGATGTAATACAAAACTTCCTAACGATTAGAGCAAACCACTAAAAGTGGTATTAACTGGCCCTGGAGATGTTAGATTGCTCCTTAAGGAAGGTCTTTGAGCAGAGGCTGGGTAACCACGAGCCATACAGAGAGAGCATTTTTGCACTGGTATGGGTGGAAGGCCAATCCACTTGCTTCATGTGTGATTTTCTACGATTATCAAATTTAGAACTTGAAGATATTTTAGTTAAGAGTGCTAGATTTAGAGTAGGAAGTCCCAAGGTCAAATCCTTTGTCTGATATTTCACAGCTCTGTGACACTCAGCAAGTGACTTAACTTCTCTGAACCTCAGTATTTTTAACCTGTAAAACAAAAATTATAATAGCAGCTATTTCATAGAGCTGGTGTGAAAATCAAAAGAGATAATAAATGTGTGTTACTTTATAAATCTTAAAAAGCTTTAAAAATGTGAGCAATTATCAACAGCTTTACATACACTTTTATTGAAATCAGGAGATCTTGTGACGGCTTCTCCAATCTCTATTGTCATTCTCTTCTTTCTTCAAAAAGAATAAAAAGCTTCCCCAAAAGAAATGATGAAAAATAGGAGGTATTTCTGACCATCATGGGACAACCAAAGTGCTCATCAGCTATTACTTGCCCAATTTTGCATAGCCAAAAACACTTCTTGGCTCTTAAAACTGAGGCATTTTATTGATCTTGAGTTTTATAGGGAAGTGTCACAAGGAACCATCCTTTCTGATGGGAGAAAACAGATGGAGGCACTTAGTGGTATGCAATAAACTAGCTAAGACTGATTAGCTAAGTCCAACAGGCAGTGACTGATTAATCATCCAGGATCATAAAAATAGGAAATATTTTCTGGCCAATAGTGAGAAATAAGAGGACGTGCATTCATATTTGAAGTAACTGGGATTCATGTGGCCCATGAGGCTTGAGGGAGGACAAATATTTCAAAGACCACTGATTTCATCAGCATTAGTCCCTCTGATACAGTGTATACACCCCAAATGGGTCATGAAGAGTTAGATTTGACTGAAATGACTGAACAACAACACAAACACAAGCAATAAAGTCTTAGTATAGTGTCTTTGTGAGTTTCTGTGCCCAGATTTTCATCACCCAGTGGCCAACCCTTTGACCATGAGCCCTTTTCACCTTAGCCAACCTAGCCTTTGGATAGCAGATACTAAAGTTTGTTTTTGAGTCAAAGTTTAAAACCTTTCAAGTCTGATAAGATTTGGCAGAGTTTATGCTCCACTAACTTGGTCTTTGAGAACCCAGAGTCCTGCTCATGTCATGTAGAGTAGCTATCATGAGTTGTATTTCATAGTCAAAAAAGACCAAGATGACAATACAATTTCAGGGTCAATGTACAGTGGTAAGCTGTGGCTAATCATACCATATGAGTTCTACCACAGGTCAGGAACAAATAGTCTATATATATATATATATCTGGAGTGGAGATGTTTCTAAATGTGTGCATCTCATATTGCTTTTGAGTTACTGTAATTGTTTGCTCATAGAGAACACTACCTTCTTTGATGGGGACACATCATGCTGCCTGGTCCTGGGCCAATGTCTCCCATGTCTCACAACTGATTACAAAGTTCTTTAGAGAGACCTTGAGAAGGTCCTTGTCTCGCTTCTTCCAACCAACATGCGAGCACCTGCCTTGTGTGAGTTCTCTGTAAAATAGTCTTTTAGGCAAGCATGCATTTGGCATTCAAACAACATGGCAGCCCATTGGAGTTGCATTTTTTGCAGGAGAGTTTGAATGCTTGGCAGTTCAACTCAAGAAAGGACCTCAGTGTCTGCTACCTTATCTTGCCAGGTGATCTGCAGAATCTTCCTAAGACAAGTCAAATGGAAGTGGTTCAATTTTCTGGCATGGCATCAGTAAACTGTCCAAGTTTCACAGGCATACAATAATAAGCACAGTACAATAGCTTGTGGATTTTCAGTTTGGTAGGCAGCCTACTAACTCTTCTCTCCCACACATTCCTTCAAGCCTCCAAAATATGGAGCTAGCTTTGGCAATGCATGTTATGAACTTTATCATCCATGTGTACATCCCTGGAAAGTATATTGCCAAGATAAATGAACTTATCATCAGCATTCAATATTTCTTTATCTGCCATAACTGATCATTCCACGTATAGATGGTGCAGTGCTGGATGGGGAAAGCCTATTTTTTTGATGTTAATTCTTAGGCCCAAATTAGCACAAATGGCAGAAAATCAATCCATACTTTGTTATATCTCTGCCTCAGAGGCTGCATTGAGTATACAATCATCTTCCAATTTAGTCTTCAATTGTACCCTTTCAAATTAAATAATTAACTATCAGTGTCATAGCTGACCTTGGTGCCATTTTCATCTTCATTGTAGGTATAGTAAAGAGCATGAGAGTAAGCACATAGACCTGCTTCACTCCATTGGTGACTGGAAAAATGTAAGACATCGCCCGTCATCCATAAAGACATGCTATCAGGAAAGTGGATGAATTTCTCCAGGCAACCAAATTTTGTCATGATCTTCTACAGGCCTTCATGACTGACAGTAATCAAAAGCCTTGGTTAGATCATTGAATGTTGTATACAGATCTCTGTTCTGCTCCTAGCATTCCTCCTGGAGTTTCCAGGCAGCAAAGTTGATGTCAAATGTTCCTTGACCTTCTCTGAAGCTACACTGGCTTCTTGGGTGAATGAATCATTTTTCAAGAAAAGAATCAGCTGATTAAGAAGTACTCTGGCAAGAATTTTGCTGGCAATGATTAAGAAGGAGACTTCCCTATGGTTGTCACAGGACTGCCTATTTCATTTTTTTCATATAGATGGATAATTGAGGCACTCTTGAATATCCTTGATTATCCTAGGGGAATAATCTCCCCTTGCCATATAACTCAAAAGATTTCTGCCAGCTTTTGAATGAGCAGTGGACCCTCTGCCTTGTAGATCTCTGTTGGAATGGAATCAGGACCAGGTACCTTGCCACATAAGAAGAGTCTATTGGCATTCAAAACCTCTTCTTCAGTTGGATGTTTGTCCAGAGAGGGACTGACTTCAACTTGAGGTAAAGGGTCAATGGTTTCAGCATTCATTATGGAAGTGTTCAACTCATTTCTCCAGGATCATGTCCTTATTACTGGTCAGTGTGGTTTCATCAGTGCTGAGTAGTTGAGATGCACCAGATGTCCTTGGCCCATAAATAGCTTTCAGGGCATCATAAAAACACTTTGGATTGTTACTGTCAGCATAATACTTTATTTTTTCTGCCTTCTGAGCCAACTTTCCTTCCATGTACTGAGAGAAGAATCCTGCATCTCTCTAAGGTTAGCTTGCCCTTAATTTTTGATGGAGTTTAACTATTGCCTTTTTAGAGACAGATGAACTATCCTGCTGGTAAACCCGGTGGCGTTTCTCATTTTTCATTTAGTAGATTCTGAATTTCCCCCTTATTTCATCAAACCAGTTTTGATGTTTTCCAGTGTTTTGGCCTAGATGAGTAAATGTGATACTTTTGTACACCAAATCTCTGAAAGCTGATCACTGTTAGCTTTCTCTCTAATCAGTAACAAACAGTTCACACTTGGAGAAGCACTCTTCCCTGTTGACTTTAAATCTTTTGATAGTCATCATGCCTTGGGGCTGCTGCTTTTGTTGAATGCAAATGTTTAGCTTAGTGAGAATAAGTCTATGATCACTCTAGTACTTCAGTCATACATCACCTTAGTCACTCTAACATCCTGTGTCTTCTCTTTGCAATGACATAGTCCATTAAATACCAAGTACTGCAAGGATGCATCCATGAAGTTTTGCTGCATTTAGATAAATGAAAGACAGTGTTGGTGAGGAGGTGATGAGATGCACAAATGTTTAGTAGTAAGTGATCATTGCTGCTTCTGACTCCTTTATTTATTCCCAAGGACTCCCTGCCATGCCTGAGTCTGTGCCTACTCTGGCATTATAGGGACCAAAAATTACAAGCTTGTCCCCTTTTGGCACATTGATGATGAGGGTCTCCAAGTCTTCACAATTTTTTTTTTTACCTCATCAGAGTTCATCATGGTGGGAGCTTATGCATTGATAATGGTGGTATGGCTTCCCCCACTAAGTGGTAATCCCATCGTCCTGAGTTTATCATTCACTGCTTTTGGTTAACAGACAAGCTTATTGATAGATTAGTTTGGACTGCAAAACCTATACCAGCTTTACAATACTCCTTGTCACTGCAGCTGCTCCAGAAAAATGTGTATCTAGCTCCAATTTCAGTAAGCTGGCTTCATTTACCAGCCTTGTTTTACTCAAGACTACTATTTGGATGTGATGCCTGCTCTCACAACAAGAGCTGTTCATCTTTCAGGTCTACTGGATTTCTTTTCCATAAGTGTGCATACCTTCCATGTAACAATAATGAGTGGAATCTTCATTGCAAAAGTTTTTGTACTTAATTTTGTGTTTCAATCATAGGGTAGGATCTCTGCCTGTCATGGTAAGCAGCATGGAGTTGAGTGACATAGGCAATTTTCAGGGCACCTTTTCTAGCCCCTTTCTCACACCAGGAGGTAAGTAGTACGGTCCTTAAAAAAGGCTGCTCAGATATCCTGGGGGGCTGCCAAATCCCACTGCTGCTTCAGCCCAAAGAGAAGACAACTCTATGGCCTGTGCCACTTCATTCAGGGTTGTAGCTACAGCTCTCAGTGTATCTGCACCTACTGCTTCATCACTAGCCAGATGCCACAGAACATCAAGGTAAGTAAGGTAGCAAAATAGTAACATAGTAAAATAATAAATACTAAAATAGTTCAAAAGTAAAATAATAAATTATAAAATTATTGTAATTATTACAAAATTGTAAAATTATTAAATAATAAAAGAGCAAAATGGTATGGGCAATGCCTTTTGACGTGTGCATAAATTGCATTTAAGATTTTTTTAAGTGAGTTGCATGAAGTGGTCAGCCCCACTTTTTCTTACAGAATCATCAGAGCCCATCGGCAAAACAGAAGATGACTGGTGCCTGGGGTACAGTGGATGACCTTGGCATCTTCAGTGTAAGCCAAGCTCTAAGTGCTCCACAGCTCCTGCTTCTGCCACCTTCATGACCCATTGAAACAAAGTGCTCACATCCATCTATCCTTCCAAGGAAGTTTGCACATGCTAGGAGAAGACACCCCCCTAATTCACCAACAGGTTTGAGGCCAGTTGATTATATTCAACTTGGTTTAGCCCATCTGCAAAGATGGTGACTGTTGTGCATGCTTCTTGGAGTGACCAGTGAGAGCTAGGTGGCAAGCAGACACCAAAGGTGGATAAGCAGCCCCCACACCACAGGTACTGGTTAGTCTTCCCTGAACACCTCATACACCCAAAGGAGGAAACCCCCTCTATCAATACAGGTTTGTATTTTCCTGACAACTTAGAAAATTGCCCAGAGTAGAGGTGTCAGACACATCACCTGTGGGCTGCATACCCTTCATAATATTCCCAAATGCAATCCAAACTATCTGATTTTAGTGTGCTGATGTGTTAATAGATAAATAGATAGATGATAGATAGATAGATAAACAGATATGATAAGTAAATGTGTTTTTCTAAATCAATATGTGACCCACAGGGATCCTTGTGTATGGCTTAATGGACATGGTTTCTATTTGAGTTTGATTTCATTGACCTAGAGTGATAAGTGACTTACCCAGGTCTTAAACTTAGACCTTTCTGACACTGAGACCAGTTCTCTATATGCTATGCTATGGTGCTTCTCATTTATTGGAGGAAGGCTTTGAAATCGGAGACAAAATACATCACTGCTATGTTAGTTAACATTAATAATTCTGACCCCTTCCCCCTTCATCTTCATCTCCCTATGACCATGACCAAGATGATGATGATGATGATGACGATGATGATGATAATCAGCTCCAGTCTTATATCACTTACTGCCTATTGGTCATTGGCAGTTGGATATCTCGTTGGCATCTCAAATGCCTGTGACAGAACTCATAGATTCACTTCTACCAAAATCTACTCTACTTCAAAACTTCCTCCTTACCATAGAAGATACCACCATCCTTCTAGTAAGTTTATATATCCTTGATACCTCACTCTTACCTATCCCATATAGTAAATCAGTTTCCAGATTGTTCCAATCTCCACAATATTTCTCACATGTCTTTCTTTTTTCTCCACTGACACAGACACCTCATAAAATCAGGCTTTCTTTGTTCTTTGTTTGGACTATATCTAGAGTCTCCACACTGGTCTCCCAGCCTGAAGCCTCTTCCCACTCCAAAGATCGGTAAAACTAATTTTGCTAAAGTGAAGGTCTGCTCCTGCTGCTCAACTCAAAAACAAAAACAAAAATATCTAGTGACTACTTATTGCTTCTAATACAATATTCAAAATCCCCTGTTTAACATTTAAATTTCATCACAAACTGATCCTTTCCAACATTTCTCATCTTCTTAGATATTATTTGACTTTTCACAATCTGCAACATAGTCATTTTGACTTATTCACTATTCTGTACATGTGACACTTAATCTCCCATCTTCATGCCTTTGGACTGGATGTGCCCCATAACCGGACCATACTCCTTTCTCATCTTTGTTTCTTGGCACCCCTAGTTCCCTTTAAGGCTCAGTTTGATACCTTCTACATAAAGACTTTTCTGATCTGCCCAGCTGCTCATGATCTCTTGAAATTGTCTTTATTCATTTTCTCATATACATACATTTATATATATGTGTGTGTGTGTGTGTGCATATATATGCATGTATTTGTAGTTTTCCCTTTAGAGTATAAGTTCCTTGAAAGCAGTGACTATTTCACTTTTTTATTTTGTGCCCTCAGCACCTAGCACAGTGACTGGCACAGAATAGATGGTTAATAATTATTTGATTGATGATTATGATAAATATATTAAATTTATATTGTATTTTATAGTTTAAAAAGGTCTTTTCTCATAATAATTCCTTGAGATAGTAGTGCATATATTATTAATTCCATTTTCTGGGAGGGGCGGGGAATGAGAACTCAGAAAACTTAAGTAATTTATCTGAAGCCACAGGGCTAGTAAATGTCAGAGTTGTAATTCAAAGTTAGGTCTGACTCCCTAAGTTCAGGGTTCTTTCCATTATACCAGCAAAGAAAAAAAATTGTTCCTAGAAATTAGAAAATCACAAATAACCTGATTGCAGTTTATCATTTTCAAGCCCTCAAAATTGTGCTTTCTCATTTAATTTTTACCCCTTTTATTCAATTTTTTAATTTATTTATTATTTTGTTCTTCAACTCCAGCTACGAGTGAGGCTTTTGTTAGTAACTTCAGGGTAAGTAATGATTAAGTTATAGTGGAGCTTTGAGAATAGAATCATAAATCAAGAGCTGGAAGAGTGGGCAAAGACCATTAAGTCCAACCTTCTCATTATACAGATGGGGAAACTGAGGCACAGGGAGGTTAAGTGACTCGCTCAAGGTCACATAGGCAGTCAGTGTCAGGTTCTGAACCTAGGTCCACTGATTCCAGCCCAGAGTTCTCTCTACAATACCACCAAGAAAGATGACATCAAGGAGGTATCATATCTTCTGTGGAAGCTCACTTTTTATACCTTTATATCATTACATTTTAAATAAAAACTGGCCAATGTATGAAGCTGTGTGTTATTTTCTGGTACAAAGGCCCATCTTACAGCACAGATGCTTACCCTGTAATGTTGTGTAGTTGCAAATCTTTGAACACTAGAATGTCCAAGAAATCAAAGGGACCTAGGGGGATTACAGAGATATATGGCGGGTGAAAATAGACATAACCTATCTTCAGAGATAACTCACATTTAATAAATGATGCTAGGACTCTCATTGAGGAAATGAAATGTCAGGAAAGGAGGTAAAGTGATGTATTGCCCAGGCAATATTCACAGCACTGACAGCAACTATGAATATGCTAGCATAGTTGTGAATCACAAAATATAATAAACTCTCCATATAGAAGGCAGAAGAAAAACATTTATTCAGACAGCAGAAAGTCAAATCCACCCAGATGTCAATACACATTAGCACTGCAGGAGACCACGCCATTCCCAAACCTCCCCGCCCCACCTCTGGCCTTCCCACAAGCAAACACTCACAACCCTAGTTGTCTGCCTAACTGTATCCTCTCTTCTCCGCTCTAACTGCTCTCACCAATTTCCTGCCAGCTCTGCTCCACTCTTCCTGTTCCACCCATTCAGCAAGCTCCTTCCTCCATATGTAACTTAGGCTTCCATGTGATTTGAGCAGGCCACATGGGCCTACTAATGGGTGGGAAAAATCTTCAAATTAAGCAAAAATACATTAACAATATGAGTGGTCACAAGGTAAAAGTGAGATATGAAAGGACTGTCCCAGAGGTCTACAGGGTACCATAGAAGTTTAGGCCAGTCTAAAGAAAGGTCTCTAGCATGCTGAGTGTATACTCTGTGGAGAGTCTATGTAAAACCATGGAAAAGAATCACACAGGATAAGACATGGTTGGGTTTCAATTTGGGCCAGCAGAGGAAGTATCCCCATCTGGGATATCACAAACCTTAGATCCGTTGGATCATAAACCATTGGAATACTTTGTTAGTAATCAGTTCATCAACAGGAATTTATTAAGTTCTTGCTAAGTATCAGGCACTGTGCTAATCACTGGAGATATACAGAAAGGCAAAAACAGACCCTGCTTTCAAGGAGGTTGTGTTCTAATGAGAGAGACGATATGCAATTAACTATATAGAGAGAACAGAAAAGGGAAAGGCACTAGCATCTGAGGGAAGTGGGAAAGTTATTGACATATATGAGACCAACAGGGTTCTATCCATATCTAGTTTGTAAGAATAGAATTAATTTAAAGCTACTTAAGCCAGTCATATAGTAGCTGATCCAAATAATTCATCCTTTTAAAAAACATTTTTATTTTATTTTTGACTTATGGAACAAAACAAGCATTTCCATAATACAATACAATGAAAAAAGATGATTGCACATGAAATTTTTTCTATTAGGTAAAACTTTCTATTCCTTTTAAATATATAATAAAATTATCATGTAAATTTCTTTTTTTCCTTCTTTCCCCCTGCCCCCCAGCCCTAAGGATGGCTTATTAGACATAAATACATGTGTGTGTCACATATACACATGTATAAAATCAGTTGTTTCCCCTCTGGATGCATAGAGCATTTTTCTTTATATGCCCTTTGTAGTTAATTTGGGTGTTTATAATAGTCAAAATGAGCCAGAGTCAGACAAATGGTGTGTTGACCCCAATGTAGTGATGTCATTTTTGACCTCTTTGATTACAAAGGATAACAACCAAGCCATGTTTGTTCTGCTTTTTCCCCAACCTCAAGATTAGTCTTGCCAGAAAACTTGGCAACAGTAGAAAGTTACTGTAGAACCACCCCATTTTAGTTAGAAGCAACCTCAGAAATCATCCAATCCAAACAATATCCTAACATGAATTCTCTCTATAACAACCCTAATAAGTAGGCATCTAGCAAAGACTTAAAAGACCTATAGTAATATAGAATTCATTAATACCTGAGGCAGCCACTTTTGAATAGCTTCAATTGTTATGATTTTTTCCCATATGTCTAGCTAAAATCTAGATGTAACTTCAGTCCACTGATTCTATTTCTTCTCTGGTGACTTACCCAAGATCGACTATGTAATAACTGTTAGATGTGAGATTTGATCCCAAGTTCTTTGTCTACAGATTCAGGGCTCCTTCCACTGTCCTATCAAGAATTCCTTTGGTCTCCCCACAACCTTACAGAATCTCATTGAATTTGAATTGCACTAAAGCTACCTGAATTTGTTAATATGATACTGGGTTTATACTGTGTAAGACAAGATGTGACCTAAGAAAAATATCAATGGATTGATTAAAAAAGGGGGAGTTTGTAATTATCTCTAAGGTTTTTCTAAATTAAACTCAAACAGGACTAAATGTCCTAAAGATTCCAGAGAAGCAAGGCTCAATGGTAATAATGGCTTACCCCCTTGCACCCAAATTCAACCAAAAATTTACCTCTCCTACGAGATAAAAGACCCCAAAGATATTTGGGGGAAGGAGATTTTTTTTTTATTGGTTCACTTCCTTTGGGGACTCTCCCATCCATTCTCAAATAGTTTTCAGAGGCACAATTGCTAGCATGCCCTATTGGTCAGTGTTAATCTGTTTTAGATTAGAGAACTTCTAGAAGAATCATATATGCTTGACTTGGGTTTGCACGGAAGCCAGGGTAGCTCCAAAACATCTGAATGTTAAATAAATTATTCTGTATAAGGATAGTAGTAGATGGGATGATACTTCAGATGTCAAAATCACATAATAACTTGAGCTATGGCAATCCTACCATTGTCAATGACAATTATGATAATTAATTTTATTTTTAATGTTATTGCTTAGAAAGAGAAAATTGTCTGTAAGCTTCCCATTGTCTTTCATAATGTTTTACTCTTAAGATTGTATCAAATATGCCACGTTTCAGTTTGAGATCATGTTTACACAAGACAATTGTTTCAAATCAATCTTGTCAAAAGAGTGAAACAATTTTATTTTTCCTTAAAAACTGAAATTTAAAAGTTGTTTGAAACTGGGTAGAAAAAATAAGAAAAAACTGTAAAATATACCAACTTCAAAAAACAACTTTTCTTACTTTGGTGATCATATTTTCCAAATCAGGTTCTATATATCACCTGTACACATACTACTAAATACATAGTTTCAATCACAACTACAGTTTGCAAATTTAAAATCATGCATTTTATGGTTTGCCTAAAAGCCCCCATCTTGAATGCAGAGGAGATTTCATTTTTGTCTTCATATGCCCAGTATATAACATCATGCTTAGCACATAGTAGGTGCTGACGAGATGTTTGCTGAGTTGAGTTGAATGGATCATGAAGTTTCTTCAAGCCTCAAATTTTTCACCTCTTAAGACTTTCAATTCATTCTCACTGTAATGTCTATTGACTTGATTCATTCAATGACTATTAGCCACTTTGGAAACTTCTAAGACATTCAAATGATTATTAGAAAAATATGCATGAATATTTGAAATTATGGCTCTCAAAATAATTGGGATGCATAGTAAACAAAATTATAATGCAGGTTCATTTTCTCCTTCAAACACATTAATGTCAATCAATTACTTTTTAAAAGAACTAGCAGTTTTAGTAGAATCCAGGCTCATTGCAAGTCAATAGGATGATATGGCAGTCAAAAAAAGGCTAGTTATCCTTTCCATATTGCAGTGATTAGAGGTGTAGGACTCCTGCAATCTAGAAAATCTGAGTAAAAACCTCCCTTCATATCAGAGAATAAGTCTCAATTATTATGGTATTAAAAAAACATGTTAATGTTATGCAATGATAAACATATATTTTACGCATTTCTGAGTTTCTAAACTTTTTCTATGTCTCCTGCTGCCTTTTCATGTTGTCTGCAGCTTCCATAAAGCTTCAAAAATTCCCATGTAATTGTTTATGCAAACCAGCAATTTATTGAAACCACGATGGAGATAGTCATGATGTGGAAGGGATAACTGTATAATGTCCAGGATGATGATGGTCTTGCTGTACTCTGTCCTAATCAGGTCACATCTGAAGAATTTTACTCAGACCTCAGTATCACATTTTAGTAAGTCCATAGATAAGCTAAAGAACATACATAGGAAAGCCAGTGCAAGTTCAATGAGATTATACAGTGTTGCATGAAGACCAAAAGAATGTTAGATAGGACAATGGAAAGAGCTCAGGCTTTGTAGCCAGAGGACCTGGGATCATATACTGCACCTGACAGTTTCAACATGTGTGACCTTGGGCAAGTCACTGAAACTGTCTAAGCCTCATCTGTGCAATGATGAAGCTAGACTACATATCCTCAGATGTCCCTTCTACTTCTTAATCTCTGATCCTGTGAAAATAATGTATCACTCCTTGACATTTAGTGCCCTCAAGGAGGAAAGCTATGCTGCAGCTATACTTGGAACTATTGATGCCACTGTTGGAATATTGTTTTCTGTTCTAGGTGCCACATTTTAAGAAAAATTGGAGAATATCAAAAGCTCTGAGAGGATGAAGGAACTGGAAACCTTGTTGTACAAGAATTAGTTGAAGTAACTAAGTATGTTTCACCTGGAAATGAAACGACTAGAGCAGACTTGATAGCTTAGTCTTCAAAGATGAGAGGTATAGCACTGCTGAAGATGGATTGTTTAACCACAGAGGAAAGAAATAGAATCGGTGAATGGAAGCAATGAGTCATCTAGATTTCAGCTAGACATATGGAAAAATGATACCTGAGCTAGTCACTTTTAAACAGCTATAATTGAAAGTCCCTGAGGTCATTCCACATGGGGGTCAGCCAAAAGAACTATGGATGTTTAGCCTAGAGAAGAGAATGCTTAAGAGAAAATTACAGTTGTCTTCAAGTCAAGCCAATAAGTGTTGATGAAGAACTCCCTATACACAAAATATTGTGCTAAGTGATGGCGATACAAGAGAAAAGACAAAAATACGGTCTATACTCCCAAAGAACTCATATTTTATGGGTGATCCAACAAGAAAATAATTATGCACACATGCAGTCTATACAATTTAGATCTACCGAATGGATAGTATTCTTGGAAGCTAGTGATGACAGGCAATCTGGAGAAAGTTAGGACTTGATCTGAATCTCAGGATAGCCAGGAAAGTCAGAAAGCAGAGGAGAGGAGAAAGAATATTCCAGGCATGGGAAAAGCCAAAGAAGAGGGACAGAGCTGGAAGACAGAGGGCTATGTATGAGGAATAACAGGAGTAACAATGTTGTTTTTGATAGTGTTTGGAGAGGAATAAAGTGTAAGAAAACTGGAAAGGTAGAAAGGACCCAGGTTATAAGCAGCTTTAAAAATCAGAGATTTTTATGAGAAGGGATTGTAATAAGAGGTGTGAAAAGGAGGAAGCAGAAAATGGCAAATTACATCACAGGAAGAAGTACAAAACTATAGCAGAGGGAAGGAGGGGAGGGAGATGAGCATTGTTTGAGAGGTACTCTCATCTGATTTGTTTAAAGGAGGGAACAATAATCTTAAGTAGATAATCCTAACTAGCTCTATAGGTAGTAGGAGGGGAAGGGGGAAGAAAGGAGAGGGAGGCTAAAAGGGAGGGAAGAAGCAATAAGAGTAAAGGGGAGTAAAAGGGAGGGGGGCTAAAAGAAGGAGGGGAAAGCTGCAGGAGGAGGGGGTAAAAAGTGAATACTATTGAGGAGGGGAAGGGAGACGGGAGAGCTAAAAGCACAAATGGTGGGAAAGAGGATGGAGGGAAATACACAGATTGTAATCATAACTGTGAATGTGAATGGAATGAATTCTCCCATAAAACGGAGATGGATAGCAGAATGGATTAAAAGCCATAATCCAACAATATGCTGCTTACAAGAAACACATTTGAAATGGGGGGATAAACATAGGATAAAGGTCAAAGGATGGAGCAGAATATATTGTGCTTCAGCTCATGTAAGAAAGGCAGGAGTAGCAATCCTAATCTCAGACAAAGCAAAAGCAGAAATAGATCTAATCAAAAGGGATAAGGATGGAAACTATATCCTGCTAAAAGGCACCATAGACAATGAAGCAATATCATTACTAAACATGTATGCTCCAAGTGGTATAGCATCCAGATTCTTAGAGGAGAGGTTGGGGCAGTTGAAGGAAGAAATTGACAGCAAAACTATACTAGTCGGGGACCTCAACCTCCCCCTCTCTGAACTCGATAACTCTAACCTCAAAATAAACAAGAAAGAGGTTAAGGAGGTAAATAAAACTCTGAATAAGGTAGATATGATAGATCTTTGGAAAAAATTGAATGGGAATAGAAAGAAATATACCTTTTTCTCAGCAGTACATGGAACATTTACAAAAATTGATCATGTACTAGGACATAAAAATCTCACAATCCAGTGCAGAAAGGTAGAGATAATCAATGCATCCTTCTCAGATCACAATGCACTAAAAATTACATGTAATAAAAGGCCAAGGAAAGATAAACCAAAAATCAATTGGAAACTAAATAATCTAATCCTAAAGAAGGATTGGGTTAAAGAAGAAATCATAGAAACAATCAACAATTTCATTCAAGAGAATGACAATAGTGAGACAACATACCAAATCTTATGGGATACTGCAAAAGCAGTTATTAGGGGAAGTTTTATATCTTTGAATGCTTACATAAATAAAATAGAGAAAGAGGAGATCAATGGCTTGGGCTTGCAGTTGAAAAAGCTAGAAAAAGAACAAATTGAAAATCCCCAAGTAAATACCAAATTAGAAATACTGAAAACCAAAGGAGAGATTAATAAAAATGAAATTAAGAAAACTATTGAATTAATAAATAAAACCAATAGTTGGTTTTATGAAAAAACTAATAAAATTGATAAACCTTTGGTCAATCTGATTTAAAAAAAGAAAGAAGAAAATCAAATTACTAATATTAAAAATGATGCATGTATATGGAAGTCATTCGCAGAATGTAGCAGATCATGTTTGTGTATGTGTATGTTTTTGTGTATCATGTTTTGATTTGTTATATGATTTCTTCCATTTATTTTAGTCCAACTACATAGCATGACTATAGTGAAAATGTACTCAGTAGGAAAGTATATGTAGAACCTATACAGAATTGTATGCAGTCGTGGGGAGGGAGGGGGATAATGGGGGGAAGGTGTGGGGGGGATAAAATCTCAGTTGT
Organism: Notamacropus eugenii; assembly: GCF_028372415.1. Lineage (NCBI taxonomy): Eukaryota > Metazoa > Chordata > Mammalia > Diprotodontia > Macropodidae > Notamacropus > Notamacropus eugenii. Next base: position 143,825,754 of record NC_092873.1, on the reverse strand, counting down.
ATGGCAGTGATTGTTAAACATTAAAATAAAATAAAATAAAATAAAATGAATAAAAATCAGAGATTTTGTATCTGATTCTAAAAGTAATAGGGAGCCACTGCACCTTATTGAGTGAGTGACATAGTTGGACCTGCACTTTAGGAAAATCACTTTGACATCTAAATATCAAGTGTCTGGTGGACTCATTGACTCATTCTGCCTGGGAAAACAAGAAATAATGTTTGGACATTTCAGAGGGGCAGATTCAGGTTTTATGTGTCAAGAAATTTCCTAATTAGAATTATTCAAAAGTTGAAAGCACTGCCTCAGAAGGTAATAAATTTCTACTTGCTGGGAGTCTTCAAGGAATGGAGGCGTCCACTTCTTGAGTATGTTTTAGAAGGGATTCCTTAGAAGTTGGGTTTCTCTGAGAAAGACATTTAATCTCTATCTGCCTCAGCCACACCCACGGTGAAGAATTAGATTCTTTTGTTAATTTACTAAGTCAAAGTTGCAATCTTTGTGGTAGAGAAATTTCCCTTGTAAGGCTTGGAGTTCTCCACACCGCTGAAATCACAGATCCTTCATATATTGCTTGAAATTTTAATAAAAAGAAACCACTATTTACAGGATTCTTTTCAGTATCACGTGATATTTTGATACACTTATGCCATATTGTAGCTGTCATCCTAGGCCTTTAGATACATTAAAAAGAATTTTTCAGGTGAAAAGAGCCCTTCAAAAAATGACTGACGGAAAATAAGGTTCAGATATAATATTCAGACAATAGATAATAGAGTCTTTTCATTTTTTAAGTGAGACCAACTGAGATAGTTTAAAGAATTTATTTGGGGGGGAGTGGGGACCTTCACTCATTCAACAAATATGTACAGTATTTACAATACCTACAGCACAGTTCTAGGTTCTGTCCCAGGGACAAAATCGTATAGAAAACCTCAAGAAGGCATAATTGGTTGTCTCCAATAAGCTTGTAAATTAAAATATATCATTTATAATAAAATAGCAGTAACCTTATGACAACAATATCACTTCATGTCTAATTGGTTTACATACTGGTAACCTAAGCCTACAGATACAGGCAGAACCAACTTAGAAAAGTTTGCTTAGGAATGTTCCTTACCAAATTATAATCAAAAGCATGTGTCACCCTAGACGTTTACTTCCAAGAACATGTCACAGAACATCGAAGTTGTAAATTTTCATAGACATTTTTATGTTGGGACTCTAAATTATCCTGAGGTTTTGCAAGTCCCATCTGGCTTTAATCTCAAATTGTATTTACAGGAACCATATTTTTTCACACCTAGACTTCTTCTTAGGTAAATGAAGGTGAGTCATAAATACTGACATGCCTAAGTAAGATTTGTTCTCCTAATAGTACTCTGACAAATGTCCATAATTATTTACCTGGAAGCATTATATCTATTCTTACCTTTCTACCTAATAGTCACCATAATGGCTGTAATATTGTAAAGAGCCATTAATACCAAGCCACAGAATCTGGACTTGATTCAGCAGACAATAGAATTGATTGGAGAATTTTGAGGAGCATAATTAACATATTTAGAGGGAACATTAGCAAGATTTATTTGGCAGCTGTGAGTAAGATAGATGGTGAAAACAGTAGGATTGAGACTGGACCTGTGATTTCATTGATCTAAAGAACTCTCCGATTAGGAATCTCCCTCTGCCTATTCAGTTTAACACCTTCTCAGCAACCCAGCACCTTAAGAGAGTCTCCTGGAGTTCTGGGTCATATGGCCAGGATGTGTCCAAGGGATGACTTGAACTCAGGCTTTCCTAGTCCCAAAGCCAACTTTTTATCTACTATGCCACATTTTAATGAGTTGGACTGTAGAAATGGAGAGGCTATTGCAGCAGCCCAAGTCAAAAATAATGAAGGCCTAAACTAAGCAGGCTTTGTTGTTTTTCAGTCATTTCACTTGCATATGACTTTTTGCGACCTCATTTGGGATTTCCTTGGCAAAGATACCGGAGTAGTTTGCCATTTCATTCTCCAGTCCATTTTAGAAGCCAAGGCCAACAGAATTCAGTGACTTGCCCAGGATCACACAGCTAGTAAGTATCTAAGGCCAGATTTAAACTCAAGACGAATCGTCCTGACCCCAGGCCCAGTGCTCTAGCCACTGAGCCTCCTAGCTACTCAGGGAGAAGGCAGTAGAAATGAAAAGAAGGTTATTGTAGAACATTATAGTTAGAAGAATTATTTGAAGGCATCCACTCCAACCCCTAAAAAAACCCTCTCCTCAGCGTAGTAGCCATCTAGCCTTTCTTTAAATACTGTCAGTAATAGGAAATGCCTTACTAGCAGAAGGCAGCCAATTTCATTTTTCAACAACTCCAATTGTTAGGAAATTCTCATGTTGAATAGAACTGCACTCCTATTAACTTCCACTTATTGGTACCATTTCTGTTATCTAAAGCTACAAAGAATAAATTTAATGGATAAAAGACAGATTACAGATATTCATCTGACCATATCCCTGATTTTTCCCTCCACTGATTTTGTCTCTATATTTATGTCTCCATATTCCCTCCCTCCAGGAAGCCTCAAGTTACCATGGCTCAGTAGAGCCTGAAGCTATCTTGATACTGCCAACAACATATGTAGTTGATTCAGCTAAACAACTGGTCAATTCAATGGCAGGGGAGAAGAGATGGGAATCAGTCATCCTGATTAAGTAAAGAATCTAATTCTCCACACTGGGTGGGAATTCCCTAGGCTTCCCTCACTCTCATACCGGAGGGAAGACAAGACTTCTGTTGTTCTGATGCCATAACAACTGTGTGTGGATTGTATATAATAACATCTGTAAAGCAACTTTAACTTTTCAAAGATAATTCACGTTAATTATTTTATACAAGCACCCTAACACACATGAAGGGTAGGTAGGACATGTATCACTGCTCTCTTTTTTTTTTCAGATAGATAAACAACAGCTGGAACTAGAATATAGGTCTGCTGATGCCAAGCTTGGCATTCTTTCTACTATACCATATGCCTCCCATTATTGAAATATGGACATTTTAATAATGGGAAAATGCTGAAGGATCAGACAAATGCTGAGCTCTTTGTGACCTCAAAGTCTTCTTATGAAGTTAACTTGCAATTCATTGATGCCTAAAAATGTTTATTCATCCATAATACTTCATTCTAATTCAGACAATAGCAATAAAGAAAAGGTATAAATTATTTGATCTCTGACACCTTCATAGTATCTTAAATTCTCTCCTTTCTCTCCCCATAAAAGTCTCACAAAAACTTAATATATTCCAATGTTTATACTATGTCCAACTTAAATGACAAGAACAATAACGATCACCATCCCAAGTTATCACCCTGTAAATTCCACCCATTCATATGCCTATTACTAGAAATATTACCTGGGGTATTGGACTTGAGAGTTACTAGATTATAAATTGCATGAAACGAAAAGCTGTATCTTTTCACAGACCTAGGGCAGAACCTTGCATACAGTAGGTGCTTAAATGACTGTTGGATTGAATTCAGAATTCAAGATCTCAGTTTTATAGACACCAGTGCTGCTTTCTGCCATAGAAAGAGACTACATTTAGTGAATTAAGGCAGCTTATAATCTAAATCAAGAGCAGCTATCCTTGTATTTTCTCAGCGACTTTGAGAAACATAATAAATTTGTAATAAATAAATATTTTATTTCCTAATAATCTTGTTTAGAGGGAGGGGAAGTGGGGAATCTGGGTTTGGTGATTTTATTAATGTAAGGAACTTCTAGTACGGAAATTTCCTCTATGGCTCCAAATTGGCAACTTATCTGTAACTAATTGATTTAGAGAGTTCTCTGGCAGCCCTGAGAGGTTAAATGACTTGCCATGGTCACATAGCTACCATGTGGCAGGGACAGGACACAAACTCAGGTCATCCTGATTCTAAAGTTAGCCTTCTATCCACTTTGTCATGATGCAGTCCCTACTTAAAAAACGAATGAACTTTTTTTTTAGTGATTATAGACCAAGTATACATACTCATATATTATCTCCAAGCCTAGATCCCAAATTAACTAAAGAAAAGTTACTAGAACTTCAGTTATATAAAATACATTGGAAAAATTTAAGAATCTGTGATCCTGTTGTTCTTTTTAACTTATAATAACCTCTGGAGTCAACAGAGAAGGGTCAGTAATGTGCAGCTTTAAACAAGCCGCAAACCCCAAAACTGTTTGTACACAAAACTTCTTTAAGAAGAGAGGCAAGGTTCCTTCTTCCTCAGCCAATCACGCTTGCTGCTAGAAAGAAAAAAAGAGATAAAAGCAGCACATGTGACCAGTTTTGATACTTCATTAAGATGAATTAAATCTAATAGCTCCTAATGAGTTCCATTGATGTAAATTCTCCTTCCCTCCAACTTCCTATGTGGGCTTATGAGATTTTTATAAAGAACTTTATATACTCAGGAATAATTTAAAGACGTCACAGATTATGATGACATCAAGCTTTTCACATGGTGGGGGAAAACCCTTGTGGTAAATTTATGGGAGGACGTAGAGAAGAGTCATGTAGGCTCGGCAAGTGTAAGTGTATTATTTCCATCGGTGGAGGTACAACCCATATTAAAGAGCTCATAGAGACACTGGAATACTCTTGTATAAGCCTTCTATACGTCTCTAACTGAACATGGCAAATGACAGCAGTACACTGTTTTTTGACTCTAAAAGTAGTGATAGAAATAGAAAGCCATACTTGGAGTCAGGAAGACCTGAGTTCAAATCTGGCTTCAGAAATCTACTACCTGTATAATCCTGAACAAGTCACCATAACTCTCTAAAATTCAGCTCCTTCTTCTGTAAATTGAAGGAACTGGATTTAGTAACTAATCTCTAAGGTCCCTTGTAGTTGTAACTATTATGAATATCTCCAGTTTGAAAGAGGCAGTTAGCTGGCACTGGGTCTGGAGTCAGGGAGATTCATCTTTCTAATTTCAAATCTGGCCTCAGACATTTACTAGCTGTGTGACCCTGGGCAAGTCACTCAACCCTGTTTGCCTCAGTTTCCTCATCTGTAAAATAAGTTGATGAAAGCAGTGGTTAAACCACTCCAGTCTCTTTGCCAAGAAAATCCCAAATGGGGTCAAAAAGAGTCTGAAAAGACTGAATATCAACAAGATTGAGTGAATTAAAACGTATTTATCAAACTCTTACTATATGCCAGCCACCAGAGTAGATGTCAGGGATGCAAATACAAATAAGTAAGACAGCTTCCACCCTCGAGGAGCTCAAATACTAATGGTAGAAAACAACATACATCATGGAGTACTGGAAAGAAACAGGGTATTGGCAGTGGCATGTTTTGAAAATGGCTAGGAAGTTGTTGGGGGTGCCCTGGTTTTAGTCAAGGTATTATCCATCAGAGCCAGGGGCAAAGTCTGAGTTCCATTTGGAAGAGGATGAGGAGCATAGCCAGGGAGAAGATTGTATGGTTTGGAAATAGCCAAGGCATGCCCTGAAGTGCAGTGTCTTCTAGGTGAATAAGTACTTTGTGGGAAATAAAATTTTCAATATTATATAAAAAAAAATTTAAAGTACCAAGAGAAACATAGCACAGAAAGTACATTCTTTCCCTATGATAAGCAGGTGAATCTTTTGATGTCTGAATCATCCCTTGCCCAGTTAGACACATGGGACATATTACATAAGGTTATATTGGATTATATGTCTCCTATTGTGAAAGAGTTCTCATGTGTGTGATTATAAACTTTCTTTTTTCTAATCCCATCTGCCTCAAAGTCTGGACTGTGTCATCAGTGACATATCTCAGAATTAGGTCCAGATGGAAGTTGAAACATTTGCTCTCCTAGTTTAGGAAATGCCACAGGAGAAATATATTTAGCATGTGAAAGATAGGAGATTCCTTTCACACTAAACCAAGCTTAAAAATGCCTTCATAATGCATGCCATCTTTAGAGATACTGTAAAATTCCCGATTCTGCACATTGAAGTTCCTGTCATAGAGAAGCTCTTTCAGAAAAAGTTATACAGTAGCACCTTCTTTTCTTCTACAGGCTTCATGGGAAATGGAAAGAATAGGAGGTCAATACTCCTCAGTGCTACCTGACAAGGCTGACATTAAAACAAATATGAACACCAGACTACTGATAAATGGGCATCCACAAATCACTCAGGATAAAACTTTAGAAACATAAAAGAAATTTGAATTCTTATTGGATTTATGATGTTAACACTTTTTTGAAAACCAACTTTAACAAAAAATATCTTCTATTACATTTTGTTTTTTTATCCTATATAATTCAATGAATTGGAAATTCATGTAGATTTTAATTGACAATCCAAAAAATTTCAGTAATAGATAAAAAATGACACCTGAGACACAAAAGATGGACACAGTATGATATAGACAAGTACTCAACAAAGTTAATGAACTATAGAACTGAAGTTTGATGTCATTTTTCCTAGAATAGAAAAAAATCTCTTCCAGTGTCTCAAAAAATAATACCATAGTGTAACCAACCTATAGTGTTAGTTGTGGCCACCCTCTACCATATCCTGGAGACTGCAAATCTTACATACGCACAATTCATGTCACAGACATCGAACTGGTGGGACAACCAGTGTACTTCATGAACAGCACTAGAAATTTCTCAGTGGCATAAAAACAATTGGACTTAATATCCAGTGAGCAAAAAGAAATTGTTAAAATAGGAAACTCCAGGAGCCTTTTCCCTGCCATTGACATAACCTAGCCACTGTGTCTAGGCCTAGCCACTTTCTACTGGCTTTACAAAATAGTGTCCTTTCGGTGTCTGGAAATTCCCCTACCTAGGAGTATGCTGGTAAATGTTTAATCTCTCTGAGAGGAGAGACATAATACACTTTTAAGTTTAATCTGTACTATTAACATTTTCATCATGACTTTCTTATGTCTGGATAATCAACAAAATGAAAAATCAGTCCTTGATTTGTAGCATAAGGTATAAAAGCCCACACTGAAAATTAACAATCAGCTCTCTCTCAGACCTGTCTGAACTGACTTTAGCAAACCTTATCCCCAGATTTCATCTTATTTGCCTTGAGAGCACAACATTACTTCTTCCAGCTCTGCGCAGACATCAAGCAAAACTCAGACTTTTAAAAAGTTATTATTCTTGATAGCTCTGTCAAGCTGCAATGGGAATCAGGCTTGCTGTACCAAGGTAACCAGTTCTCCTCTTCTCCAAGTCCCCCAGCACATGATATTCCTTAGCCTTATCTGTCTTGGATTGATCAACCCTGGCCTACTCTGTAAGTCCATTTTCCCCTTTTTCAGAAAGGTACTGAATCTGCTGCTGCTTAATCTCCTTATGAAATTATTAATATTCATCAGCCCTTCCCTTCTTATCTGCCAGAAGTTGGGCCCTGCAGAAATACTTATTGAATTGTTGAACAAAGAAATGATTGAATTGTTACATTATGAATGAGGATGAGAGAGGACAAAAACGTTCCCAAGAGCTGTAAAATTAGTAAAAAAAAAAAAAAAGGGACTTGTACCCTGCTGTACTTACACTTGACCTCCTGTCTTCTACTAAAATGTTCTGTGTACTGGACCATGGGATCAGATATCCTCATGGCACCAGAAGTTAATTCAACCATTTGTTGAACTGGACAGCTAAGCAGCTCAGCACCTGGAGTCTCAGATGAGCCTAGAGTCAGGAGAGCCTGAGTTAAAATTTGACCTCCAATACTTACTAGCTGTGTGACCTGGGTGAGTCACTTAACCCTTGTTTGCCTCAGTTTCCTTGTCTGTAAAATTAGGTAATAAGGGCACCCTCCTCCCAGAGTTGCTGTAAGGATCAAAGATTAAAAATTGTTGATCCTTTAACACACTGCCTTGTGTTATAGTAAGCAATTGTTACCTATTATTATTATTACTATAAATTATTATTATAGAGGATATTATGCATCAGTCATTGCACAAAGCTTGGGGATTGAAAGACAAAAAGTAAAAAGTTGCTGCCCTCTAGGAACTACCACTAAACTAATTCACAGAAATCAAGTAACGATTTTTCTTTTTTTTTTGAAAATTATATATCAATTTTATTACTGAGTATGGATGCAAAAATTCTAAATAAAATACTAGCCAGTAGACTACAGCGATATATCACAAAGATTATACATGGTGAGCAAGTGGGATTTATACTAGGAAGGCAGGGATGATTTAATCTAAGGAAAAAAACGAACATAATTGATTAATTAGTAACAAAAGTAACAAATCATATGACCATATGAAGATGCAGAAAAAGCTATTGACAAAATACAATCCCATTCCTATTAAAAAAAATTGATAGCATAGGTATAAGTGGACTTTTCCTTAAAATAATAAGAAACATCTGCTTAAAACCATTAACAAACATTATTTGCAATGGAGATAAGCTAGAAACCTTCCAATAAGATCAGGAGTGAAACAAAGATGTCCATTATCACCAATCAATTGCTACCCCTGCCTTTTTTTGCATCAGTTGAATTAATTCTACTCCAACCTTCCATTTTAACTCTGGGTATCTCTCATTCTTAGATGTGTTTCTTATAAATAATATATTGTTGGATTTTGATTTTTAATCTACTCCAATCACATTTAATCCAACCCATTTTATGGGTAAGTTCATTCCACTCTTACTCAAAGTTATAATTACTATTTGTGATACCCACTTAGCACAGAGTGGATATAATAACTAAATAGTAACTGTTTCTCTTTTATCCAGGAACCCTGAGGGTCTTCCCCTCCCAGTATGATTTTCTTTTTATTAAAGGGGCCATCCCTTGAGTAAGTTCAAGAAGCCTATTCATTGAATGAGTGTATCTCACTCAAAGTAAGATAGTGATAAGACCTAAGCCTGAAAGGGTCAGGGTCTCACATTGCATTCTGGGACATCTCCAGTTGTCCTGGTGAATATCAAGCCACTGGACCCAGATGACTCAGGAGAAGAAGGTGAGGTTGGTGACCTTGCATAGCCCTCCCTCAGTCAAAGTCAACTGCAAGTCATGTCATCATCTTGATGTCATGGTCCTGTGTGGGTTAAAAGACCCTTACCCAAAATTTTAAATATGAATGGCTTCTTGAGGTAACAGAAAGTGATTTATTCAATTCTCACAAGAAAGGGCTGTCCCTCCACCAGGACGGGGCTGATGGAAGTAGGCAACTTACAGAGATAGGAGCACAATCATATACCCAGAGAATCATATAACGCAGAGAATCCCACTCCCCACTATCCCACCTCTCCATTGGCTGGGAGGTGGGCTTACAATATAAGCGCAAAAAACTAGACAAGACCTGAGAAATATTCACCTATCCCAACACGCTTCCTTATTTAATACCTAACTAACTGTTGATGTGGCTATTCTATAACTAAGGTAAAAAGGAGAGGAGGGGGAAAAGGGGCCACAGCACTTTTACAGAGGGGGAGGGGGGGGAGGGAGGGGCTCAACTGCCCACAAGGCTGGATTCCTGGAAATCAGGTATCCAGAAAGAGAGGCCTTATGGAAAAGAAATTTTATTTAGAAAATACAATATTCCCCATATTTTATTATGAAAAGTCTTCACAATTTCCTTATTTCACTCAGTCCTCTTCGAAAATAAAGTACAAACACAACCTGTGAGTGAGTAGCAGCATTTCCTCTCCCCTCCCCTCCCTTCCCCTCACCTTCCCTCCTCTCCCATGGTATTCTGCCCAGGGGAAGGTCAACTCCATGGCCAAAAGCTGCGTTTTTTTCCTCTGTGTTTACTGGCTACATTTCTTGCTCAAAGATCAAGCCTTAAACCCAATTCACTCTGGAACTCATAGACTGGAGCTAGTAGACTGGATAACAAGTCCCCACCCACCTAGCACAGAGTGGATGTAACAACTAAATAATAACTGTTACTCTTTTACCCAGGAACCCTGAGGGTCTTCCCCTCCCAGTTTGATTTTTTTTTTTTATTAAAGGGGCCATCCCTTGAGTAAGTTAAAGAAGACTATTCATTAAATGGTTGTCTCTCACTCAAAGTAAGATTGTGATAAGACCTAAGTCTGAAAGGGCCAGAGTTTCACATTGCATCCTGGGCCATCTCTAGTCCTCTTGATGAATGTCAGACCACTGGACCCAGATGACTCAGGAGAAGAAAGTGAGGTTGGTGACCTTGCATAGCCCTCCCTCAGTCAAAGTCAACTGCAAGTCATGTCATCACCTTGATGTCATGGTCCTCTTCAAGAATGAAGAACAAGCATAACTATTGTGAATTTCCCTCCCTCTTATTATTACTCACATTGTCCTCAGCCTCTCTTTTTATCCTATCCCAGTTACCTTATCTTTTCCCCTTACCTTCTTATTCCTTGTTCTACCCACCCCACTAAAAGCCCTTCCCTTATCCTCTCTCTCCCGCCCCCCTAAATTTTAATCTGCACACCCTTTAAAAAGTCCCTGTTCTCCAGTTCTTTTTCCTCACTATAGGTTCAGAAGAATTCTACACCCCTCCAGATTTCCACATTGTTTCCTCTTCAACCCAGATTGTATGAGAGTAAGGTGTCAACATTACCAGCCCACCATTCCCACCTGCCTCCTCTGTATCTATTCTTCCTTTCATGCCCCATTTTATGAGATAATTATTCCTTTTTATCTTTCCCTACCTAATTTTGTTTTGTAGCATCACCCCATCATACACAACTCAGCCCCAACTTTCTTTCAAACTACCCTAGTAATGATGTTAGTTTTAAGAATACTGATCACACACACACACACACACACACATCTACATAGATGTGTGTGTGTATGAAACAGTTTGACCTATAATAGGCTTCAACCTTTAATGTAATATTCCCTAATTGTTTCCCAGATATGAAGCTTACTTGTGCAACTGCAAGAATGCTGATACGCATATCTACATCCTTATTTTGCTCAGATTCCATGACCAAACCAAGCATGACTGGCATGGTGCACGGAATCCTTCCAATTTGTTTTTGGAAAGTATATATGACTTGTATCATCTGCTCTTGCTCAACATGAGGAGGAGCCTAACCATCTTATGACCAAACAGTCAACAGAGATATTCCCTGCTTCATCTAACCTCTGACTCCTTGCTGACATACCATTTCTAGCTGATGCATCATTTTTGGTCTGCAAAACAAGGTCCATCAACCAATGGGATTCTGAACTTTGTGTAACCTTTCTGGAATGTTCAAATATTAAATATGGTGTCAAGCCTCAGAAAAATAAGTTGCTGAAAGGAGGGGGCATCTCAAATCATGAGGAAGTTCTGTGATTCACTTCATTCTTTTTTTTTTCACGTGCAAAATATGCTTTTGTTGCATTAGTTAGTATTATGATATAAGGAAAGGTTTAATAAATACCAGTTGATGGCCACGTCAAAGTCATTAGAAATTGGTTTCTTTAGCAGACATAGGAAATCTAATGAATTGTTGGTTGTAAGAAATATGTTTAACTGAGAGTGCTTGGGAGTGTCTGATGAAGCAATTTATTTCAAAAGCATTTATTAAATACCAATTTGTGCTAAGCACTGAATACACAAAAGTGTCCCTCAAGAGGATCCCTAAGCCCTCAAGCTCTAGTTTGGTTAGAGTGAATGAATTTCTTTTAGGTCTCAAGCTCCTGATACTGTAATGATTTTTCATAGCATATGTGTTATACATATATGTATGTATGTATATCTATATGTATATACACAGAGACACATTGTTCAATCATTTTCCAATCATATCTGAGTCCTCATGACCCATTTGGGGTTTTCTTGGCAAAGATACAGCAGTGGTTTGCTATTTCCTTCTCCAGCTCATTTTGTAAATGGAAAAACTGAGGCAAACAGAGTTAAGTGATTTGCCCAAGGGCACATAGCCAGATGGCTAAGTCTGAAGCCAGATTTGAACTCAGGAAGATATGTCTTTCTGACTCCAGATCCAGCACTCTAGCCACTGAGCCATGTAGGAGATAGGTAGGTAGGTAGGTAGATAGATAGATAGATAGATAGATAGATAGATAGATAGATAGATAGATAGATAGATAGATAGATACATAGGTAGATAGATAGATAGGTAGATAGATAGGTAGATAGATAGATAGATAGGTAGATAGATAGATAGATAGATAGATAGATAGATAGATAGATAGATAGATAGATAGATAGATAGATAGATACATAGATACATAGGTAGATAGATAGATAGATAGATAGATAGATAGATAGATAGATAGATAGATAGATAGATAGATAGATAGATAGATAGATAGACGGATAGACGGATAGACGGATAGACGGATAGACGGATAGATGGATGGATGGATGGATAGTTGTGTGTTTATGTCAATTGAACTAAATATATATTTATAAATATGCAGTTTAATTGACACACACATACTCACTTGCATTTTCTTACAGAAAAAAAGAGTACTCAGTATTTAAAAGATTATATTTTCTTTGTGAAGCAAAAATGATCTTACCTCTTTGCTGCGCAAGCTTGCCACTTGAAAGGCAGATTAGAGAAAAGCTTTGGGGTTTAAGAGGGGACACAGGGATGGATTTCTAGGAGTTTTGAGCACTTTGGAAGACAAAGATTTTATAAATCCAACAGTAAATGTATCTATAAATCAGGCCGGCAATGATGTCCTTCTTGTGGAATGCCAGATTAAGGAAAAAACCATTTATTCAATAGACCTTGCTGAAGAGGTGGAAAATTGGGACATACTTATGGACTTCAGTATTTGCTTTTCTGTCCTGAGGTCCATGGGCACCAGAAACTGCTGGGACCATATGTTCAGACACTCAGTAATTCTTGATCACCCATACTCATCCTCATCTAGAACTGAGCCAGGGGAATGATTGTGTAAATACTATCCCTTTGTTTTCAGAGAATGATCTGGGATTTTTTTCATATCTGCATGATTTTCTGGTATTTCACATTAGATTAGGAGTAAGGGCTAATCATTTCAGACCAGTGCAAATAATAACTATTAAATTTAAGGAACATGATCTTCTATTTTAATCTGTACACAAGAAATCTGTGGATCTATCCTCTAATTCACTTAAGTCAGTACACAAGATTGAGTCTGTATTTTAACCTATTAAGAGCAAGAGATCATAGATTTGGAGTTGGGAGAAGTCTCATAGTTACTGATTCCAACCCCATCATTTTACCATTGAAAAAACTGAGGTCCAGAGGATGTAATTGAATTGTACAGAACCACAAAGTTAGGAAAGATCTAACAAGTACAGGATTCAAACCCAGATCTTGCTGGCTCCAAATCTAGCTCTTTTTCCAAAGCACCATGTTGCCTCTCACTTTTGAGGATGTCAGTTCCTCAGAAAATAATCAGATCCTATCTGAAAGGATATTTTTCTGATAAAAAAACGTATTCATTTTATTAAAGTTCTTTCAATTCTTTGGGGATCTGGTACCAATGAAGGTACTGTAAAAAAAAAAAAAACTATTTGATGTAGCATTTGATTGTGCTTTTGTGACTAATCAAAGGAAATTCAAGAAAACTAACCTTACCTTATAGTCTTCCCTCACATTTCTCATGACCCTTTCCTGAAGCTTTCCTATTATCTCTATTATTTCTTTCTCACCCCATTTTCTTTCTCCTATTCCTTTCCCTATTACACTTCTTTCTTTAACCAAAAATGCTTGCCATCACTCTCCTAATACTTAAAAAGGAAAGACCAGTTGGAGTAGAAGCTAACAGTAAATTCTCCTGAAGTTATTAGGGTATGTTTCTAATTACATGTCAATACAGTAGGGGAAGAGGGAAAGGGTCTCCCTTTTGTAATCAAAGATACCATTCTTGGCAGCATTACTCTTGTGGGTATATGACTGAAAAGTACAATGCATGACCACCATTCTTTCACCCAATTATAGGTCAGGCAGCATAGTGTTTTAAAACCTCCCAATAAATCCACTTAAAGCAGTTAGTACTTTTTGATAATATGTTCTGAATCACAGGGTTGATACTCAACTATGTGTGGCTTGGATTGTTTTTAAGTTAGCCTGTTTATTTAGCACTTCTTCCTGGGGTTTAAAAAAAATATTTCAATAAGTGAATGACATTTGAAGAAAGAATAAGGTTCATTTTTTAAAATACACTTTGGTTCCTATAAGAAGGAGATATGGGAAGTCTAGTTCTACTTCTGCTGAAGAACCTCTCTGCACTATAGTGAGATGGTGAAAGAGGTGAAGGAGTTGGGTTGGAACCACAGTGCTCTCAGTAAGAAGAAATCATAGAAATTGGTACTGAATCTCTTCCATCAAAGGATAGTTAAATGTGGCAAACCAAGAAAGACTTGCTCCAACTACTCTAATAGTATAAATTTCAGAGACAGTAACAGATAATTCATAAGATATGGAGGAGTTGTGTGTCCTAACACAAGGAACATAGATTTAGAGCTGGAAGGGACATTCAAGGGAATCAGTCTGTACCATTCTATTTTAGGTTACTTAATCAAAAAGTGGCTGAATCAGAACTTGAACCTAAGTCCTCTGACTTCAAATTCATTGTTTCTGAAGGGCAACTGTGCCATTTGCTTCCTATAGTTGAAAAAATACAAGAAGGTATTCACCAAATGGCATTAAATTCTTCTACACCAAAAAAAAATCTATCTGTGATTAACAAGAAACTTTTAATTGGAAAAGAGTGTTTCATTATTTAAATAAGTTTCTGCCTTTCCAAAACCTGGCCAGCAATTGTTTTAGTTCCCAAAACATGCACACAGTTCAGAAAGGATGCATATAACACATACATATGGATGCATGCATATGTGCAAAGTAAGGTTATATGCATAGTTCTAGCTATTTCTAATATTCAAGGGTGTAGACTGTAATACCTATACATGTGTATATAACATATGTGTGTGTTTATAAAATAATGCATACAAACACTTGTGGAGGGGGAAATTGCTTGCTATAAATGAAAAGTCCTGGGGCATCAGAAAATCAGAGGTGGGAAATCACTGTATATTTTCTTGTTCTTGATCCCAAATCTCAGACTTGAGGATTTGACAATTTGAATATACCTATGGATTTCCCTTTCAATCTACTGGTTGTCTTACTTATCAGCCTCAAGTCTCATGTGCCTTTACCTCATTTAGTCACACAGGGATAGTCACAACTTAGATTTTGTCACTACCCAAAACCGTTACCTCCATACCTTGATTTCTGAATTTCTGCTCATGCCTTATAGCCTCTTGTTCTTCCGTTTCTCTGTTTCGCTCGTCTTAAAACTATTTTTTTTTACTGTGACAGTCAGTCCAACCCTCCTTTTTCTCTCAGTTAGCCATCTCATCTCTAGTCTGATTTTTCTCCCTTCTTAGTTCAGATCCTATCTTTGATCTTCAGATTATCTGCCTCATTGGATTCCTTATCCCCTTGTCCTATCAGTGTCCACATTTGTCAAATCCCATGTGTTGGTTACTCCCACTATTTACTTTCTCCAGTGTTACATGGAAACTGCTTACCCTAACAGAAAAAGAAAAGCAATCATTCGAACTGGGGCAAGTTTACATTTGCATTATCTAATGTCAACTGGGTCCTCAATGGTTCATGGCATTTTTGTAATTCTTCCTGGATTGAATCCGCCATTTTTTCCACGGCAGCTATTTTACAACAACTCCCCTGTACTTCCCTATACATCTTCTCTCCCCCTCCAAAGCTGAGATTATCTACCATGATTCCCTCTGCTCTCTTACTTCACATCTCAAGCCATCCTTCTCATTCTCTATTTTGCTCAATTCTCTGATTATGAGGTGGTTCTCTTCCTGATCAAGACTGAATGTTCTAAATGTTCCCATAAGCCTAGTCCTTCTAAGCCTAGCTTTGGCCCTTGAATCTTCTCTTTCGTTTTTGCATCTTTAATCTCTGCAGTATTCTTAAGACTAGTGTTCCTTTCACCATGCTACAAAATGGATATGCTTTCTCCAGCCAGGAAAAATTGTCAGTGAATTTTGCAACAATAGATTTATCAGGAAAAAAAAATAAAGACACATAACTTAAGAAGAATTAGGATAAAATTAAAAATGCTTGAAAACTAAAGCCAAATTGCATAGTTATGAACAATGACAGTTTGGTAACAAAAACTTAGAAAAAGGAAAATGCCTAGAAGTATTGATTGAGCAGAAGCTGTATTTAGATAGAAACTTAAATATATAGAGATTTATTAAGTGTTAATTATGTGCCAGGCACTGTGCTAAGTAGAAACATCCTCCTTTTAAACCAAAATACCATGATGTATATCTACTACTCGCATATTACTAATTGATATGTATCATTAATTAATATTGCATAGGAATTTGTTCCTATAACATTATATCTAGTCATCAAATATTGGATCTAGTCTATCAACTTATAGTAAATTCCAAAAGCAGGGTCAATAAAAAAGTAAGAATTACCAAATTTTTATATTCAGCTGGTTTTGACTCTGTTTATGAAGAATGTTATGAGCATTTAAACCTATCCCAACTAATACAAATTGGTTTAAAATGAAAATAAGAAAATTGGTAGGGGAATTTCATATTTTAAAGGCATATTTCCAATATTATCTATGAGTTATAAAAAACTGAATTATATTTTGAGCCTATACAGACATATGGCTTTTTAAATTTTATTTCATACAAATTTTATCAACTCACAATGATACTAGAAGTAAAAGTTAATCATTAGACTGTAACCTCAATATAATTAAGAAAATTCTCACAATAAGAATGGTCCTGAATTGGAATGGTTGCTTTGTGAAATCATGAATTTCCTATTATTTAGGAATTTTCAACCTAAATCTGGAATGACAAATTTCTGGGAATTTCAGAAGGAAGATTCATGCATACCTTCGGTAAAGGGTTGGATTAGATAATCTCTATAGTTCCTTCCAATTCTTTGATACTATGAGTATATGCTTATTTAATAAACAGAAGTCAGTAACATTTTGATTATCATTCCCCAAGGCCACTGTTTAAATAGATCCAGCTTTTATAAACACATTTAGAGGAATGCAGATAAACTGAAATGGACTTGAGCAGTAAGGGCCAAGATGCTTTCTATCTCTACAAAGAGCAAATCTAGGAGCACAGTGTTTCATTTTCACAGAAATGTAGCAAAGAGCAATACCTTCATTTCCAGCTTTCTGCTCCCTGTTTCTACCTGATAGCTGACCCTCACGTAAAGATTGATAGTGGATTCCGTTTCCCAAAACTTGATTCATGAATGCAGAACTTTTCAGGAGACTCTTCTCACATTCATTTCCCAGCAGACTGAACTCCTCTGGACTTTTCAATCAAGCCCCACACTGGTAACTTATTTACCTATTCACCACCCCATTTCCCAACGACCACCAACTTTTTAGTTTCCTCTTATAGATTATCTACTACCTTAGAATGTAAGTTCCTTGTGGGCAAGGACTTTTTTGTTTTGCTTACATTTGTATCCCCAGAACTTGGCATTGTACCTGACACATATTAAGCCCTTAATAAATGTTCTTTGACTAACTGATTAACAGGCGTTGCACATGCTTACTTGTAGTTCATAGGATTTAAAAGAAGCTCTGATACAGACTAAGTTTATACTTTAAAATATGAGAACTTTGAATTATTTCCTATTGAAATAGTGGAGAATCAAGTTATATTAGCTCAGGAATTTTACTTATCTGATAAGTCATATACTCATTCTGTACCATACTCATTCAACACCCTGCTGTTATGATTGTTCAGCTTCCTTCTCAGTGAGGACTGTGACATCAGGAAGGTGATGCCATGACTTACAGGTGAATTAAGTGAGGCAGGGCTGTGCAAAGTCACCAGCCTCACTTTCTCCTCCAGAGCCATCTGGGTCCAGTGGCAAGATATAGATCAGGACAACTGAGGATGGCCCAGGATGCAGTGGGAGACCTTAGCCTTTTTAAATTAAAGTCTTTCCTAGGTCTCAGTTTTTTTAAGGCAACACCTATTTAGTAGTTAAAGGCTAGGCAAGAACTGAGGTAAAAAAAATGGTCTATTTTATCTTCTTGAAAGAATTAATTGGGGGCAGTAGGAAGAAAAGGAAATACAAGGCATGAGAAGACTGGAAAATAGAAAAGGGGCAGGTTATAAAGGACTTTGAATGCCAAAGAGAGTATTTTGCACTTGATCCTGGAGATGATAGGAAGAACCTATAGTTTATTGAGTAGGGAAGTGACGTGATCAGACCTTACATTAGAAAGATCATTTTTAGAGTTGATGTTGCACATTATGTCATACCTATCCCCTCAATGGTTATAAAAGTTTTGTCCATCTTGCATCATGAATGATTACCCCCACACACACTTTTCTCATTTTATTTCACATGCTTATCCTTCACATATTCCATTTTAGTACAACAGGCCTCCTCACAGTTCCCTATACATGACATTCTATCTCTTGCCTCCATACCTCTACATGGATGGCTCCTTCATGTCAAGAATCCATTCCATCTTCTTTCTTGTCCCTTTAAATCTTTAGTTTCCTATCAGCTAAGGTGCTACCTCCCACACATGACCTATTCCTGACACCTGTTCCCCAGCTAATGTTTTCTCCTTCTTGAAATTACTTTGTCCACACTGAAAATACTTTGTATTTATTTAATTAAATACTACAGTATAATATATAATATAGCATAATATAATATAATAATCTCTACGGTATATGTCACTAAAAGGCAGTGACCTGACCAACTTATTCTGGACTTTGCTTCCCCAATTCTCTACCCAGTGTCATGTATACAGAAGGCTTCATTAAATGCTCATTGAAATGAGCTGAATGAAATAATATGTCCCTGAAATAGAGATATATAAGAAGTGATTCAAAACTTCTCCACTGAGAAAAACAGAGGTAACCTTGGTAAGTTACATGATGATCTCTGGTGTGCAACCCAAACAATTTAGAAACTGGCTTGTACTTCCAAGAAAAACCTTTAAAGAATTATGTTCTTGTGACATGATAGAATAAATCATAGTAAATTGAATTATATTTAATTATGCCACATTGTATCACACTAAGTCATATGATAAATGTGCGTAAAGATTTGTTGTTTTTTTAATGATATGAGATGTGGCTTTCCTGGAAAACATTTTTTTCCTAGTTTCTGGCCAGCATAAGTGGAAACATGATTTAGAAATATTTAAACTGCCTGCAGAAATATTTCACGTCTATAGGGTACAAGAGCAACTCACATTAGGAAATTCAATGAGAAGACGCTCAGGTCTCAATTTTTATATAAGATGTGAAGACCAAGAAATTGATTTCTCTTTGCACTAGCTTTTAAAATGAGCCCTGTTCGTAAGACAGGCAGATAACAATGAGGTTCATTGTTTCCAGCAGTTGAGATTCTATTCCATGCATGCTATAATGTAACATGGGGTGGCTAGGTGGCACAGTGAATAGAGCTCTGTGTCTGGAGTCAGGAATATTCATCTTTGTGACTTCTAATTCAGATATTTACTGACTATATGACACTGGGTAAGTCATTTAACCCTATGTGCTTCAGTTTTTCATCTGTAAAATGAACTAAAGAAATGACAAACCCTTCCAATATTTTTTTCAAGAAAATCCCAAATGAGGTCACAAAGAAATAACAATGAGAGATTACACAATGAATAACAATGAGAGATTACAGAATGAAAACATATGATGGCATGGTATGGTGGGGGGAAAAAATGACAGATTTGAGATTAAAGGACATGAATTTGAATCCCAGTTTTTACACAGGGAAAATTACTTATCCACTCTGTACCTCAGTTCCCTCATCTATAAAATTAGGAGAATGAACTAGGTTGTCTTTAAGATCAATCATAATATTAAATCAATGGTCTTAATGGACAATGAATAGTAGCAAAGTTGAGCGAAAGTTATGAAGAATGAACTGTCATAACTATATTGGAGGATGCAATAATGAATTAAGAAAACTTACCTGAAAAGTCCTAAAGGGATTTTTTTTACATTTAATTTAATTTCTTGTAACATTTTAAGTATCAAACTGTCTCCCTCCCCATCACACACTACAGAAAGTCACCATTTGAGACAGATGTATCTGTGTGTACATATATGTATGCATACACACATGTATACATATGAATGTATGTGTGTATACACATATACACATCAGATATATATACATACGTCAGTTCTTTCTCTAGAAGTGGAGAGCATCTTCCTTCATAGGTCCTTTGTAGCTGATTTGAATATTTATAATATTCAGAATAGCTAGTTGTTTACTGTTTTTCTTTGAATAATGTTATTATATCCAACTTTCTCTTGATTCTCCTCATTTCGTGCTTCTTTATTTCATACGTGTCTTTCCATGTTTTTCTAAAATCAACCTGCCCATTTCTTGCAGTGAAAGGGCTTAAAGGGATTCTGATGAGATTTTAAACATCATCTTAGCAAAGAGACATTTTGACAGTTTGGGGAATTGAACCAAGGATCCCAAGATAAACAGGGCTTTCTCTTTTCCTCGCCAGAGCTAACAGCTTTGCTTCCTTTGATGGTGAGTGATAAATGACCAGAACAAATCGGTGACATTCACTAATGTTAACACCTCTCCTCCTTCCCTTCAGAAAAGATAGCAAAAGGAAAAAAACACAGATTTCCAGCAAGGAAAGATGAAAAGTATTGTCAGTCTTCAGTATTGTGCTCCAAGTCTTAATATTTCTGAATATCATAGATTTTCAGAGTATGGAAGATTATTTCTCAACACATTCACTTGAAAATACCAAACAGTGCTGTCAAATTTAGTGTTCATAAATAAGAAAATAAAAAAGCCAGAGATTATTCAAAAAAATACAAAAGTGACTTCTCTCCATGAAAGTAATCCAAATAATGCCTAGTGACAGAAATAGTGAATTCATCTCTTTCCAGATACAGTGGTGCAGTGGGTAGATGCTAGATTTGGAGTTAGGAAGACCCTAGTTCAAAACCTGTTTCAGATACTAGCTGTGTGACACTGGGCAAGTCACAACCTCTGTTTGCCTCAGTTTCTTTTTCTAAAAAAAAAATAGGAAAATAATAGCATCTGCTGCACAGAGTCGTTATGAGCATCAAAGCAGATAATATATGTAAAACACTTTGTAAATCTCAAAGCACAATATACATATTGTTAATCTTATTACTGTTATTATTGTTATCACAGCTTGTTAGAACTAGGGCTGGCAGTGTAATGGCCTACGTAATGTATGACTGGGAAATGGATATGAAAGAGAACTACAGCAGGAGGAGTAGTTAATCCAGGCAAGTCTCAGCTACAGATTCTTTTTTGTTTTTAATAGAAAAGTAGTTAGTATAAGGGAAGTGCTAGAGGGGAGTCAGGAAGCAGACAATAGGACAATTTCCTGTCTACTTTGAGGGAGCAAGAAAAGGTCCAGGACCTAAAGGAAATGGAGAATTAGGCATAGGACCAAGGCAGGGATTCAAACATGGAGGGGCAAAACCAAGACGCAATTTTTGGTCCAAGTTTGGAACATAATCAAGGAATAAGGAAGAATCCAGTTCTATGTCAGAAAAGGACCAGGAACAAGACTGACATGATTCTAAATCACTAACCTTTGCATAGAGGAGTTCTGATACTTCTGAATGCAGAATAACTTTTAAAAGAATAAATTAAAAGAATAAAACAGGATTGAGTCTACAAGTATAACAGACTGAGTGATTTCTAGGTCTGGAAAATGGATAAAAGTGGAAGCATAAATTCAGATCCATGATATAGCGAGTGGAAAGTATAGGCTCCAACATACAGAATTCATGGAACCACCTGGGATTTTTTAAGTTACAAAATCAAATTGATTTTTTTAAACAACTTTTATGTCAATAGGAAGCATGAACCCAGAGTTAAATGTTGCCTTAATACCTAAACCAGGAAATGATAAAGAGGAAAAGCTATAAACCATGACTATTGATACAAAATTTTATATAGAATCCTAGCTAAAACACAAAAGAATTAAACCTTAAAATTTTTCAACATGACAAAGTAGAATTTATACAAGGGAATCAAGGATGGTTCAAAATAAGAAAAAACATTTACAGTAATTAACTTTATTAAACGTAAACAAAATCCCTCAAATTACATGATCCTACCATTTGGTACAGAACAAAAAAGCCTTTTACAAGGTATAATAATTTTATGCTAAAAGTCTAAACAGCACAGACATAAAAGAGATATTAATATGATTATATACTTATATGCATATAAATCAGCATTTTTGCAACATGAAAACAATAGAGACTTTCTTTAAAAAAAATACAGCAGTAAAGCAAAGATACTATCTCCCACATACGTTTTTAGAATGTTGTTGATAAAAACAAGAAAATAGAAAGACAAAATATAGCAGCCCTTTTTGTGGAACTCAACCTGCCAGTGTCAATAGGGATTTGAATAATATCCCCAGACGATATGCTACACTGAGGGGAGGGATTCAGGCATGGCCAAAACCCAAATCCCCTAGCACAAGAACCTAAGGAGATGTAGTCTGTTCAGTAATGGAGGAAAGAGACCAAAAATTGAGAAGAATCCCAAAGAGAATTTGTAGGAAATACAAGAGAAAAGCTGAAAGACTAGAAGTCTAGAAAAGCCTAAAAAAATACCTCTAACTCATAAGGAGAGAAATCAACAGAAAGCATCATAAAACAAAAGAAAGTATGAATAAAACTTCAAAGAGAAACCAAAGGACACTGAGTAAGTATTATAATATGAAAAAAAATGAACCAGTATTACATGATAAAAGACAAAATTCTAGGGATTCCCTGAATGTAGGAAAAAAAACAATCCAAGATGACTCAAAACAGGAGTAAAAAAGATTAAACAGGAGAAATTAGAAATGAATTCAGGTAGGAAATCAGAGCTCTCAAATCAGATTTTAAAAATACAAATCTCATTAGTAAAGAAAAATGAATGAGTATAAAAGATCACACCACTAAAACTTTTAGCACATAAGCTTAAGTATCTTTCATTACTTTGGCCAGAGCAAGGGATTTAAACTCCTTTTCCTAGTCATACATCCCTTTGGAAGTCTGGTGAAGCCCTGTAGAACCCTTTTCAGAATGCAGTCAAACAGATAAACCAATGTATTTGCATTGCAAAAAAACTAATCTTATTGAAATACAGCTATATATTAACATGCATATATGTGTTTAACATACATGAATACATTTCTTGTACATCAAAAAAAGTTTACAGACACCAAATTAAAACCCCTCCACTTGAGAGAAAAATCTTAATCAAACAAGATGTCTAAGTGAGGTTTCTTGGTTATTCAATCTCACTTAGAACTGGATTACCTTTGATCAGAACCAAATCTGAGCAGAGCCGATACACCTCCGAGAGCTGTCAAAGCCATTACGTGACTTAGCATCACACTAAGGAATTTGTATGAAAATTCATTATTTTGCTCAGAACCAGATAGAGATGAGACAAGTCTGAAACTGGATAATTAAACAAATTATGGTACATAAATGTGATGGAATAATAATGTACTATAAGAAATAATGAATATCAAGAATTCAGGAAAGAATGAGAAAATTTCTATTTATTTTTATTCAACTGTGTACCTATGTCAACAATGTTAAGATTCTTTAAAAAAAAACTTTTGTCAGATATAATACCATTTCTTTTCCAACCATACCATGTTTCCTTCTTTCACATATCTTGACAATTGATGCCTTAATTTTTTCAAAAGCATGTCATGACC
The DNA here is from genome assembly GCF_028372415.1 of Notamacropus eugenii. Lineage (NCBI taxonomy): Eukaryota > Metazoa > Chordata > Mammalia > Diprotodontia > Macropodidae > Notamacropus > Notamacropus eugenii. The sequence continues at coordinate 143,802,046 of NC_092873.1, read as the reverse complement.
AACATATACTTTTTCTATATATTCCTAGTCTGACCCAGTTTTTCCCACATCAAGACTGAGATATTAAGCCTAATATTCTGGTTCTATGGTCATTAATGGAGAAAATAGTTTATTATAAAAATGCTGTCAGATTTGTTCCATTTTTCATCTGTCTGGTGTCCCCTAGCTTTTTTCCCCCTTACTTTTAAATGCTTTGGGATGATCTGATTTAATTGAGTTTCATGGCAAATCCTTTGCCAATTCAATTACACACACACACACACACACACACACACACACACACACACACACACACACACACACACACACCTTGCTAAAATGACACTGTTCATGATCCCCTACTACCCTGTTGTATAAAGTTTTTCAAATGACTTTCTACTCTAAACTGGTGTTGCCCTTGGCTTCCATGTCTCTCTCATTCACCAGGATATCAAGTATTTGCTGGCTGAGGCAATTTTGAAGCTTTTTTTTGGCCTCCTTATTGTGGTTATTACTTTACAATACTTAAAAGTTCCATAGGAAATACTTATCCCCCAATGTCTTTTTTTTGTTCCAATTCTCATTTTTCAGCAACAATGTCTTTTTCAAATAGGAGTGGCAATCACATTCCATATCATTTTCTCATATTTATTGCTTCTTTCAATTCAGCCCTGGTTTTGAACTTTGCTCTAAGGCATAAATGTTCAGACTTCACTGAGACATCAGATTTGAAAGTGACTTTCACAACAGCCTTCATTTTAAAAGTAGTAATTATTAGGAAGTTTTTCCTTACATCTGACCCAAGTCTTTCTCTCTGCAACTCTGGGAGACAGAGAAATTGAGCAAACATAGTAAAGACAGACAATGGGGAGAAAGTTATATAAGTTTGGCTTTACTGGAAGCTCAATAAGTTACACAGAGTAGAAACACTAAAAAAATGAGGGAGCAGTCAGGGAGAATGAATACAAGGTATTCTGTTGGGGTCCTGGATGGAGTTGAGCACCTAACATAAATGAAGTGGGGTGGATCTTTATAGGGCTTTTATCTAGGTCAAACTGGACCAGTCATTGGGGGTAGGAAGTAGAGGACTGACTGTACTTGAGGTAGGTCAAGGTTTGGGACTGATGCTGACTGATGTTGAGGAAAATGTCTTGGGGAGTGGGGAGGTTGGCAACAAGATGGTATTCAAACTCCCTACCTGGAAAAAAAGGGACTTTGGCAATTACCTCAGGTCTTACTCTGACAGGGTGATTCAGGGAGTTTCTGAGCTTCTCTGTTAAGCAGATTGGTGAAACTACTGTATTCCTTACAATTCACCTTGTGTCCTCAAACACTAAAGGAAATTGTCTGAGTAACCAGACGCATTTGGGGAAGTCTACAGCAGGTGTAAAATCTAAGCGCCCACTTTCTCTAGGATCTAGCAACATAGAAGGATTATCAACCCACCCTGCTACATCTGTCTTAGTCAGCCACCCTACTCACAAGGTAAACTCTGGATAATAAATCTATAAATCCTTTCCTGACTAGAATGGTCTTGATCTCGGTAGTGATACTACTGGTGGTTAGTATCTTATCTTTAAGAAACCTATATCTGATTGCTTACCATCTCAGGGAGGCAAAGAGAGAGAAGAATAGAATTTGAAACTCAAAACTTAAAAAAAAATGTTAAAAATGGCTTGAACATATAATTTAGAAAATATATATATAATTAAGGAAGGCTCTGTGTCTGCTAACTTTCCCTATGACAGCATCCAAAAGTCTTTCTGCATTCACATTCTCTCACTTATGCTAGGGAGCTGAGGTCAACTGGGTGGCCAAAGACCATGGCCGCTTGTTTGGTCAATATATGAAAGACTGACCCCTGAAAAGGAAATGAAGTCAATCTTGCAATTGGGTCTAAGTGACTGTATTAACTCCCTCTGTAAAGTCCCTTTCAGTTCTAAATCTATTATCCTATAAACTGCTCAATAACGTTTTTAGGAAGATTTTTTTTTTTTTTTTGGTTACTAGCACTTTTGTCATGCTTGCTGAGGCAGCCTGGCACAGTAACCTGAGAACAGGCCACACAGTCAGAAAGACCTAGGTAAAAGTTTTGCTTTTGGCACGTAAGTGGTGGTTATACTCTGGGCAAACATTTCACGGTTATCTTGCTCTAGGCAAATCACTTAGCACCTCCGTGCCCCCAGGGCAACTTTCTGTTACTATAAATTGTAGAATAAGTGTCTGTTTGTCTTGGTAGAAGGAGTTTCCTCACCAAAAGTTTTTTATACTAATAAAATCACAAATCCAGCTCAGTACTAGTAGCCGATTCCTTTTTATGATATTTTATAAAGAGGGCCTTAGTCCTTGTCAACATGCCACATCCCCAAAGTGGCCAACAGACTAAAGTCAGGAAAAATGTAATACCATTCAGGACTAAGATTTATGCTTTTCGATTTTACTGTTCTTTTTTGCTATTTTTAATTATCTTCGGAGGTAACACTTTTAAAACTAAGATTACAATTGCAAGAATTATAGCATTAGCATTTTGGAAAACATTAATAACTCTCTTATGTCAATGGACCTAATGTATCCTGGGAGATCTTTGTGTTAATGGAATCAGTGTGTCTTCCACATGTTTTGTTAAGGAAACCTTCATAACTAATGTAATTTCCCAGTCGTTCTGACTGTAAATGCCTGCAAGGCAAAAGCTATATGCATGACTGTTGACTAACAATGCAAGCCCATTAAAGAAACTAGAATTAAAAAGTTCATTCATTTGAAACAAGAAAAACTAGCTATGAAATGGAGAGAAGAATAAATACTCTTTGCATTAACTAGTTGGATTAACTGATACTTTGATTAAAGAACAATAAAAAATAAAACCAGTTTAGCACAATTACTTCTAATCACCTGCCTTTTTAAAGAAGTTGATATTGACTTGCTTTTTTTTATGCTGTTTCATACTCTTCTTGATTTGTAATAAGGAACTATGTAAATACTAATGCTCCTTCAAAGGAACAATGTTACTGTATGCATGATGCCATCAAATCCAAGGTTTTACTCCTGAATTTTTCTTTGGGGGCACCCATCTATAGAACAGTAGCAATGCTTTTTCAGGGTTAAATAGGTAGTCTTATCCTACAGTGAAAGGAAGTGCCTGAAATGGGATCTGGAGACAACACGGAAAGATGAACAGATCTGAAGTCAGAGGACCAGAATTCCAGTCTCACCTCTGCTATTAGCTAAACTGAGTAGGTCGGTCAGATCAAAGGCATCCAGTATTTTTTAATAGTGGGCCATATGATCAGAAATCTAGATCTACATGAACAATGTGATTTTGTTTTACAATCATTAATTAGTACATCTGACTTTGCTAGTGTATGACCTCCATCAGTAGCCAGTTACATGATAGGAGCAGGAAACAGTCATTACTTAGCCTGCTAGTTCCTAGAAAGCTAAATTGATAAAATCAGTCTAAGGGTACAGCTAAAGTTGTGCTATGGTCTCTAAGATTCTTTCTATGTCAAATATTCTTCAATATAACTTTGAAGTTAGTAGTCTCACCTCCCTTTGTATTGAATAAATAATAGAACCCTGGAAGTGTTTTGTCTTTAAAGGCTCAGTCTAACCAAATTTTGTAGGTACACAGCCTGTGACAAAAAAAAAAGTGTCAGGGTTTGCACAGGCTTTCTGATTTGCCTTGGAAATAAAAAAGTCAATTTCTCTAAAATGGTTAACCAGACACATAGGTCAAGTCCAAATCTCTATTTTCAATGAAAACATTTCTGATGACTTCAAAATTACCAAATCAAATCATTTTCTATTTTGTTCTCCCTTTTAAAAAATTTTTTTTAAAAGTTATGTGCTGTCATGTAGTCAAAGACAAAGGCTAGATGATGGGAGATAGGGCGTGTTTCATTTGTATGCATTTCTGTAGTTGTTTTCCTGGCTGAAGCCCAGAGGTATGAGAACACAAAATGTAATAGTGTCAACAAACTAGAGAAGCAACCTTTTATTTGGGGGATGAAGCTGAAATGATATTAAGAGAGAGGGAAATTCCACTAAGGTTCTGCATCAGGGAAACAGCTCCCTCACTGCCAGAAATCATAATATATATATATATCAAAGAAACTGGAACTAAAGATAAGTGTTTCAGTCCAGTTTCCTAAGCTTCTGCCTAAATATTACCTCTTTTACCATTCACTTTCATTGTCACTGCAAAGTAATGTTCACCCATAGAAAATGATGTGGGAACTGACTGAAAATTTCAAGAGAAATGATGCATGGAAAATTTTACCCATGTAGCAAATGCAAACTGTCCATAATGATCATCATACAATGAACCCTTATTGTATGTTTTTTCAGAGAACTGAAGCAGAAAACACTTTACCAGGGGAGATATTGGATGAAACAAAAACTGATTTATAGACCCTTGGCTAGAACTTAGAAACTGAATGTTACATGTGGGTAAATAATGGGGAATGAGGTAATGATATTCCACTATCCAGGACTTTTTTTTCCAAATTCAACATAACTTTTCATCAGAAGATCCTCAAATCCTGTAGAATCATTAGCTAAAATGATCATTCCTTCTAAACGAAAAAGATTACTTTCATAGAAATTACATAATGAATGAATTTGGTGGCATCACATTCATTGTGAAAAGGGTAGGCAAAGAAAGCACAAAAGTAAGGGATTGAGAAAAATAGTATTAGGTTTGAAGAGTAAAAATAGAATAAGTGTTAGGGCAACGAGAAGAGCAGCAAAAATATGTATTGTACACCATCCTTTTTTCTCAATCTACCTTATGATTAAATAGATTTTTTTTCGCCTTTTGACAGAGCAGTACTGTAATTATGCGTGAAATGGTCATGTTGAGCAATACTGTCTCTATGTTGAGAAAGATTACATAGGACTTCTGCGCTAGCAAGATAATAGCAGTGATTTTTTACATTTGTAGGATGCTATTTCACATAAATTATCTTGCTTATTCTGTGCAGCAACACATTGAGGTAGGAAGGACAAGGGTCATCCCCATTTTTACAGAGGAGGAAACTGAGACTCAGAGAGGTTAAATGCCTTGTCTAAAATCACACAACTAGTAAATGACAAAGCCAGGATTCAAACCCAAGTCTTCTGACTCCAAGATCAGAGCTCTTTCTATACTTCATCCCACTCTGATACAACCTTGACTCAGTTTCCAAAGTAATTTTCCTAACTTAGAAATTTTAATATATCTATTTCCATTATTCAGTTCTTTGTGTCTGGTTCTTTGTGACCCCATCTGGGATTTTCTTGGCAAAAATACTGGCATGGTTTGCCATTTCCTTCTCCAGCTCATTTTACAGATGAGGAAACTGAGGCAAATAGGGTTCAATGACTCTCCCAGGGTCATATCGTTAGTAAGTATCTGAGGCCAGATATGAATTCAGTAGGATGAGTCTTCCCAACTCAATGCCTGGCACTCCACTGTGCCACCTACCTGCTCATTTACCCCGCCCCCCAGCTCAATAAATTCCATTAAATAAAATTCCAATAAATTCAATAAAATCCATTTTCTCTTTGGTATTTAAAGCCCTCCTCAACATGGTATCTTTTTACTTTTCCAGTCTTTATTTTACTGGCCTCCATATACTCTATGATTCAGAGATACTGACTGATTTGCTGGTCCTTGTACACATTCCATGCCCTTACTTTTTTATTTGGATGCCCTACCCCCATGTCTGGAATACTCTGCTTCACCTCCTCTTCCAACTCCTTGATTTTCTGACTTCCTTCAAGTGTAAACTCAAATCCCACCAACTTCCAGAAACTTTTCCTTACTCCCTTTCTAGTCACCTCTTCCCAATACCAGTGCCTTCACTTTGAAATTAATTTCCATTAGTATATATTGAGTGAAAATAATATATTGATAACTAATTATCAATTTGTAATCCATCCTTTTACTCCTATTTCTGTTAAGACCCAGATCCTAAAAATGTCAGTGAGTCTTTAAAGGGCATGGCCAAATGATGAGATTATTCCTAGCCCCCAGGGAACATGATTGAAAACTAGGTTGGGTGGGACTTCACCCAACTGGGAAACCTAATTTCTGTTTAGAGTATAAACACAATCCAGTCTGGGTAGAGCCTTTGCCAGGGGAGGAACCCCCAACCCCACCCCACCTACACATTCCACACCCCTACATTGATCCCCTCCATTAGAATTTAGGGCTACCCAGCTCATGAAGGAAAAAACTAGCCAGAGTTGTCTAAATAGAAATGGCTTCCCTCCCCAGATGTCTTGAGACTGCTGAATCTCGATCAAATCATGTTGAAGAGGTAAAGAGCTTTAGCCCACCTCCTCATTAAATGTGCACCAAGCAGGATTGAGTTTCATTTATCTAGGGAGTTCCCTTCAGAAGGTACACATCAAATTAAGGCACTTTTGAGTCTCCTTTGTCATCTTCATTTACTGAGAAAAAACACTAACCATCAATTTATTAATTACAGACTAGCCTAATTAATAGACTGATCATTAATTATTGAAATCTGTCTTTCAGAAGTTTTCATTCACTCCATTCACTTGTATATGTGTGTATACATATCTGGATATCCATAGTTGTTTGCATGTCATCTCCTCATTAGAGTATGAGCTTCTTAATTTCAAGGACTGTGTTTTTGCCTTTCTTTGTAAACCCAGAACTTAGCACAGCACCTGACAATAGTAAGTGCTTCATTGATTAAGTATTAAGTGCTTATTGACTAGCTGAGCTACCTCTTTAAAGGGTGAAACTAAACTTCAATCTTAAGACATCAATTCAACACAACTAGAATAAAGTTTGACAGAAAGAATGAATCAGAAACATGGCATTCTTCTAGAGAAGGAGAGACATTAGGTAAGCCTTAAAGAGAACTAGAAATCCCTGTGACTGAGAGGCAGAGATAAAGGAAAGCATCCCAAACATAATGTCAGTTTGTGTAAAGTCACTGAAGCAAGGGAAGAAATGCTAGGAAAAATAATAAATAGGCTAGTTTGGCACATGAGGGAGAATAATATGAAATAAGTCTAGAAAGATATATTGGAACCAAATTGTGAAGGGCTTTCAATGTTAAATAGAGATAATAGGGAGTCACGGAAGATTCTTTTTGCCACTGAAAATTGTTGAGCAGAGAGGAGAGACATGGTCAGACTTATACTTAAGGAATATCAATTTGTTAGCTGTGTGGAGGATGTATGAGAGGTAGAGACTGGAAACAGGAAAACCAATTAGGAGGTTATTGTAATAGTCCAGGAGAGAAATGATGGGGTACTTAACCAAGATAATGGCCATGTGAGTGGAGAAGTGGATAACAGACATGGTGGGAGCAGAATTGACAAACTTTGGCCAGCTCTGAATCTATGATCCTAAGCTCCTGTTTGATTTCAGTGAAGGAAATAGAGTAGATGATTCCCATCGCTGGTCTGCCATCTCACAGCAAAAGATTTATAGGCATACCTCAGAAATATTGCAGATTTGGTTCCAGACCACCACAATTAAGTGATTATCACAATCAAGCAAGTAATATGAATTTTTTGGTTTTGTAGTGATTATAAAAGTTATATTTACATTATACTGTAATCGTGTGCAATAGCATCATGTCTAAATAAAAAACAATGCTAACCATCATCTGAGTCTGCGGCTACTCATAATCTTTAGGAGGGTCTTGTTTCTACATTGCTAATTGCTGACTGACTGGAATGGTGGTTGCTGAAGGTTGAGGTGACTTATTCTTAAAATATGACAAAAATGAAGTTTGCCCCATCAATTGATTCTTCCTTTCATTTGAACACTTAGAGGTCATTTAGGGTTATTAACTGGCTTAATTTCAGTATTGTTACAACTTGGGAAATAGGGAGACCCTTGAGGAAGCAGTCAGAACACACAAACATTTATGAATTAAGTTCATAGTCTTATATGGGAATGGTTCATGGTCCCCAAAACAATTACAATAGTAACACCAAAGATCACTGATCACAGAGTGCCATAACAGATATAATAACAATGAAAAACTTTGCAATACCAAAATGTGACACAGATATGATGTGAGCATATGCTATTGGAAAAATGACACCAATAGACTTGCTCATTATAGGGTTGCCAAAAGTCTTCAATTTGCAAAAAACAAAAAACAAACAAAAAAACCCTCAATTATCTGCAAAACACAACAGAACACATCATGCCTGTAATTCAACCAACACATATTAGACTATGTATCTGGCACTGACTTTAGCACTAAGGAATAGTGAGACAAAAATAAAATAATCCCTGTCTTCAAGGATCTTTCATTCTACTATAGGGAAGCAAAATGCACAGAAATAAGAATAAAGTAATTTGGAGAGGGGGTTGTAGGGAGAAGGAGAGAGAGAGAGAAGGAGAGAGAGAGAGAAACTGAAAAGTGGAAGAATCAGAAAATATAGGGAAGGAAAGGGAGATGGGGGATGGGAAGTGAGAAAGGGGAAGGGTAAGGAGAAAGGGAGAAAGAAAAGTTGGAACCACATGTAGTCCAGGATAGGAATCTGAATACACATTTTAGCTGACAATGAGAAACATAGCAGCAAGGAAAGAATCTCAGAGCATCAAGTTCAAGAGAATGAGCAAAAATAAAAACTTGATAAAAGAGATGAGATAATCAGAAAAGGTAGCCAAAAATTTTGGGACTGGCAATATGAGGACCAAAATGATAGAGGAGGGCTCAGAGAAGAGGAAATAGTTTTAAAGGTACAAAGTCTGGTGGGACATGAGATCACATAACAAGGAGTGCCTGGTCGTCGTGGCCCTCTGCTGATGAACTAAGGCTTAACACCTATGGCTACCTTATCCCACTACTTCATCTCAAAGATGATATTAGATTTGAAATCAGTATCTAGAAAGTTCCTAGTCTTAAAACCAGAACTTTTAGCTTAAGATTTTATTATTTGACTCGACCAAAGATAAATCCTAAATTTCTGGGCTTTGTTCATAGGTTTAAGCAAAAAATAATTGTGCCTTGAAGAATAGCAAATTAGAATCATATTCATATAATAATATTTCTTTTACATATTGGGTCTTTTACACATTGCTGTCCTTCATTCTCAAAGAGGACCAAATGACATAACTATGTTAGAGTCAAGTTTGTCAGAAGACATGGTTTTAAACCTGGCTCTGCCATTTCCTTTTTGTGACCTTGGGGAAATCATTTCATTTCAATGAACCTCAGTTTCCTCAACTGTAAAATGAGGTTGTTGGAACAAAGGATCTTTAAGATCCCTTCTAGTGCTAAATCTGTAATTCTGTGACCCTATGATGCTAAACTGTTTCTTTGAATATTTTATATAGTATTTTAGGAATCATTTTGTCTCCTAAAATCTCTGAGAATATTTCTCTCACATCTTAGGATTGTAATTGGAAAGGATCTTATGAATCATCTAGCTGAATATCCTAATTTATAGATAAAGAAACAGACATAGGGATTAAGTGACTGGTCCAAGATCACACAGATAGTAAGCAGGAGTCAAAATTGAAACCTCATATCTTTTGACTCCAATTCCCAAATTCTTTCCATTGAACGACATATGATATAACTCTATCTTCAGGTTCACTGGAGTGCTGTAGCTAATGCACAATAAAACATCTGGAACGTATAATTTACCTTTCTTTCAAAAGATACCTGATGTATTTATTTCCACTGCTTTATATGTATATCTCTGCTGATTGAAATGATACCCTGAAAGCTTCATGGTTTGAATGGAGAAAATGAGCATTTATTTGGGGTTTTATGCTTTCATAGATGTGTAATGACTGTTCAGTTTTGGAAATTGGCGTAGCAAGACACACCAGAAATCTGAACTTTCCATTTGGCAAAAGAAGGATAAAAGAATGCCTTATACTCTCTGTCCCTTCTATGATAGAACAAAACTCTTTTCCTACATCCTGGTGACCAGCTTTCTACTTTCCAAAAATATGACGAGCTAATCTTTGTTAAGTTTGCTTGTTTTTTGTTTGTTTTTTCTGATTTGTTTTTGGTCTGATTCTCTAATTTCATTAATGTACAAAATTGTCAAAGAGAAAGAGCTCCCTTCTATTTCAGCTAAGGTCCTGAGAAGACTCTACCCCAAGGTCAAACCCCTCATTTTGTTGATAACCCCCTTGAATTCATTTGTCAATGATTAACAAACTCCCACTTTGTCATATACTCTCTATCCCAATGCCTCTGAATTCCCAGCTGTCAATTATCAAACCCTATTTTTAATCTCCCATTTGTATCCCTCATCCTTATTGCCAACCCTCTCGATTCAAACCTCCCAATGCCCATCTCCAAAGATACCTACTCCTTACATTGTGCTCTCTGAATACTTACTGTATAGGCAACAAATTTGTTTACATCTTAAGACTTTTCTTTTCTTACTCCTTCCATCTTCTGGCTGTCACTGAGCTCTGGCTCTCTCCTGATGACAGAGCCTCCATTGGCCACTCTTTGCAGCACTAGTTGCACTTTAACTTATTCTTCCTACCTTACTGGTTGAGGTGGAAAAGTTGGAATACTCCTGGCTTCCCATTATCACTTTCAAGCTCACCCTCAACCACTATAACTCAGTAATCTCTTCTCTTTTGAGGTTCATTCAATCCTTATCTAACACCTAATCCAAACTCTAGTAGATGTTGTCTACCGATTTTCTACCTACTTTCCTCAATGAGTCCAGTGCCTACCTCATAGTCTTTCCCCAACAGCTCCTGCCCTCATACTGGGGGACTTCAACATACATATTGTTCCATTTTTAAACACCTTTACCTCCTTAGTTTATTCATTTTCCATAATCTACTCCTTTATTTCACCTCAGCAACATACAGAAGTGATCATTCTCTTAATCCTTCCATCATCCCTCAGGGTTCTGTCCTGGGTTCTCCTCTCTTCTCCCTCTATTCTATTTCCCATGATGATGTCATCAACTCACAGAGATATACTTTTATCTCTATGCTGATCATTCTCAAGTCTATTTACTTAGCCCAAACCTCTCCTGACTTCCAGTCTTGTATCTCTGTCTATTGGACAAACTCAATGTCCTGTCAACATCTTAAATTCAAGATGTCCAAAACTGAACACATTATCTTTTTTCCCCAAAATCCTCCCCTTCCTAGCCATCCTTCTAGTCACCCAGGTTCACAACTAAAGTATCATCTTCAACTCCTCACTCCCTCTCACCCCACTTATCCCATCTGTTGCCAACACCTGCACACTTTACCTTTGCAACACTTCTCACATATTCCCCCTTCTCTTCCCTGACACTTCAATTGCCCTGGTGCAGACCCTCAGCACTTCATACCTGGAGTGTTGTAGTGCCTGGTGGTGATTATCCACGTGTCAAGTCTCTCCTGACTTTTGTTGTTGCTTTGGCTGCTGCTGCTGTTGTTCTCGTTCTTCTTCTCCTCCTTCTCCTTTTTTTCTTCTCCTCCTTTTTTTCTTCTCCCCTTTCTTCTCCCTCTTCTTCTTCTTTTCCTTCTTCTCCTTCTTCTTCTCCTTTTCTTCCTCCTTCTTCTTTTTTCTCCTCCTCCTCCTCCTCCCCTCCTCCTTCTTCTTCTACTACTACTACTGCTGCTACTTCTTCTTCTTCTTCTTCTTCTTCTTCTTCTTCTTCTTCTACTACTACTACTACTACTACTACTACTACTACTACTACTACTACTACTACTGCTGCTGCTACTGCTACTACTACTACTACTTCTTTTCTTCTTCTTTTTCCCTCACCACATGTGGCCCCGTTCTCCACTTGGGGTGTCATATCCTTATATATGGGTGGGTGCTTTTGTTCAAAGGAATACAATCTTTGGTCCCTTAGATTTTGTAACATATCTTGGGGTTCAGAGACTAGATTTTTTTTCAAAAAGCTGAGACAATTTACTTTGTCTTGTACTATTTTCATTTATGATTTTTTGAAATATAACTCTGATGAAACTTGCTTTTTAAAAGTCCATTATAATTCAAATGGAACTACTTGACTATGACTTTAAACCCAAATACTCTGGCCTTCAATGAATGACCAACAATAGTCCATAGCCCAAGTCTCCTTATTCATTGTTTGAGTTTTGATGGTTAAGAGAGAGTTTGAATAGCAATTATTTCTGTTCTGACCAGAAACTCAGAAAGTCTTCACCTCTTAGCCTGATACTTTTGTGATGATAAACTAGGTCAACTTTTGTCTGAATTCTCACTTAGCCCTTAGTCATTGAATGGGCATTGCCTCAAACAAACTAAGACCAGGGAAGACCTTAATTTCAAAAGACCAAGGTCACCCACTGCATCCTGAGCCATCATTGGTCATCTTGAGCATTGTCTTGCCACTGGACTCTAATGACCCTGGAGGAGACAGTGAGGCTGATGACTTTGTGTAGCTCTGCCTCATTTAAATCCTCATACACAAAGTCTTTTGATTATCTTCAATTTATCATATATGTGTGTGTGTGTGTGTATCTATCTTGTGTATACAAAGTTGTTTTACAAACATATGTGTACATGCTACCTCTCCATTAGACTGTGAGTTTCTTGAGAGCAGGGACTATTTTTTTGTCTTTCTTTGTATTCCTAACACCTAAAATCATCCCTGGCACATAGCAGGTACTAAATAAATGTTCATTGGCTGACTGATTGATTTAAACTCCCTTTACCAACGTATGTTAGCAACTGGTTTATGACATGTATTCTTAGAGACATTACTGGGGTACTGAGAAGTTAAATGATTTCCTTAGGGAAATAAAGACTGTTGTGTCAGTGAAGGACTTGAATTCAGGTCTTCTTGAATCCAAGTCCAAGGGTTAATTTGTTTCTCTCGGGTTACAAAATTCATGTATTTCTTTGGGACTCAATGTCATTTTTTCTTATGTCATTCAATTCAGATTTTTACTATTAGTGAGTTCTGGATCCCAAATTTTCTTCTTTCAAGTTTGCCTCATATATCTGTGGACATAGTGGCTAGAAAGTTGACTTTGAAGCCAAGGAAATATGGGTTCAAGCCTGGTCTCTGCCTAGCTATATGACCCTGGACATATCTTCTAACCTCTTAAAGCTTTAGTCAACTGCCTCACACTATAAGTTGTAGAGAAGTTGTTGATCTAAATTGATAAGAGAGGGTAGCTTCATCTTGGAGCTCTCTCTATCAGCAAAGCCACAGGTCCAGCCTGTTCTTAATCTCAGTCTCACTAAAGAGCCCCTACTTCTTTCTAAATGTTTGGTCTTCTTAGTTTTGGCCTTTTTCCCAAGTATTCTGAAACAACAATGGATGAATATACTAAAAATTGTGTGCCTATTATTCCTTTAATCTCTATTTTCTTTATGTTCTCTCTTTAATTTTAGCACAGTGCCTGAAACATGAAAAGCATTTAATAAACGCTTGTTGCTTGCTTTTTTTTTCCCCTAGACTCCTTAGTCTACATGTTTCTGTAAAGGAGACATCTCAAAGTGTTCACAACATTCCAGGTGTTCATAGGAATGACAGATTATCCCATGATTGTTCTATGAAACATTGCTGTAGCCCATGGACATGTTCAGTCAACTGGTTGTGATTTCATTAATGTATGTTCAACAATCTTGCTTCCCTGCTCTCCTCATCATCCCACATGATCTTTGAAGGTTACTTTACCTAGTTAGAAAACTTAAATGAGTAATTGGAGAAAGAAGGGGAAATCTTACTAAGATTCAAATGCATTTCTTTATTGTTATAGGGAAAAGGAGCCTTCCTGGAGCTCCAGAGGACACCCATTGCTAAAAATCACATGAAAAATGATATTCAATGAGTTTCACTTTATGGTTCAACCTTAGGAAACACTCACAAATCTACTTCTGAGAAATTCAGTAATGGTAATTATTTAATTCCAAATTCTTCTTTATCTGTTTCCTGGATAACAGTACACTATAATCTTGTCATCTGGGTGCATTTGGTGCAAATAAAGAGTTATTTTTACAGGCCCCTAATGCACTTTCAGGCTGAGCTGAAGCTTTCTGAGACTTTCAGTCCCTGAAAGCAGTCCAAGTAAAAGTCAACGATGGCAGTGTGTGTTTACAAAGAGATTTCAGTTTCAATGTCCATGGGGATGAGAAATAAAATGAGTTTAGCATTATTAGAAATTTTATGTGCAATTGGGAACTGGGATCTCAGAACAAAGATTCACAGTGAAAACAGCTACAATATGAGACTAAGATTGAAGTCACCAGTTATTTCACTTGGACAGCAAGGACCCTTCAACATTTCTGTTTCTACAGAGATGGGAAGGATATTTCACCAAAAAAGAAAAAATACCACTGACTCACCTACACACAAATAACACAAGCCCTGCTTATAGTCAGTATCAAAGAGAACAACTGTTACTGAGAAAGGCCTGTTCCAGCATCAATAATATCAAACCATCAATCAACTGCCACCTACAGTTAAACCCAACAACCTCAGGAACAACAAGACCTTCCCTTCCCCCCCATCACCCGTCTTGCTTCCAGACTATCACAAATCAGTGTAGTTTCATTAATGGAAATGACAACAAAGAAGATACATTACCATCTGTTTGACTTCAATAACTAAAGATTCCCAAGACTTTCCATCTGACTTGCAGCTGAAACCTCCTATATGTGTTCTCTCACGTTACTAAAATTGTGAGCTGTTTGAAAACAGGCACTGCCTTACTTTTCCATTTATGTCCCTAGAGTTTAGCACAGAGGTTGGCCCATAGTGAGCACTCAATAAATGCTTTGATATTTATTCCTAAATCACAGTAGAAAAGGACAAAGTAGCCTCATTAAGTCAAACTCTAATTTATTCAAGAACTGCTATCGGAAGGATTGCAGATAATCACCTTTCAGCCTTGTACCCTGGTATGGGATAGAAACTGGAATGAATGAGCAGACATATGACTGAATGAAAGAAAAAAGCATTATTGTGTTTACTGAATTTTAGAAATTATGCCAAATGTTGAATATATAAATACCAAAATCAAAACAGTCTATAATCTCAATAAGTTTTCTTTCTAAAAGGAGAAAGAAGTTTATAGGGGAGTGGTGGGTAGGGAGAGACATTTTGGTCTGGGATGTCACAGGGATGGTAAGTAGATTCACTGAGGAATTGATTTAAATATTCTTTCCAAGAATGATAATGTGGATGTGAGTATTGTTCCCACAACTACAGATGGTGGATATTGAGAAGGGTGGGACAAGGTATACACATGATGAGTGTGGCATGAAGGTGATCAGCCCAGTGGGTTTAGGCCAGGCAAACTCTCACAAATCAGGTACACAGGGCCCCAGGAAAGGAACTGGAAGGCCAGATTGGAGGCTGAGGGGGGAACAAGATAGAATGGCACAAAGGTTGCTGGAGAGAAGTGTAGTGAGTCAGGGTTGAGTATGATATGATGAACTCTCATGAAACAGATAGAAGGTAGAGGCAGAAGCAAGGTGGCATGGCATGAAGATATCCATGGGGCAATATGGATCACATATGGAAAATTACATGATGTGCTCAATGACCTCAAACTTCTCCCTAAAACAAAGACCCATGGGCTTTAACTCCATTATTCTCTTAGTCATGCTCTATGAACATGAAGGGAATAAGAGGGTCTCTGAAGAATTAAAACTTCAGGTCAAATAGAAGGACACATGTTGGGTATAAGACTATTGTACATTATCAAGAAAGAACTGGAGGTTAAAAAAAAAGCGGCATCAAAGTATTGTCCAAGGCATGTATGATGAGAACAGGAGTTAGGCTGGTGATGTACAAAGAGTGAAGAATAGTAAATAAATAACCTACGTGCTCTAGGGGTGCCCTCATCATTTCATGTGCTCCAAAAGAAAGCCAATGGTACATGGCATATATATCCATTGGTGAAGGATTTATCAAAAGACAAAGACATAAAGTTTTTGAGCATGTTAGATTCTTCCAGAGCTCATTCTCTCATGACACAGACTTCAAGATCCCAGGGATGCATGTTGATCATAATGAAGCATGAGAGCAAGAGTTCCAGGTAAGTGCTGGCTATCAGGAGCAAGTGGGCATTTTTCTTCTCTTTGTCACTCACTTTCCTTGGAGAAGGGCAAAATGGAGCCAAGTGGAGGCAAATGCCAGCAAGAGCCTAGAATGATGGAGGAAGACAGGGCTGATCATTGGTGCTCTGAGAAGGGAGAAGGCTGAGATCACAATAGACCATCCCAAGCCTTTTCATTCTCTAAGAAAATAAACTTTCCCACAACTCAAATCCTCAATGGGATCAAGATTTAATTTCCCATTGCAAACAGAATAAGTGAAAACACAGAAAGGAATCTCATTATGTCACATGGCAGCCACACAAAAACTAGCCATGTGGTCTCAGATACTATTTGCATTACTCTCAATTCTTTAAGTAACCATATGTTGTAACTTCGCATATTCAAAATTCAAATCAGACTAATTCAGGTGCATCTGACTTCTTTAGCACCACTCCAAGACTAAGAGCCTTCATCTACTGAACTCAGAAAATTCCCACGGTTATTCAAAACTCATCACTGGTTATGCAGGTGTGCAATGCCCTCATTTCCATGGCAACTCAAGGTTTTTCAACATACTATATTCTATTTTGCCAAAAGAGCCCTTAGGAATAAACTATTTTTTTAAAGCAACATCTTATAATAAAATACATCATCACATTTCTGCATTTGGATACTGTTTATGCATCCAGCTTTTAAAAGCAGAATGTAACTCTGATGTATGTCATGTGGGAGTGAAATTAGCTCTTGTTCCCAAGTACCACAGAGACTAAACAAATAAAGAGAAATTCTCCCTTCCCCCAAAAGGGGGAGGGAAAATAACTTACTGTTTCATAAACTAATGGTGAAGAAATCTTCCTTCTACATCCTCTCCCAGAGGCTTCCTGGAAAGTAGCCTTATTATTATGAATTCTTACATCATTTTAGTGCTATATTTATGTGTTAAATGTCTCTGGCATACTGATTATATCAATTATGGAAAATGAATTTGTCAGACATTTCTTTGAATGAGAATTATAATATTGGATTCTAAAACTGGGGGAGGGTCAGCAAAGCCAAGATGGTGGAGCAAAAGCAGGAATTTCTAGAACTCTTCCCCCAAACCCAGTCAAAGACATATAAATAATTACTCTAAATACATCCTTTAGCTGCAAAACGCACAGAATGATGGAGTGAAGCAAATCTCTAGTCCAAGACAGCCTGGAAATTCAATGGGAAGCAACTATCTCACAGGGATGGGAGCAGAGAACAGTCCAGGATGGACCATGCCCACAGATGGGACCTGAGCAGGCCTGGGAGGGGGGAGGGGGAGGTGAGGACTGAATGACTGGCACCTGTGGCAGTTTCCATACTGTACAACCCTAGAACATCAAGGATAATTTGGAAGGTCAATGGAACAAACCTGCTTCATCCTATGTGACAGAATAGAGTTGTCTGGCCCCAGCTCCAGAACAGTGAAGGGGGTAGAGGAGACTGGGACAGCCACAGCAGCAGCAGGAGCAGTAGCAGGTGTTTCTGGAGCTCTAAGCCCACAGATTGTAGGGGGATTGAGTAGCTGACAGTATGCTGCTCCTCCTCCACTAGAAGCAGAGAACTATCTTGACAAAGAGCTCAAAAGTCAAGTAAATGGCTGGGGAAATGAGGAAAAATCAGAAAAAGAATCAGATGATACAATCTTACTTTGGTGACAAGGAAGACCAAAATATACAGAAAGAAGAAGACAACAAAGTCAAAATTCCCACATTCAAAGCATCCAAGAAAAATAAGAATTGGTCCCAGACCATGGAAGAGCTCAAAAAGAATTTTGAAATCAAATAAGAGAAATAGAAAAAAAATTGGAAAGAGAAATTAGAGTGATGCAAGAAAAACTTGAAAAACGAGTCAACTGCTTGCTAAAGGGGACCCAAAAAATGCTGAAGAAAACAGTACTTTAAAAAATAGATTAACCCAAACAGCAAAAGAGATTCAAAAAAACCAATAAGGAGAAGAATGCCTTAACAAGCAGAATTGGTCAGATGGAAAAGGAGGTCCAAAAGCTCACTGAAGAAAATAATTCATTAAAGATAAGAATGGAGGGGGCTGAGCCAAGATGGTGGACTAGAAGGGTGAACCTGCTGTATCTCTCCCCGCAAAACCTATAAAATACCTGTAAAAATGATTCTAAACAAATTCTAAAGCAGGAGAAACCACAAAACAACAGAGTGAAAGAGACTTCCAGCCCAAGGCAGTCTGGAAGTCCAACAGAAAATGTCTATTGTACTGGGCTCAGAGTGGAGCACACCCCAGCCTTGTCTGCCCAGCACAGCAGGGATAGGGCTTGGGCAGGTTTCAGGGCACAGAATTCCAGGAAGCAACTGTGGTTCCCAGATTTCTCAACCCACAAACTCCAAAGACAGCTTCAAATGTCAGTGAGAAAGCTCTTTCACCTGGGTGAGAATGGAGCAGGGTCCTGGCCTACTCCCAGCAGCAGCAGTGTCGATTTTTGGAGCCCTTGGCCTAAAACCCTGGGGGTATCAAGGGGCTGATCTGAATCT
The DNA here is from genome assembly GCF_028372415.1 of Notamacropus eugenii. Taxonomy (NCBI): domain Eukaryota; kingdom Metazoa; phylum Chordata; class Mammalia; order Diprotodontia; family Macropodidae; genus Notamacropus; species Notamacropus eugenii. The sequence continues at coordinate 143,783,556 of NC_092873.1, read as the reverse complement.
TAGCCCAGAGTGGCAGCCCTGGGGTGAGAAGGAGCACTGACCTGGTGGAGCTGGAGGCAGTTGTGGAGAAGGAATCCTACTTGCAAATCCTGCACAGAAATGCTTGTGGTTGCTCCCAGGCCAGAGCTCAGATCAGGAGAGGAGTAAACTCCACTCCCTTGATTGTGCCACCTTAGAGGAACTGAGAACTTATAAGACTTTAGCGCATACTCTCCACTTGACAAAGGACTCAAAAGTCAAGTAACTGACTGGGAAAATGCCCAAAAAGGGGGGCGGGGTGGAATGAGACTATAGAAGGTTACTTTCTTAATGAACAGGTATTTTCCTCCATCCTTTCTGATGAGGAAGAAGAAAGCATACCATTAGAGGAAGACATCAAAGTCAAGGCTTCTTCATCCAAAGCATCCAAAATAAATTTGTAATCATCTCAGGCCATGGAAGAACTCAAAAGAGATTTTGAAAATCAAGTAAAAGAAGTGGAGGAAAAATTGGGAAGAGAAATGAAAGCAATGCAAGAAAATCACGAAAAGCTAGTCAACAGCTTTTTAAAGGAGATCTGAAAAATGCTGAAGAAAATAATACCTTGAAAAATAGACTAATCCAAATAGCAAAAGAGGTCCAAAAAGCCAATAAGGAGAAAAATGCTTTAAAAAACAGAATTAGCCAAATGGAAAAGAAGGCTCAAAATCTCACTAAAGAAAATATTTCTTTAAAAATTAGAATGGAGCAGATGGAAGCTAATGACTTCATGAAAAATCAAGAAATTACAAAACAAAACTGAAAGAATAAAAAAATTGAAGACAATGTGAAATATCTTATTGGAAAAGCAACTGATTGGGAAAATAGAGCAGAGACAATTCAAATATTATTGAACTATCTGAAAACTATGATAAAAAAAGAATCTAGACACCATCTGTCATGAAATTATCAAGGAAAACTTCCCTGATATTCTAGAACCAGAGAGTAAAATAAATATTGAAAGAATCCACTGATCACTCCCTAAAAGAGATCTCAAAAGAAAACTCCTAGGAATATTGTAGCCACATTCCAGAGTCCCCAGGTCAAGGAGAAAATATTGCAAGCAGCTAGAAAGAAACAATTTGAGTATTGTGGAAATACAATCAGGATAACACAAGATCTAGCACCTTCTACATTAGGGGATCAAAGGCCTTGGAATATGGTATTCCAGAAGCCAAAAAACTAGGATTAAAACCAAGAATCACCTACCCAGCAAAACTGAATATAATACTTCAGGGGGGAAAATGGTTATTCAATGAAATAGAGGACTTTCAAGTATTTTTGATGAAGAGACAAGAACTGAATAGAAAATTTGACTTTCAAACATAAGAATCAAGAGAAGCATAAAAAGGTAAACAAGAAAGAGAAATCATAAGGGACTTACTAAAATTGAGCTCTTTACATTCTTATATGGAAAGATAATATTTGTAACTCTTGAGACTTTTCTCAGTATTTGAGTAGTTGGAGGGATTATATGCATATGAACAAAGGGCACAGGGTGAGTTGAATAGGAAGGGATGATATCTAAAAAAATAAAATTAAGGGGTGAGAGTAGAATATATTGGGAAGAGAAAGGAAGAAATGGAATGGGGTAAATTATCTCTCATAAAAGGGGCAAGAAAAAGTTTCTTCAATGGAGAGGAGAAGGGAGGAGGTGAGAGGGAAAAAGTAATGTTTACTCTCATCACATTTGGCTTAAGGAGGAAATAACATGCACAATCAATTTGATGTGAAAATCTATCTTACACTACAGGAAAGAAGGAGAGAAGGGGATAAGCGGGGTGGAGATGATGATAGAAGGGAGGACAAATGGGAGGAGGGAGTAATTAGAAGTAAACACTTTTGGGGAGGGATAAGGACAAAGGAGAGATTAGGATAAATGGGAGAGAGGATAGGATGGAGGGAAATATAGTTATTCTTTCGTAACATGACTACTATGGAAGTCTTTTGCATAACTTCACATGTATAGCCTGTACTGAATTGCTTGCCATCATAGCAGGGATGTGTGGGGAGGGAAGAAGAGAGCGAAGTTGGAACTCAAAGATTTAGGAATGAATGTTGAGAATTGCTTTTGCATGCAACTGGGAAATAAGAAATACAGGTAATGGGGTATAGAAATCTATCCCGCCCTGCAAGAAAGGAGAGAAAATGGGGATGGGGGAAGAGAGGGGCATGATAGAAGAGAGGGCAGATTGAGAGAAGGGGTAATCAGAATGCACAGTGTCTTCAGGTGAGGGGAGGGGAGAGGTGGGGAGAAAATTTGGAACTCAAATTCTTGTGGAAATGAGTGTTGAAAACTAAAAATAAATAAATAAAAATTTTAAAAAAGATTAGAATGGAGCACATGGAGACCAATGACTTTATGAAAAATTAAGAAATTATAAAACAAAAACCAAAAAAGCAGACAACATGAAATATCTCATTGGAAAAGCAAATGGCCTGGAAAATAGATCCAGGAGAGACAAATTATTGAACTACCTGAAAGCCATGGTCATAAAAAGTGCCTAAATATTATCCTTCAAGAAATTATCAAGGAAAACTGCCCTGATATTCTAGAAGCTAAAATAAATATTGAAAGAATCCACTGATCACCTCCTGAAAAAGATCCCCAAAGGAAAACTCCTAGGAATATTGTAGTCATATTCCAGGGCTCTCATGTCAAGGAGAAAATATTACAAGGAGCCAGAAAGAAACAATTTGAATATTGTGGAAACACAAGCAGGAAAACAGCTTCCAGATTAATGGATCAGAAAATATAATATTCCAGAAGTCAAACTAGCTAAAATTAAAAGCAAGAATCTCCTGCCCAGCAAAACTGAGTATAATACTTCGGGTGAAAAAATGATCATTCAATGAAATAGAGTGCTTTCAAGAATTCTTGACATAAAGATTTAAATAGAAAGTTTGACTTCCAGTCACAAGAATCAAGAGAAGCATGAAAAGGTAAACAGGAAAGAAAAAATCATAAAGGACTTGCTGAATTTGAAATGTTTACATTCCTATATAGAAAGATAATATTTGTAACTCTTGAGACTTTTCTCAGTATTAGGATAGTTGGAGAGATTATATGTATAGACAGAGGGCACAAGTGAGTTGAATATAAAAGGATAATACCTTAAAAATGAAATTATATCTAAAAATAAAATTAAAAGGTGAGAGAGGAATATATTGGGGGAAGGAGAAAGGGAGAAATAGAATAGGGTAAATTTTGTCTCACATAAAAGAGGAAAGAGAAAGCTTTTTCAATGGAGGTGAAGAGGAGGGAGATGAGAAGGTAAGAGTGAACCTTACTCTCATCAGATTTGGCTTAAGGAGAGAATAACATGCACACACACTCAATTTGGTATGAAAATCTATCTCAAACTTCAGGAAAGTAGAAGGGAAGGGGATAAGATAGAGGTGATTTTAGAAGGGAGGGTAAATGGGAGGAGGGTATGATTAGAAGTAAACCCTTTTGAGGAGGGACAGGGTCAAAAGAGAGAATAGAATAAATGTGGGGCAGGTTAGGATGGAGGGAAATATAGTTAGTCTTTCAAAACATGAGTTATGGAAGTGATGTGCATGACTACACATCTGTAACCTATATGGAATTGCTTTCCTTCTCAATGGAGGTGGGTAGGAAAGGAGGAAGGGAAGGAAGTTGAAACTCAAAACATTAAAAATGAATGTTAAAAATTGTTTTTACATGCAAATGGGAAATAAGACATACAGGCAATGGGGCATAGACATCTATCTTGCCCTACAAGAAAACAGAGGGGAAGGGGATAAGAGAAGGGAGGGATATGATAGAAGGAAGAGCAGGTTAGGGGAAGGGATAATCAGAATGTATGCTGTCTTAGGATGGGTGGAGGAGAGAGATGAGGAGAAAATTTGGAACTCAAAATCTTATGGAAGTGAATATTGAAAACTAAAAATAAAATTAATAAAATAAAAGGATAAGAAACTGTCTCAAAGGAGGTCGATTTAGCATTTGGGCTACTTAAGTGCATTATTTAAGCATACTTATACTGCTTTGTCATCCTATCCTCCTCACAGGCTTAGGAACAATTAAGTTAGCTCAGTATTGTATATTTCCCCTCATTCTTCTGTACTCAGCAATTATTGGAAATCAATATTAATGACTATATTTAGAAATAAAGTATGATAAGCAAATGTGAACAAAACCTAGTGAGCTTCACATGAAAACATATCAAAGAAGAGATGACATGCTTCATCCCTCCACACAAAGGCTGTGAGGCTGTGAGCACAAAGTCAAGTAATAATAGGCAGCAGATGTGATATGACAAACCTTCTCCTAACCAATTCCACCTCTTCTAAAAGTTGTTTCACCAAGAAGATTGCACTATGAAATATTGGAAGAGGTACAACTGAAAAAAAGTAGAAGGAAAAAATAGCTTCCTAAGAGAAAAAAGTGGGGAGGGGGAGCATTTAAATTCTGATAAATTTCATTAGTACATGGTCACAGGCAGATTCATTTCATTAGCTACAGTACAAAAATTAATAATAATAATAGAAGATAAAAAAGAAGGAAGCATAGAAAGAGGTGAAAGGGGAATAATATTAATAATGATAAGTATCTATTGCTTTTAAAGTTTTCAAAAGCTTTAAAAATATTATCTCATTTCATTCTCATAGCAACTCTGGAGATTTTTGTTATTCATTCAGTCAGTCATGTCCTATTCTTTGTGACCCAGTATACCATAGTGTCCACAGGGTTTTCTTGGCAAAGATATTAGCATGGTTTGCAATTTGCTTCTTCAGTAAACTAAGGCAAAAATAGATTAAGTGACTTGCCCAAGGTCACAAAGCTAAAAAAGTGTCTGAGGTTGGATTTGAACTCAGGTCTTCTTCACTCCAAGTCCAGCATGCTTTCTACTGCTCCATCTAGTAACCTGGATATATCATCTAAATAACTCTACTTCTAATGATATAGCATTCACTTAAAAGTTACTAGAAAACAAACATTCAAATACAGTGTGATTTAGTTTATTTTTTGTTACTAAAAACAATTTTTAGTACTCTACTAAGGAAAAACCAGCAACCACTTAGTAATTTTGAAAAAAAATTAAAACCAGATAAGGGTTGAGAAAGAGAACAAAAATGTGCTAATTGGTAACTTATAATGGTTACCTTATTTTTATCCTTTTTAGTCAACTGTTTTAGTAAAGATTAGTTTGCTATAGGCAAATGAACTGAGAAAATATCTCTGTTCCCTTCTCATTAGAGATAGAGATCAATTTTATAAAGATGAGGGACTACTTGAGCTAGTAGTTACCGACATCTTCTCAATTTTTTCTTTTTAGTAAAAGCACTTTCCATTATCTTTTCCATTCCTCAATTTGAGATAATTTGGGAACTGATCTGAGAGTTTCTTTAAAATTTTATGTTGTCACATAGGTTCCTCCTATGTATTTATTCGTGTATTTGGATTCTATAGTTGGTCAACTCAACTCACTTCAGAATTATATCTTGTGAAGTAAATATTCAAATTCTAAGAAGATGGCACATTTAGAGTTCACAAGGGAGCCCAATACCTTTTTCAAACAGGAAGAGAAAATGATAAAAAAAAAAAGTGAAAACTACCAGAAATCCCCAAAAGAAAATGAGGGAAATGTCATTTAAGTAAATGAGTTAAACAATAAAGAAGTCTGACACACTAAAATAATATTCTGCTTTAAAAGAATTTAAAACAAAAATAATAAAAAATAGACAAATAATACCAACAATAACATAAGAAGTAAAGCTAGAATGTTCCCCAAACTCAACAAAATATACAATAAACATCCTGAAGGAAGAGAAAGAAGAAATAAAATGAGCAAAAATTCTCTGAGATGAAATAAAGAAGGAATAAGTGGAATGGAGCTCAAGTCCATTTCCTCATTGATATAGACTGAGTATATGATGCTGCACAGTTGTGTGAGAAGTGGAGTGAGCAAGAGCTTGGGAAAGGAGGGATCTAAGTTCTTCCAGCTTCAAGAATTGCGTAGAATTCCCGGTTCGCTCAAGAGAAAGATGCTGGGAAGAAGTTGACATGTAGAAGAACCTGTGCCTTGATCATTCCCTAACTACAGATTATCACACTCTCCCAGACTCTCTGAATCTGAGTCCTTTTGTGTCTATCTGTTTATCTCCGTGTCTTTCTCTGACTCTGTCTCTATCTCTCCTGCTCCTCCTCCTGCTTCTTCCCCTTCTTCTTTCTTCTTCTCCTTCTCCTTCTCCTCCTCCTCTTCCTCTTAATCCTCCTTGTCCTCCTCCTCCTTTTTCTTCTTCTTCTTCTTCTTCTTCTTCTTCTTCTTCTTCTTCTTCTTCTTCTTCTTCTTCTTCTTCTTCTCTTTCTCTCTCTTCCTTTCTCTCTGTGTCCCTCTATGTCAGTTTCTTTCTATCTGTCTTTATCTCTCTGTCTCTCTCCTTTTATTTCTCTGTGTCCGTCTCTCTATTTATCAATTATCTATCTATCTCTATTGAGTTAAGGTATCATGCTCCCTGCAGGAGAACTCATTCACTCTGTATATTGTCTTGTATATTCTAATCTATATAACTTCCCAGTTTTCTGTTTGCTATCAGCTTGGATAAATAAATTTATTTGCTATTCACTATGTGTGACAGACTTTCTATAACAGGTATTTGGTGGGGAGTTAAACTTTTGAATAAAGATTGATATTCTTCGTAAAAGGACAAAAATAGGGAGACTAGCTTAAACCTAAAAATTATTACCACTAAAGTAATAATATTGAGGGATGAATAGATATAATTTAGCCTGATAACCACAGTGAGGAAAGCAGAGTGGCCAGCCTCACGGCCCCATTCTCCTGCTCACCTTCCACCAGGAGTCAAAAGTCTCTCTTAGAGAGGGGCAGATAAAGGAGGCTCTAGAGTTATGTATTCATGCCTCCCTGTAAGTCACTTCAACACATACTCATGTGGACACGTATAACTTACATAGGAACTACACCTGCCCTACATAAGAAATCAAAAGGCAGTTTCAATTCCCTATTCCATGCCAGGAATTGTGTGAGGCTCTTGGAAACAAGGAAATGTATTTTTTTAATTAGAGGAAAAAAGAGAAATAGTTTACAACCATGCATATGGGGAGAATTCTTGATCAAAAAAGATAGATCACAGTCCTGATCTAGGACCTCTGTACATGCCCTTAATACCAAACTCTGCAAATTGCCACAGTCTACAGGCATTTCCTAGAATGGTCCCCACCCATCATCACTCGCCATCTTCGTAAGTTTCTTTGTTCAGTCAACTACCAAAGACTGAAGCCCACAAGCCCTTGAGCAAACTTTGGGCAAGTCCCATCTCCTTGTGTTATCATTTATACAGTGAAGAAGTACAGTCATGTTTTTCTTTGATTGTGTTGTTTTGTATAACAGTCTGAAAGTATGTTTCCTTATATCAAGGCCAAATTTGCCTTTACCAGTTCCACTCTTTGCTCAGTCAGATCCAATCCTTTCTCTCTCTCTCTCTTCTTCTCTCTCTCTCTCTCTCTCTCTCTCTCTCTCTCTCTCTCTCCATATATATGTATATATGCACATGTACATATTATATATAGTCTAATTTCCATATATATGTGTGCATATATATGTATATATATATATATATATATATCAGTCTTTCAAATAATTGAATACAGATATAACATCTCCTCAAAGTCTGTGTTTCTCCAAACAAAAAAAATTCCCTATTCTTTCAAGCAGTCCTCCTACAGCATGAACTCAAGGCTACTCGTGTTTCATGTTGCCCTCCTCTTAACATTCTCCAGAATCAATGTGCTTCAGATGTCATATAGTTTAGAAAAACCATAGCTCCCTTATCTTGTACTTGTGAAGTCTTCTGTGTATTGGGGGATTTTTTCAAACCTAAGTGTAAGATTTTATATTTAACCTTATAAAATTTAATTGTATTAATTTCAGTCAAATTTCAGTCAAAAAGCACTTATAAACATCTCTTTTGTAACAGGCACACTAAGTCAAAAGTCAAAGATTCCCTGCCTCGAGGGGGTCACATTCTATTGGGGGAAATGACATGGAAATGTGTATGTACAAAATCTGCAGAAGGTAGTTTGGGGAGAGAGTGAACTAGCAGCTGAGGGAATCAGAAAAAGATTCTTTTTGTAGAAGTTGGTACCTGGGCTAAACCATGAAATGAACCAGACATTCTAAGAGGCAGAGATTTTTTATTTTGTTTCTTTGAAGAATTTTAAAAATAGTACAATATATACAAAGTGTGAAATTATGATGACTCCTTGAAAAAAAATTTAACCTTTTAATGAAATCCAAGAGACTGCATACATATTCAGAAACATAAATTTTGCCACTGAAGACAGATGGACACGTACACACACAAAAATTTTAACTTTCAATTTTGAAATAAAATTACATATTTACAACTATGCCCATCATTTAAAAATTTTGTTTAAAAATCTCATATTGGGAGAAATTTTCAATTAATTATCTCTTTTAAAAATCTGGTTAATATTCCAGGTATGGGGGATAGTCAGTCCAAAGACAGAAATAAGATATAGAATATGTGAGAAGCAGTAAAAAGGTCAGTTTGACTGGACCATAGAGTATATGAGAGAGAGTAATGTATAATATAGGACAACTAATATCGTATAGTGGATGAAATAAAGGGCCTGGAATCAGGAAGATCTGAGTTCGAAAGTAACCGCTGTGATGATTAAAAAGTTCAAGAGAGATAGTTTCTGAATAATTTAATCATTTTATTAATAAAATCAACAAGTTATTTATAAAATAATAGTCATTTGGCCATCTCTCTTAGACCAAAAACCCCAAACAGTGATAGAGTCACAGTTTATATGTCCTTTAAAGGAGAAATGTTCCTGAGATGTGGCAATCAACTTCAACTGGTTAACACAAATATAGGTTAGGGGTATATTAAAATGAAGGTCTTGGGATATGTGAGTTAGGTCACTCAAAGAACTATCAATTTCCAAATCATCTGTCTTGATAATAAGGAGAATCAACCTTGCCCCAGGCCTGTCTGAGCAAATACAATGAGCAGTAATACACCTATTAAGGCATAGAGCTTCTTTTACTGTCTGATTTAATCTTGGCCTGGATAAATCTCTAAGAGATTTCCCATGCTGGTTGGTTTCTGAATGAGGAAGTGGTAGAAAAGGAGAAAAATCTTGGTTCTAATGCAATAATTAACTTTTAAATATAAATAAGAGAGAAATATTCACTTCTCACACCTTAAACACTAGCTGTGTGACGCGGACAAGTCACTTAACCCTGTTTGCCTCGGTTTTGCCATCTATAAAATGAGCTAGAGAAAGAAAAGGAAAATTACTCCAGTATCTTCACCAAGAAACCCCCAAATGGGGTCATGAGGAGTTGGAAATGACTGAAACAACTAAACAATAACAGAAATGTATAATAAACTTGAAAAGGTACAATGGAAATAGGTAGTAAGATTTTTTAAACATTTTAATGTCATCCAGTGTTTTCAATTGTGTTTCCTAACTTTGTATCATCTAAAAATTTGAGACTAGCATGCTGAAATAGCTTATATGGCTGAATTGAAGAAGTTTTATGTTTCTAAGAGTGCAAGAGTTTTTGGTTCAAAAATGACAATATTTTTAGAGGTAGCACCCTCTATGGTTCTCAGATCTGATAGAGTATAGAATGCAGATGATATACATGATTGCTCTTCTGTCCCTCAAAAGAGCTGTATAAAAAGCTATTTGGTCTCATGGTTCAGACACCACTCATCCTCTTCGAAAAAAATTAAGAATTTTTGTGTGCAATAAGGGAAAATGCAAAAAAGGCATACAAGCCAGATTGTACAAGGGGAGTTGGCAGTGAATGGAAAAAGAGCTAACATAATAGCTTAAAAGCAAAACAAGGTTAGAAGAATGTTATTTTATATTTTAGGGAGATAGGGTAGAATGCATATAGGCAGAGGAGAAAGATGGAAAAGGAAGAAATACAGGGATAGACAAAGACAAAGTGACAGAGACTGGACATGTGATTTATTGGTATAGGGAACTTGCACATGAAGAAATTCCTCTATCAATGTAGATTGACACTTTCCCTATAATTTATAGTTTTAGAGAGTTGCCTAGAGCACTGAGAAGTTAATAATCTGCCTAGAGTCACAGAGCCAGTATCAGAGACAGAACCTGAGCCCAGGTCTTCCTGGCCTTGAGGTTAGTTCTCTATACATTATGCCCTGCTATAAAAAGGCATAAAGGTCCTTTTTAAAAAATAAAAAAAAGAGGTGAGAAAAAATCTTTGCCGAAGTCAGGAAGTGACAGACTCACCTTCACAAGTGGCCAAAGGATAGGAGAATGCCTGTAATTACAGTGCCATAGAAACCAAGACAGGTAAGGTAAGAGGTTCGGGCAAGAGATGGTTTATGGTAGATGATGCAGAAAAGTAAAGTACAAAAACTGAGAAAAAGACCTTACATTTAGCGATCATTAGTAACTCCTGTTCTCAGGAAGCAATTTACTTACATTTACTCTTTAATTTGCTCACATTTTCCTGAAGCTATTTAAAGCTATTAAAATGATTTCTCATTTAAAAATTTTCTTATTTCAGGTGTAAGTGACACATACACTATGCTATTTCATCATGCTCTTTTTTTCATTTTAATAGATTGACTTGAATTTCGATTTGAAATTGGAGGCCTATTTTAATGTTCTACTTGGATTGGATTGGGGAAGAAAAATGCTTACATTGAATGTCATTGAGAATAGAGAATTTTACCCTGGGGTTGGGTAGATGAGAGGGCCCAGGAACTTGGATTAGAAAAGCTGACATCTTTATTTCACTAACTTTTGGTTTCCTTTGTACTCCTATGTACTTTATCCTGTGCTTTATAAAACATTACTCTGAGAAGGGGTCTATGACACACACAAAGAAATATCAAGAATCCCTGATCTAGAGTTTTTTATGATGGTGAAGTAACTAGCCAAAGCTTAGTAATTAGAGATGAAAGAGACCTCTGAAGGCCCTCGTTGAAATATCCTCATTTTGCAGAAATATTGACTTGCATTCTAGGAAACCCAAATTTTCTTTTCCTATAAATCTTCACCATTGTAGAAACAAGAAGAGAGAGCATAATAGAGGACTGCGAAAAATTAGACCGCAGGTAAATATTTCCAACTGTGTACTACAGAGATGTCAAACTCATGGCTACCTAGGACGTGCTATTCCTAGTGCTACAACAGATTGATATATAAATAAGAAATGTTTAACAAAATAAATTACAATGAAATACAATAAAATATAGACAATAATAATTTGTGAGTTTCTATGTCACTATGTGGCTCTCAGGGATCCATTTCTATTTGAGTCTGACACCAGATTATAGCCTTCCCCTTACCACCTTTTCAGTGATTTATAATCTTTGAGTATTAAGTAAAGTACTAAGAGATTAAGTGACTTGTTCAGAACCTCACAGAAAGCTGAGTAGGGAGGGAAGAGAAGTGAATATGCATTTATTAAATTGCCTACAATGTGCCAGGCAGTTTACAAATATCTGATGTGATCCTTACAACAATTCTGTGAAGTGTTATTATTATCCACATTTTACAGTTGAGGAAACTGAGGCAGACAATAGTTAATTAACTTGACTAGAGTCAGACAGCTAGTAAGTGTCTAAGACCAGACTTGAACTCAAGTTTTCCTTACTCCAGGACTAGCTCTCAATTCAGTCTTCCAACTAGCTACCCCATAAAGGGAGACAAAGGAAGTCAAAAAGTAGTTTCTGACCACAAGTTTACATTTCAGTGGGGGAGACCATATGTAAATATTAGTTACATGCAAGATACATACAGAGTAGATAGAAGGTAATCTCAGAAGGAAAGTCTCTAGTATGTGGGGAGCAGTGGACAGGGAAAGTCTTCCTATAGGAGATTATGTTTGAACTGAATGTTGAAAGAAACTAAGGATTCTGAGAGGCAGAGATGATAATGGGGAGTATTCCAGAAACAGGATATAACCAGTGCAAAAGCAAGGAGATCAGAGATGGAAAGCAATGTGTAAGGAATGTTAAGAAGGCCCATGGGTCAGAACTGCTGAATACATGAAAGAGAATAAAATTCCATAAGCCTGCAAAGGCAGGAAAAGGCAAGGTCATGAAGATCTATAAATGTCCAACAAAAGCTTTTATATTTGATCCTGGAAGTTAAAAAGGAGTTACTGAAGGTCATTGAAGAAAAGTGAGGATATGCGGGCCTTCCTCCTCCTCCTTTTCCTCTTCTTGCTCTCAGTCAATCAGTTAATACACATTTGTTAAGTTCCTACCATGTGCCACACACTGGGCTAAGCTCTGAGGATAGAAAGAAAGGAAAAGAATCAGTCCCTGTTCTCAAGAAGCACCTTCCTTCCTACCTCCTCGTTTTAATAACAATAGCTAGCATGTATATAGCTATTTAAGGTTTGCAAAGTACTTTGTCAATATTCTGTCATGTGAGACTCACAACAACCCTGAGAGGCAGGTGCTAGTATTGACCCCATTTTTCAACTAAGGCAGGCATCAGACAGATGACATGCCCATAGTCATGCAGTTTGGTGGGTGTCCAAGGCTGGATTTGAACTCAGATCATTCTGACTCCCATTCTAGTTCTGCAAGAGAGTTCTCTAAGGAAAGACTCAAAAGGAATGGTTCCTGGATTTCCACTGTAGGAAAAGTCTGGAAACATGATCTCAAAGTAAAGCAATAGAAAGGTAATGAGGAAAGGGAATTACATCAAGTAACAGTCACCCATGTAATATATGGGGGAGCAAACTTCAGTCTGGGGTTAACCCTTGTACAACCCAGAGTGCATACAGAAGAAGTCTTAATAAATGTGGCAAACCTGGAAAAAACTTTAATCAATGTTCAGACCAAGTTGAGTATAATAGAATCTCTTTTGAGAAGGTGTACAAATATAATCAGTATAGGAAATCACTGTTATCATTCAAATCTTAATTGACATTATGGAAAATATATTGAGGAAAAAGCATCTAAAGGCAATGAATGTTAAAAAGTCTTTAGAAAGGGAGGGGGGCTAAAAGAAGGAGGGGAAGGCTGCAGGAGGAGGGGGTGAAAAGTGAATACTATTGAGGAGGGGAAGGGAGACAGGAGAGCTAAAAGCACAAATGGTGGGAAAGAGGATGGAGGGAAATACACAGACTGTAATCATAACTGTGAATGTGAATGGAATGAATTCTCCCATAAAACGGAGATGGATAGCAGAATGGATTAAAAGCCATGATCCAACAATATGCTGCTTACAAGAAACACATTTGAAATGGGGGGATACACATAGGATAAAGGTCAAAGGATGGAGCAGAATATATTGCACTTCAGCTCATGTAAGAAAGGCAGGAGTAGCAATCCTAATCTCAGACAAAGCAAAAGTAGAAATAGATCTAATCAAAAGGGATAAGGATGGAAACTATATCCTGCTAAAAGGCACCATAGACAATGAAGCAATATCATTACTAAACATGTATGCTCCAAGTGGTATAGCATCCAGATTCTTAGAGGAGAGGTTGGGGCAGTTGAAGGAAGAAATTGACAGCAAAACTATACTAGTGGGGGACCTCAACCTCCCCCTCTCTGAACTCGATAAATCTAACCTCAAAATAAACAAGAAAGAGGTTAAGGAGGTAAATAAAACTCTGAATAAGGTAGATATGATAGATCTTTGGAAAAAATTGAATGGGAATAGAAAGAAATATACCTTTTTCTCAGCGGTACATGGAACATTTACAAAAATTGACCATGTACTAGGACATAAAAATCTCACAATCCAGTGCAGAAAGGTAGAGATAATCAATGCATCTTCCTCAGATCATAATGCATTAAAAATTACATGTAATAAAAGGCCATGGAAAGATAAACCAAAAATCAATTGGAAACTAAATAATCTAATCCTAAAGAAGGATTGGGTTAAAGAAGAAATCATAGAAACAATCAACAATTTCATTCAAGAGAATGCCAATAATGAGACAACATACCAAATCTTATGGGATACTGCAAAAGCAGTTATTAGGGGAAGTTTTATATCTTTGAATGCTTACATAAATAAAATAGAGAAAGAGGAGATCAATGGCTTGGGCTTGCAGTTGAAAAAGCTAGAAAAAGAACAAATTGAAAATCCCCAAGTAAATACCAAATTAGAAATACTGAAAACCAAAGGAGAGATTAATAAAAGTGAAATTAAGAAAACTATTGAATTAATAAATAAAACCAATAGTTGGTTTTATGAAAAAATTAATAAAATTGATAAACCTTTCATCAATCTGATTTAAAAAAAGAAAGAAGAAAATCAAATTACTAATATTAAAAATGAAAGGGGTGAACTCAACTCCAATGAGGAGGAAATTAAAACAATAATTAGAACTACTTTGCCCAACTTTATGCCCACAAATTCGATAATCTAAACGAGATGGATGAATATTTTAAAAAATACAAATTGCCCAGATTAACAGAAGAGGAAGTCGAATACTTAAACAACCCCATCTCAGAAAAAGAAATTGAACAAGCCATCAATGAACTCCCTAGGAAAAAATCTCCAGGACCAGATGGATTCACAAGTGAATTCTATCAAACATTTAAAGAACAGTTAATTCCAATACTATATAGACTATTTTTGAAAATTGGGGAAGAAGGAGTCCTCCCAAATTCTTTCTATGATACAAATATGGTTTTGATACCCAAACCAGGAAGAGACAAAACAGAGAAAGAAAATTATAGACCAATTTCCCTAATGAATATAGATGCAAAAATTTTAAATAAGATTTTAGCAAAACGAATACAGCATCTTATCATGAGATTAATACATTGTGATCAGGTAGGATTCATACCAGGATTACAGGGCTGGTTCAATATTAGGAAAACTATTAGCATTATCGACCACATCAACAACAAAGCTAACAAAAACCACATGATTATCTCAATAGATGCTGAAAAAGCTTTTGACAAAATACAACACCCATTCCTACTAAAAACACTGGAGAACGTAGGAATAAAGGGAACTTTTCATAAAATAATAAGAAGTATCTATCTAAAACCTTCAGCAAGCATTATATGCAATGGGGATAAGCTAGATGCATTCCCCATAAGATCAGAGGTGAAACAAGGATGTCCATTATCACCACTATTATTCAATATGGTACTAGAAATGTTAGCTGTAGCAATTAGACAAGATAAAGATATTGAAGGAATAAGAATAGCCAAAGAAGAAACTAAGTTATCACTCTTTGCAGATGATATGATGATTTACTTAGAGAATCCCAGAGATTCAAGTAAAAAATTACTTGAAATAATAAACAACTTTGGCAAAGTTGCAGGTTACAAAATAAACCCACACAAATCTTCCTCATTCCTATATATTAGCAACAAAGTTTAAAGCTAGGGTAGACAGCATAAAATACTTAGGAGTTTACCTGCCAAAACAAACCCAGGGATTGTATGAACACAATTACAAGACACTTTTTGCACAAATAAAGTCAGATTTAAGTAAGTGGAAAAACATTAGTTGCTCATGGGTAGGCCGTGCTAATATAATAAAAATGACAATTCTACCTAAATTAATTTACTTATTTAGTACCATACCAATTAAACTATCAGACAATTATTTTCTAGAGCTGGATAAAATAATATCAAAATTCATTTGGAAAAACAAAAGGTCCAGAATATCAAAGGGACTAATGAAAAGAAATGCTTGGGAAGGTGGCCTAGCGCTACCAGACCTCAAATTGTACTATAAAGCAGCAATTATCAAAACCACTTGGTATTGGCTAAGAAACAGAGAGGTAGACAAGTGAAATAGACTTGGCACTCAAGATGCAGTAGGCAAGGAATATAGCAACCTTCTGTTTGATAAACCCAAGGACCCCAGCTTCTGGGATAAGAACTCATTGTTTGACAAAAATTGCTGGGAAAACTGGATAACAGTGTGGCGGAAATTAGGCATAGACCCATACCTGACACCGTACACAAGAATAAAGTCCAAATGGGTACATGATTTAGGTATAAAGATTAATACCATGAATAAACTGGAGAAGCAAGGAATAGTGTATTTATCAGATTTATGGAGAAGGGAAGAAATTTTACTAAAGAAGAGATAGAAAGCATTATGAAATGCAAAATGGATAATTTTGATTACATTAAACTGAGAAGTTTTTGCACAACCAAACCCAATGCAACCAAAATCCAGAGGGATGTAGTAAATTGGGAAAGAATTTTTACAGCTAAGTTCGGGGATAAAGGCCTCATTTCTAGAACATATACAGAACTGACTCAAATGTATAATCATACAAGTCATTCCCCAATTGATAAATGGTCAAAGGATATGAACAGGCAATTTTTGGAAGAAGAAGAAATTAAAGATACCTACAATCATATGAAAAAATGCTCTAAATCACTATTGATTAGAGAGATGCAAATCAAAACAACTCTGAGGTACCACATCACACCTATAAGATTGGCAAACATGACAGAACAAGAAAATGATAAATGCTGGAGAGGATGTGGGAGAGTTGGAACACCAATTCATTGTTGGTGGAGCTGCAAGTGCATCCAACCATTCTGGAGAGCAATTTGGAACTGTGCCCAAACGGCTACAAAAATGTGCATACCCTTTGACCCAGCAATATTGCCACTAGGACTGTATCCCCAAGAGATCATAAAAATGGGAAAGGGTCCCACATGTACAAAAATATTTATAGCAGCACTTTTTGTAGTTGCCAAAAACTGGAAGTCAAGGGGATGTCCATCAATTGGGGAATGGCTGAATAAATTATGGTATATGAATGTAATGGAGTACTATTGTGCCATAAGAAATGATGAACAAGAAGACTTCAGAGAGGCCTGGAAGGACTTATATGACATGATGCTGAGTGAAAGGAGCAGAACCAGGAGAACTTTGTGCACAGCAACAACCAGAGTGTGCGAGAGTTTTTTCTGGTAGACTTGGAATTTCATAATAACGCAAGAACTCCTTAAAAAAAAAAAAATCCCAGTGGTGGTTCTCTAAGGCAAAATGCCTTCCACACTCAGAGAAAGAAATATGGGAGTCATTCGCAGAATGTAGCAGATCATGTTTGTGTATGTGTATGTTTTTGTGTATCATGTTTTGATTTGTTATATGATTTCTTCCATTTATTTTAGTCCGACTACATAGCATGACTATAGTGAAAATGTACTCAATAGGAAAGTATATGTAGAACCTATACAGAATTGTATGCAGTCGTGGGGAGGGAGGGGGGTAGTGGAGGGTAGGTGTGGGGGGGATAAAATCTCAATTGTATGACAGTGATTGTTAAACATTAAAAAATAATAATAAAAAAAACTGATTAACCAGTTGAAAAAAAAAGTCTTTAGAAACACTTCATCCTTCAAAAATAATAATAAAATTTCTACTGCAAAGAAACTCTTTCCATTTAATGAATGTGGGAAAGTCTTCAACCAGAGAGGAAACCTTACTAGGCATAAAAGAATTCATAGTGGAGAACAGTCTTTGGAAGGTAACGAATATGGAAAATCTCTTAGCAACAACTAGTGTCTTTGAATGCCATGAATATGGGAAATACTATAGCTGGAGTGAATATCTTATTATCATAAAATAATTCATACAGGAGAGAAATTATGAGTGTAATTAATGTAGGAAATCCTTTAGCTAGAGTGGGCATGTTACAAAATATAAGGGAATTCACACTGTAGAGAAGGCTATTGAATGTGACAAATGTTGGAAACCCTTTCTCTGAAGCAGAGAACTTATGAACAAAAGACATATCATACTGGAAAGAAACCCTCTCAGTGTCATGAATGTGGAAACATCTTTAGCCATACTTCCTGCCTCATTCTACATAAAAAAACTTATACAAGAGAAAAATCCTTTGAATGTCATAAATAAGGGGAAATCTTATTGATAAAAATTCACACTATAGTGAAGTCCTTTGAATGTAATGAGTGTGGGAAAATTGACAATAGGAAATCTTACCTTAGTCTACATCAGAGAATTCATCCTTTAGAGAAAATTGTTGACTATTTTCAATGTGGAAAAAACTTCCTCTGTAGTTACTGTTTTATGTTTTATGACTAGATAAATAAAGGAATGAATGAGTAAGCAAGATTTAAGCATTTACTACGTGTAAAGCAGAGTGGATGGATGGAGTTTTTAGGGAGGACTAACACCTCTGATGTGAGGGCTTACTGAGCCCTTTTCAGGGCTACTCATCCACCTTTGGTGTCCACCTTCACCCAGCTCTCACCTGTAGCTCCAAGAAGTTGTAGCATAACACAGTAATCAGACCTCAAAAAACCATCTCAACAGAAGAGCTAAACCCAGATTGAGGGTAACCAACAGGACTCAAACCCATCAGTGAATTAGGGGAATATCTACCCTAAACATGGGAAAACTTCCCCTTGCAGAATTGGTAGACAAGAATAATTTTTGAATGGCCCTGAAGGCAGCTGAAACAGGTTCTGTGAAGCACTTAGAATTTAGTCAGACATCAAAGACAGCAAGGTTGCATTGCATCTTGGGCCATTGCCAGTCATCTTGACTTTTGCCTTGCCACTCGATTTTTGAGAACTCAAGTAGAACCGGTAAGGTTGACAACTTTATGCGACTCTGCCTCATTTAAATCCAATTCATGGGCAAGTCAAGACATCACCCATGATGTCTTCAAAAACAAAAGATGAACAGTGTGTAAAGCACTGTGTTAGAGGGGAGCATGTTACATACAGAAAATCAAGACAATCCCTGCCCTCACAGAGCTCATGGGGGAAACAAACATATATGGGAAGTTTCAGGTGCAAATCAGATGGAAAGCCCCAGTAGTCCTTTAAGTGAAGCAACAAGGCAGATGACAATGCAGCTCCTTTAATGTCATTTAAACTGATAAAAACAAATTCATTTCTGATAATAAACTATTTGACAGTATCACCAGTGTCTGAGAGTTGAAAAAGATCATAGAGGTCATCTAGCTCAACCCATACCTTACTAATAATTCCCTCCATTCATCAGTAATAATGACTTTAGTGTCTTACTAAATGCTATTAACTCATACTTTAATAACACACTGGAAAAATTAATTAAGTACCTTAATCCATGAGGCAACATAAGCCAAAAAAAAATCATTCATGATTTAAAAATCAGCTATAAAACAAGAATATCAATTTTCAACACTTTTTTAAAAAATTATTTATTTATTTTTGTTTTCAACATTCAATTCTATAAGATTTTGAGTTTTGAATTTTCTTTCTGTCTCTCTCCTCCCCTTTCCCCAAGACAGCATGCATTCTGATATAGGTTCTACATATACATTCATATTAAACATATTTTCACATTAGTCATAATATAAAGAAGAATTAGATTCAATTGTAGGAACCACGAGAAAGAAGAAAGAAAGCAAAAGCACAAAAAAAGAGAGAGCAAATAGTATTCCTCCACCTTCATTGAAACTCCAGATTTCTCTATCTGGATGTGGATAGTCCTTTTCCATCATGATTCTTTTGGAGTTGTCTTAGATCCCTGCATTGCTGACTAAGGCTAAGTCTATCAGTCATCCCATAATGTGGCTATTACTATGTATGATATTCTCCTGGTTCTGCTCACTTCACTCAGCATCAGTTCATGTAAATCTTTCCAGATTTTTCTGAATCCATTTCTTATAGCACAATAGTATTCCATCATATTTATAAATCACTACTTATTCAGTCTTTCCCCAATAGACTGATATATCCTCAATTTCCAATTCTTTGCCACCACAAAAAGAGCTACAATAAATATTTTTTGTACATGAGGATTCTTATCCCATTTTCATGAGCTATACAAACCTAGAAGTGGTATTGCTGAATCAAAGGATATGCACAGTTTTATAGCTCTTTGGGCATAGTTCTAAATTACTCTCCAAAATCATTGCTTCAGTCCACCAACAATGCATTAATGTTCCAATTTTCCCACATGTTCTCCAACATTTATCATTTTATTATTTTGCCATATTAGCCAATCTGATAAGTGTGATGTGATATTTAAGAGTTACTTTAATTTGCATTTCTCCAATAAATAGTGATTTAGAGCATTTTTTCATATGACTATACATAGCTTTAATTTCTTCATCTAAAAACTGCCTGTTCATATCCTTTGATCATTTATCAACTGGGGAATGACTCGTATTATTATAAATTTGACTCAGTTCTCTATATATTTTAGAAATAAGGTCTTTATCAGAGACACTGTAAATATTGTTTCTCAATTTTCTACTTCCCTTCTAATGTTGGTTGCGTTAGCTTTGTTTGTGTAAAAACTGTTCAATTTGAGGAGTGGAGTCAAGTTAATGGAGTAACAGCACTGACTTTCTAGAGTGCTTCTCCCAAGTCCAGCCAAATACCTGTAAAAAGATTATTCTAAACAAAATCTGGAGCTCTGAAACCCACAGAATGACAGAATGAAGCAAATCTCCAGCTCAAGACAGCCTGAAAGATCACCAAGGAGTGTCTATTGCTCCATGCTGTGAGCAGAGTGCAGTCCAGTGTGGAACATGGGCACAGAGGGGACCTGAGTAGGCCTTGGGGAAACAGAATTCATCACAACTGAGGCATTTGCCAGACTTCATGAACTCAAAACACTGAGGACAAATTGGAAGGTCAGTGGAGAAAAACCTATGGGACCTGTGTGAGAGAGTAGAGTGGTCTGGCCCCAGCCCCAGGGCAGCAGATGGGAGAGGGGGCAGAAGAACCCCTAGCAGACATAGTAACAGCAGGGGCAGTGGCAGTCACTCTTCCTGGAGCTCTAGGCCTACCGATTGTATCAAGTGGCTGATAGTATCCTTCCCAACTCCACTGGAAGCAGTGAATTACCTTAACAAAGAGAAATGGCTGGAGAAATGCACAAAATCCTGAAAAAAAATCAGACTATAGAATCTTACTTGGGTGACAAGTAAGAGGAAAACATGCGAACAGGAGACAACAAAGTCAAAGCTCCTCTATCCAAAGCCTCCAAGAAAAATATGAATTGGTCTTAGGCCATGGAAGAGCTCAAAAAGGATTTTGAAAATCAAGTAAGAGAAGTAGATCAAAAATTGAGAATAGAAATGAGAGTGATGATGATTTCAAGAAAATCATGAAAAACTCATCAATTGCTTGCTAAAAGAGACTCAAAAAATGCTGAAGAAAATAACACTTTAAAAAAATAGACTAACCCAAATGACAAAAGAGATCCAAAAAGCCAATGAGGAGAAGAATGCCCTAAAAAGCAGAACTGGCCAGATGGAAAAGGAGGTCTAAAAGGTCACTGAAGAAAATAATTTATTAAAGATAGAATGGAGCAGTTGGATACTAATGACTCAATGAAAAATCAAGAAATTTTAAACAAAATCAAAGAAATGAAAAAATGGCAGACAACGTGAAATATCTCATTGGAAAAACAACTGACCTGGAAAATAAGTCTAGGAGGGACAATTTAAAAATTATTGGACTATCTGAAAGCCATGATCAAAAAAGGAGCCTAAACATCATATCTTATGAAATTAGCAAGGAAATCTTCCCTGATATTCTAGAACCAGAGGGTAAAATAAATATTGAAAGAATCCACCGAATGTCTCCTGAAAGAAATAACAAATGGAAGACTCCTAGGAATATTGGAGCCAAATTTCAAAGCTCCCTGCTCAAGGAGAAAATACTGCAAGCAACCAGAAAGAAACAATTTAAGTATTGTGGAAATACAATCAGAATAATACAAGATCTAGCAGCTTCTACATTAAGGGATTAGAAGGCTTGGAATATAATATTCCAGAGGTCAAAGGAGCTAGGATTAAAACCAAGAATCACCTACCCAACAAAACTGAGTATAATATTTTAGGGGGAAAAATGGTCATTAAATGAAATAGAGAACTTTCAAGCATTCTTGATGAAAAGACCAGAACTGAATAGAAAATTTGACTTATAAACACAAGAATCAAGAGAAGCATGAAAAAAAGCAAGAGAAATCATAAGGAACTTACTAAAGTTGAACTGGTTATATTCCTACACAGGATATTTGTAACTCTTGAGAGTTTTCTCAATATTAGGGTATAGACAGAGGTCAGTGGAATAGGAAGGGGTGATATACAAAAAATAAAATAAAATTAAGTGGTAAGAGTGGAATATATTGGGAGGAGAAAGGGAGAAATAGAATGGGGCAGATTATCTCTCATAAAAGAGGCAAGAAAAATCTTTTTCAATGGAAGGGAAGTGGGGGGAGGTGACAGGGAAAAAGTGAATATTACTGTCATCACATTTGGCTTAAGGAGGGAATAACATGCACACTCAATTGCTACAAAAATCTATCTTACACTACAGGAAAGTAAGGGAGAAGGGGATAAGCAGGGTATGGGGGGATGAAAGAAGGGAGGGCAAGTGGGAGGAGGGAGTAATTAGAAGTAAACACTTTTGAGTAGGGACAAGGTCAAAAGAGAGAATAGAATAAATGGGAGCAGCATAGGAGGGAGGGAAATATCGTTTGTCTTTCACAATATGACTTTTGTAGAAGTCTTTGGCATAACTACCCATGTATAACATATTGAATTACCTGTCTTCTTAGGGGGGATGGGCAGGAAGGGAGGAAGGGAGAGAAGTTAGAACTCAAAATTTTAAGAATGAATATTAAAAATTGTTTTTACATGCAACTGAGAAATAAGATATTCAGGTATTTGGGTATAGAAATCTATCTTGCCCTACAAGAAAATAGGGGAGATGGGGATAAGGGAAGGGAGGGGTGTGATAGAAAGGAGGGCAGATTGGGGGAAGGGGTAATCAGAATGCACACTGTCTCAGGGTGGGGGAGGGGAAAATGAGGAGAAAATTTGGAACTTAAAATCTTGTGGAAATGAATGCTGAAAACCTAAAACAATAAATAAATAAAATTACAACTTAAAATAACAAAAATAAATAAGTAAAATGAGGAGGTCAGACAAAAAAAACCTCAAAAACTTTTCAATTTACACATGATCTTTATCTCTTGTTTGGTCATAAATTCTTCCCTTCTCCTTAAAATTTGACTGGTAAACTATCCCTTGCTCTCCTAGTTTGCTAGTATCAGAATTTATATCTATATCACGTACCCATTTTGAATTTATTATGACATACAATGTAAGATCTTGGTTTATGCCTAGTTTCTACCATACAGTTTTCCAGTTTTCCAAGTAGTTTTTGTTAAATAATGGTTTCTTATCCCAGAAGCTAGAGTCTGTGGGTTTATCAAGCAGCAGATTACTATAGCCATTGACTATTGTTTCTTGTGTGCCTAACCTATTTCACTGATCCACCATTCTATTTCTTAGCAAGTACTGAAAAGTTTTGCTGATTGCTGCTTTGCAATACAATTTAAGATCTGGTACCTTTCCTTTGCATTTCTTTTCATTAATTCCCTTGTTACTCTGAACATTTTGTTCTTCCAGAGTAGTTTTGTTATTGTTTTTTCTACCTCTATAAAATAATTTTTTGGTGGTTTGATGAGTATGGCACTGAATAAGTAAATTAATTTAGATAGAATCATCATTTTTATTATATTAGCTCAGCCTGCCAATGAGCAACTGATATTTTTTCCAGTTATTTAGATCTGACTTTATTTGTGTGAAAAATGTTTTGCAATTGTGTTCATATAGTTCTTGGGTTTGTTTTGGCAGGTAGACTCCTAAATATTTTATAATATCTACAGTAACATTGCTTTTACTTTTTTTGTCACCTTATTGGTGGTAAAGTACTATCAATATTGTTTTGAATTCTATAGAGAGGTTAACAATCTGTTTTCTCTTTCAAAAAATGACTTTTCTCATTCTTTGACTATGTACTCATTTTGTCACTTGTACATTGTAGATGTCAATTTTTGACCTAGCATATTTATCAATCTTTTACAATTTATACAGCAATGGAATTTCTCTTTCAATCTCTTGCTGTTGGGCTTTGTTAGTAATATGCAGAAATACAAATGATTTATGTGTGTTTTTCAACACTTTTATTTGATATTGGAAATTCTAGCAAGCATAAGACAGGTTAAAAAAGAACCTAAGTTAAAGGATTTAATTTGAAAATGGAAAGGTCAAAACAGAATTTTGTGCAGAAGCCATGATAATATATATAAAAAATTCAATTGTTTCAGCCAAACATCAATCAAGATAGTAAATGGATTCAGAAAGATTGCAGGACAGCAGACAAATCCACAGCATTCTTATTTGTTAGCAATGAAGATCGAGTATGTGTGTGTGTTATGTGTATGCATAAAACACACATATGAGGCTGTATAACAGCAAGAACCCCAGTGTATATAGGAGGGTCTGCTATACAGGTTCTTAGATCTGCTTTTCTAAAAGGAAAGCAACTTTTGAGGGTCAAAAATCTACTTTAATCAAGCACATACACCAACAGAGAAAATAAAAGCAGAGAAATAAAGACCAACAGACAGGCTTTCCCACTATCTGACCATAAGCAAAAATACAGCATAGATCAACAGACAGATCCAACTGTCTGGCCATTACATACATACATGGTTACCAGAGAGAGAAGCACCAATATCTGAGTTGTCCAAGCCAGAGGGCCTCCTTCATGGCTACCCAGAGTCTCATCTGGCCCAACAAACACTTCCAATGAGTAAGCCCCAAACTCAAACCTTACCTCAGAGTATTTATACACTTTTCAGAGCTGGAGGGAAGGACCCTCTGGCCCAGTGCCTCAACAGAAATTAACAAAAGATATTGAAGCCTATTGATGGGCAGGCAAAATCTTTAACTCTTCCTCTCACCCACCGTTAGCCTTACATTAACAGTATAGGCAGCTCAGTGGCTTAATGGATAGAGCACTGGGCCTTAATTCAGGAAGCCCTGACTCCGAATATGGCCTCAGACACTTACTATCTTAGTGACCCTGGGCAAGTCACTTAACCTCTGTTTGCGTTAATCTACTGGAGAAGGAAATGGCAAACCACCACAATATCTTTGCTAAGAAACCACTATGAACAGTATGATCCACAGGGTCAGGAAGTATCAGATATAACTGAACAGCTCGACAATAACACACGTACCATTTACGATAAATATAATTCATTAAATATTTGGGAATTAAGCTATCTAGAAATATATATGATCCGTATTAGGACAAACACAAAACTATAATGACTGAAATAAAGAAAGAAATAATTGGAGAGGCTATTGCAATGAGTTCACAAAAATAACTTTCTGTGGAAGGAAGAAATTGAAATAAAGTAATTGTTTTATTTGTGAGGATGAAAGAATTTCTTTTCATTCCACAAACAGAACAAAAATAAGAAAGACTAGGAAGACTGATAAATATGCTAGATCAAAATTTGACATCTATAATGTATAAGTGAAATAGATAGCCAAAGAATGAGAAGAGTCATTTTTTGAAAAGGGAAACAGATTGTTAATCTCTTGAAAGAATTCAAAACAATATTGATTCTACTTTACTCCCACTAAGGTGACAATAAAATAAGTACAAGCAATGTTGCTCAGTGCTGACAGGGTTGTGAAGAAACAAGCATTGTGAAAGAATGTTTTACTTGGAGGGCTATCTGATAGCAGGCAGTAAAAGTTATGAAAAATAATCATATCATTTAACCCAGTAATTTTATTGCTAGAAACATGCGCTGTAAGAGGCATCATAAATTTCCAAATATATAACTGTTTGAAGATTTTCATAGCAATATTGTTTATTACTACTCCAGACTCGAAGCAAAGTAAATGTTCAACAGTAGGATGATTGTTAAATAAATTGTGCATTTAATGTAATACAACCATTCAAATAAGACTGACAAAGTACTAGAAGTAAAATGAAAAGCGTAAATGATGCAAAACAAAAAAGGCAGAATCAAAACAGATTACACTTGTAACTTCAACAATGCAAGTGGAAAAGCAAATGTGAAAGAAGAAGAACAAAAAAAGGTATGTGATATAGGCTATGACTCAAAGGACATGTGGTGCATTGAAGAGACTTTAAATGTAGGTAGTTGTAATTTCAGCTTTCATGTATTGACTTTTAATGTTAAATTTACAATAAATCATTGAAGAATAAAACTAATTTTAAAATATAAGAGAAGTGACATAGATCTAAACTTTGGAAAAATTACTTTGTCTCAGTTTTTTCATTTGTGAAATCAAACATTGCTTTATCTCTATAATTCTGTAGTCATATGTTAAAATGTAAAAGTCATCTATTCACAAAATTTAAAATAAACCCCTTCACACTGATAAATTCGTTTTGACAAGATGGAAAAACCAAATTATGTGTTACCTCACCTCCATTTGATCCTGTCTTACAAGACCTGTTTGTCTAAAAGAGGCATCAGAGGATTCAACAGAAACATTCTTCATATGGTTGATAGATCTCAAAATGTGTGTTCTATTTTAATGATCAAAACAGAAGAGCAGTAAAAACTGGTAAAGCAGTTCTCTGTTGTTGACATTTCCAAAAAATCTCCCAAAGAGATTCACCCAAAGCATATGTATTTTTTCCTTCCTCTAGTAGAAAATGCTTCAATTATGTCTCCAAATGTAAAACACAAGATTCAGTTACATCGGGATAGGTTTTCATAAAGTTCTGAGCCAAAGTACAACTATTACAAAAGCCTAACAACTGTTTGCATCCTCTGTAATGGTCTTTTTTATTACCAAAGATCAACCATGTAGCCCCACATTGAAATGAAAATAAAACCTCTCATAGATGCATTCATATTATTCATGCAATTATTTTCTCACTTAAATTGTGATGTTCTTGCGTAGAAGAGTTGGTTGTTGTTGTTCAGTCAATTTCAGTACCCATCTTTGTGATTTCATTTGGGGTTTTCTTGGCAAAGATATTCGAGTAGTTTGCCATTTCCTTCTCCAGTTCATTTTACAGATGAGGAAACTGAGGCAAACAGTGTGAAGTGACTTGCCCAGGGTCACATTGTTAGTAAGTGTCTGAGGCCAGATTTCAACTCAGGAAGATGAATTTTCCTAACTTCATCCCTGACACTCTATCCATTATGCTACCTAGCTGTCCAATGGAAGAGTTTAGGTCTATGCAAGGAAAAAACATAATTTCTACCTAAATGAAAAAAAAAAATCTGTTCTAGGGATTCTCACCCCTTTCTGTGCCATGGATCTCCTTGGTATTCTGTTGAAGCCTATAGACCCCTTCACACAATAATATTTTAAAATAAAGAAAATAAAATTCACAGAATTTTAAAGGAAAACAACTATCCTTAAATACAACCATCAAAATATTTTTCAAAACAAGTTCATGAACCTCAAGTTAAGAACTCAACTACGCTTTCATTTTATGGATAAGGTCCAATTAGGTTAAGTGATTAGTACTAGGTCACAGAAATATCGAATATCAGAGTCAACATTTGCACCCACATCTTCTAACTTCAGAGCCAATGTTCATCCCAACGTATGACACTAGATTCCTGCTTCCTCCCTAACTGATCCCTTTGTTGGATACTCAGTAGGATACAATGAAAATCTTACTTGACTTCCCCCTAAGATTATAATTGCTAACTGGGGTAGAATAGTTACCAGAAGATGAAAAATCATAAATGAAAGCCTGAACAAATTGTGAGAATGTATGTTTTCATATAGAAGATTTCAGAGTTAAGAAAAGACTAATGACACTTCTGGTAAAAGAAGAGTTTCTTCTCTCAAAGTCCCCCAAGAAAACGCTCAGTTGTGCCAAAGCAAACATTTATTGAGTGCCTAATATGGGCAATGCACTGTCCTATGAGCAGGAGACAGTCTGACTGAATAAATGAAGTATTTAAGTGTTTGCCATGTGCTTGCCACTGTGCTTAGTTCTGATGATATAATAATTTCTAATAAAAGCAAACCAATCAACCTCATGGAGCTCACATATCAATAGGAAGATAAACACATAATGAAGCGATGGCCAGGAAAGGGTGTTTTTATCAGGTGAATCACAAGGATGGCATGTGGAACAATAAAGAAGTCAACTGGCTATTCCAGAAGCAATGGTAGTATTGATTTGATTAGCTTCCAGAATAAGAGATAGAAGGAATGAGCAGGGAGGAGAGGTATTTGAAACAACAGGTTGGAAAATGACCAGAATGAAAGTACCTCGTTGGGTCCATGGCCAGCTAGAGATATTGATCTATAGAAGGAGATCATCTGGATCTCAGGGCAGGAATTCCACAGCTCCTCCAGGATACAGCAACAACAGTGGAAGCTGTGGGGAAATGGAGAAAGGTAAAAACAAAAATGAAGAATAGTTCCTGTCCATTGCTAAATATAAGTAATTTGAGGAGACAGAGAACATTAATAACCAAGAAGATCAAGACATGCTTTCCTATTATGTGATGGTATTTAAGTTGAACATTGAAGAAGGATGAAAGTAAGAGATAGATAACTGGAGGCTTCATTCCTCTAACACAGTCCTCGTTGGCCCTAGCCTAGTGTCATGATTATAGCACTATTGGACCTAGATTTACTGAGTTTTCTGTCAATTCCTATGGACCTCTGTCTTCAGAAACCTATCTAGTTATAGCTGACCCTATAGCTCTCACTAAATGAAGAGGTGCTTTTTAATGTGAACCAGAGCATCCCATACACCTAGACTTAGAGAACAAGACAACAGTTTTCAATCCTATTTTTAGACTAGATGCCTTGGAACATATTGACTCCCTCTTTAAAAAAGTGGCAGGACTACAGAAAAAAGAAAGGAAGCCAATGCTTTCCAAGAAAAACCATCTATTTTATGATGAGCAAGATGATTTCAGAAAAACTTTGAAAAACTTAAATGAATTGTTGTAGAGTGAAGTGAGCAGAACCAGGAGAACATCTTACACAGTAACAGCAATATTGTACAATAAATAACTGTGAATGAACTTAACTGATCTCAGCAATACAATTACCCAAGACAGTCCCAAAGGACTCATGATGAAAAATGCTATCAGTCACCAGAGAAAGAACTGATGGTGTCTGAATGCAGTCCAAAGTATACTATTTTTCACGTCCTTTCCTTTCTAGTTTTTTGGGGGGTTCAAGTTTCCTTCCACAAAATGACTAATATGGAAATACATTTTATGTGATTGAGCATGCTTCACATTGCTTATCACCTCAGGGAAAAGAGTGAGGAGGAAAAGAAAAATAGAGTTTAGAATTCAAAACATAAAAAAAATCAAATGTTAAAAATTGTTTTTACCTGTAATTGGGAAAAAATAAAATATTATTTAAAAAAGAAAAAAAAGAAAAATCACCTATTTTAAATGCGTCTAAAAATGTGCTTATATGTTTGCCATAAAATAAACAGTGTAGTGGCTAGAGCACCAGATTTGGGATGAAGGTAACCTAGACTCTAATCTGGATTCTGATCCTTTCTATCTGTGTGACCATGGGCAAGTTATAACTTCTTGTAACCTCAGTTTATTTATAAAATAGAGATGATAATACCTATGGTATTGTTAGCAGCCTGATCCTGGTGGTGAGCAGAGCTTATGGTAAGTAAGAGTGAGTAAGCAAGGTGATTGGAAGCTAGGAGTAACAATGCAACCCTAATACTTTTGTGGCCATGATTAAGTGATGAGTAGGAAAGTACATGAATGTCATTGTCTATCTAAAGGTGTAGATTCTACTGATTTATGTCCTATATTCAGTGAGTAGCAACATTAAAGACATTAGCGATGATGAAACTGTGGTCTGGGGAAGTTCAGCAGTACTCATCAGAATTGCATTAGCTGCTCTTGGTTCTTGGTAGTAAGAATTATCTCATTCCTTGTCTTGGATTCTCAGACCCTAGGACAGTGACAGGAGTATAAAGAGTGCTTAATAAATGTTTACTAACTGATTGATTGATTGAACTTAGTTCTTATTCTTGGGCAAGAATACTCCATAATGGACATAAGGTGTCTATCAGAGAAGGATATACAAATCAGTCCCCTGTACCCCAAAAAATTTTAGTGGCCTCTAAATAGATCTAAAAGGCTCTGGACTGAACCATGCCTTCTTGGAATCCTCCTAAAGCAGATCAGAATTTCAAAGCTAGAAGTGAGGAAGTGTCCCAGTGTCAACCTAATCCCCTGGAGTTCATGGGGCTGAAAGGTAATATAAACCTAGGAAATTGGCATTGGATGTATTGGGCCTATCCTTGTCCCAACCTAAACTTCTAAGGTAGTCTCATTATATTCTTGGTAACCCATGAATAGCTAAGGATTACTGAAATTGAGTAGTACCGTACCAAGCACTAAACTTAATACTTAGGAGGGATCGTTTCTATCCCAAGCCAAAACAATGGCCATTTTGAGTTGATAAATTCCCCTGCTCTCGTGAGTTTCCACACCACTCACTTCAGTTATTAACCTGACTGTATATAAATCTAATAATTATTAGAGTTCTGGTGGGGTGTCTTAGTTTCCTAAAATACATCAGTCATATGAGTTTCCCATAAATGCTTTCTTACTCATCCATCACATCCCCCATGCCTGTAGCACACCAAGTTACAGGGTTTACCTCTGTTATATAATGTTCATACCATCATGTTCCAAGCCAACCCCATGCCCTGCCACAAACAGCATCCTCGTCAATACATTTTGATACCCTCAAGTCAATCCCTCCTCCATTTCTTAAATTAGAACTCCTCTTCTTTTGGTGGTTGCAATCAACAGCAGGATTTCTGTTTGGAACAGGAAAATTATATGATTTGGCCAGTAGTCATCAGAAAGAAATGCTCCCTCTGGGAAACCATCAGTCATTTTCTTATAGTTCACTATGTATCTCCCCTGTTAGGAGAAACTCCTAAATTTTGCTTTGACACTTGTTTTTTCCCCCTTCTGTAATATGATTTTAACCCATTGCTCCCATAGGGCAGGAGTTGGTTCATCAGTGCACACTTCTGCAATGCTCAGCATAAACTAAGTACAATTTCATGATATCATTTGAGCACTTAATGTTTTCACAGAATGCCAAGATTGTATTCAATCATCTATAAAAGAGGAAATAAATGAGAAATCCTCAATTCCCAATATAGACTCATGGGCCCTATAATATATACATTATCAGAATGCATTATCTATTAAAGCTTTTTCTTCCTTGGACACTACCTTACTTGTAGGCAATGTGTTTTCTTGAACAAAATCCTGTCTCAAAATCCTGTGAGGTTTTTTCCCCTTCCAGCTTCTGCAGAAGGTTCATCTTCCTTCCAAACAAGTGGCTTTGACACGTATTCAGCGTCCATAACTTTCTACAGCTTGTGTACTTGGAAACTCAGTGATATTCCTGACTGGGTGAAATCCTAAGGAAACTATGAATTTTTCTTGTGCAAAATCAGAACCATGACATGGACAAGACTTTATTATAAGAATTTTTTATTAAAATATTCTTACTTCTCATAGGATAAGCTTTTCACTCCATTGATCATAAATAATTCTAGTCATTTTAGCATTACTAAACAGCATTGGGGACTGGACCTGTGATTTTATTGGCATAGGAACTTCTCAGGTAAAAAAAAATTAATAATGATAATAATATATCCTACAAAAATGAAAACTTTCTATAATGTCTTTTTCATTTTCTATGAATATTAGTTTTAGTTTCAATTTACAACTAGGCTGTGAAAAAGATGCTTCTGACTCTTAGAAATACCCTTACAAATCAGGAAGAAACTTAACTGCATACTTTACATAAGTCATCATTACCAATATGGTAGATAGCACAAATGAATCAGTGTGACCTGTTGCAGGCATTTTCATGCCCCATATTAAACTCAAAGCATGGCATATAAAACATATATAGTCCATTTGAAATTAAGTTGATCACTCCAGGATTAGGAAATAGAAAAGCATCAAGACTCAGCAAGAGATTTTCTTTTCTTTTGATCTCATCCTTTCTTCTTTATTGCAAGTCAAGAGAGGCAGCATTACAGAGTGGACACAGACCTGTCCAAGAAGCCAAACAGACGCGGGTTCTAGTCCCCTCATCACACATACTGTCTGGGTGTGCACAAGTCACTTAACCTCTCAGTATTGCAGAGAAGGGAATGACCTGCATTTGGTAGAGAGAATTTTCTTACCAAATTATTCTCTATACCAATAAAATCACCTTTCTAATTTTGACCCCTAACTTTGCACATGTATTCACTCTAAACTTTGATCTCTATTTCTTACTCAACTTCACTCTCAACTATATACTGTACATGGGCATCTGGAAGTTAAATAAGGTCAGTACAGCTTCTCTTCCTTTGCCATTAATTAAACATATGAGGATCTCTTTAACAACCTTCACCTTCAAGCAGGTGAAATGCCATAGAAGTCAAAGTGGAAAGCAAAAGGGATACCAAGAACTCTCTTTGAAGAAACTGGAAACCAGAGAAATCACCTCCTCCAAACCTCAAAGATCAGAGGTCTTGGGAGTGGAGGACACAGAGAGAAAGACAAAGAAGACATTCCTACCTACCCTTTCCCCTCCCTGAGTGGGTGGAGGCATTGCTGGAATTCTGGGGAGTTGTGGGATCTGGCAACAGAGTCTAACTCCCTTCTGTCACATTTGGGTGCATGAGAGGAGCATCTGGAAATGCTGTTTTCTTCAGCTGGGTGGTGTGCCATATGGACAACCACTCCATGACCAAAAGCCAACCCTTAGGCTACATCAATCTTTAAAAATAAAATGATAAAAAAAATCCTGCACATTATTTTTTTCAAAATAAGTACTATGTATTATGAACTCAGTGGGAGGCAGTTTGATGCCTGTTTCAATTCTTGCATCTGCTTATAATATATTGGAATTAACTTTTTCCCCTTTGAATCCAGGTTATCCAACTCCTAGTAAAGTCTCATCTAATTAACATGTTTTCTTCAAGTTGTAGCAATTGTTGCTGGAACCTGGAAAAGATTACTGGTGCTCTTTGCTATCCTTCTTTACCTGCTTCTACTCATTTGTAGCAAAACAATAGGAAGGCAGGGGTTGAGAGGGGAATGATTGTGCCATCACAGCACAGAAAGTGGCTTATGGGAGTAATAGCAGGCAAAGGGAAAGGTACGGAAAGAAGGGAGCAGTAAGAGAACGCTTCAACTCACATACAATTTTTCTAGAAGATGGGTAACCTGACCCTGTGAGACTGTTGCCCATGTGTTTGTGAAGACTGAGGACGAAGATAACTCTTAGGACAAAACCACAATATTGGGACCCTAAGGATTATAGCTAGATGGAGGAAATGGAATATACTGTGTGACAGAGCACTGTGAAACATGGGGGGAAAAGCAGTTACCCATGGACATTGGAACGTTGGACAATGTGCCAATCACATTGCCCTAGTTATAGACCTATAGCTATTTGTGTCTATTGGAAATTTCTATTTCAATGGATCTGATATTCAGAAAAAACTCATTAACAATTAGAACAGAACAAAAGTATAAAGAACTACTTCATGAGATAGTTGGCTCTCTTATTTGAGATTTTACCCAGAGATTACTTGCTGCATATGTTATAATAGGGATTCTTTTTCTGATATGAGTTGAACTAGATGGCCACAGAAGTCCCATTCAACTCTAAACTCCACAATTTTTTGGATTCTCTAATAGTAGATAGGGAATAATTTAATTTTGAAAATTATAGGAGAAATGGCCAAAATATCTGCGAAGTTCTGCTGGCACAATTAACTATGAAAGCCTTTAGCAAAAGTATAATGCAGTAGTGAGGTGCTAAATTTGAAGTCAGAGAACATGGTTCAATCCTGGCTCTATTTAATTAGAATGACTTTGGGCAAATTATTTAATCATTCTGTGCCTCAGTACCTCATCTCTAAAATGAGTTTGGAATAGATGATTTCTAAATTCTCCTCAGGCTCTAAATCTATGATTCTATGATCCTTTATTCAGAGAAAATCATCAGAGGTAACTTAGCTTAGTTGCACCCTAGAAAGTAAATATAGATAATCTCCCTACTGTGTAAGATTCCTACAAGATCAAAGGGAAGAAAAAAAATTAATTCTTCCAGCTTACAAAATAAACTGTTCCCTCTAAAGATCTTGGAAAGCTGAAAGATAAAAGTCTTTTGTCTTTGAAGTCTCTATTACTATTAAATTTGAAACATGAGGCTCTTCCTTGATGCTTGGAGGAGGGAGATAAGGACATCAAAGAGGAATTAGGAGTTATTTGGACAAAGGTCACCAACCTTTCCATTCATATGAGCATAAGATCATAGATTTAGAACTGAAAGGAAGTTTAGAGGTCATTCAGT
This sequence comes from Notamacropus eugenii, assembly GCF_028372415.1. Classification (NCBI taxonomy): domain Eukaryota; kingdom Metazoa; phylum Chordata; class Mammalia; order Diprotodontia; family Macropodidae; genus Notamacropus; species Notamacropus eugenii. The sequence goes on along the minus strand of NC_092873.1, from coordinate 143,749,348 downwards.
CCATCCTCATAATTTGACAGATGAAACTGAGGCCTAAAGAGGTGAAGTGACTTATCCAGGGTCACAAAGATAGTACATGCCTGAAGCAATATTTGAGCCCAGGTCTTTGTGATTCCAAGTCCATGCTTCTTTCCACCGTGTAATGCTGCGTTCTTCTCTAACCACACCAGCCCTTTGATTTGGGTACAACAGAAGAATATAATAAAAGGAGACTTAAAGTACACTTTTCTTTTTTCCATCTTTTTCATTTTCACTCAGATTCTTTTCAATTTGATGGAGTAGAAATGAAGACACATGACTCATCTGGGAGGTATGACAAAAATTAGGAACTAAAATGAATTTCTGACCATAAGTCACTTGAGAGTTAAAAGGAGAGTCAGAGGAGACAATAGAGGAGTAAATTGTTTTAACAGAAAATATTATCTTAGACTGGGCATCTGGTACCTCTGGTGTAGTTTGGCTGAAGGTAAAAGATTCATGGCAATTGGCTAAAAGACCTGAAGCACTCCTCTGCATGAGAGAGGCTTTCTAACCACTGCATCCCAGAGATGGTGTCAGAGAAGGTGGCCCTAAATATAGCTCCTCAGTTGAATACTAGTTAAGACCATATAATGGAGCAGATGGATGAAAGCTGAGTAATAGCTAACTAAACACAGCATCCCCACACAAATACGAATGGGTGGTAGAGGTGGGTGACAGAGTTGCAATCTTCTCCTTTAAGAGAGGTTTTTCCCCAGAGGATGTTGAACATATTATTATGTAACTCTGAAAATATCTATACAGCTAAATCTCAGATGAACTAGAGATATGATACCCAGCACAGAACACCAGTGATAAGATGTTTGCCAAGCATCAGCACAGGTACCTAGCATTGAGCAGTGGAGATAAAATGCCTAGTGGGAAGCAGAACCATCGGAGGACAACACTGTGTTATTACCAGAAAATATCAATAATTTTACAGTATTAGAGGCATGAGTTGTCCCTCTACAAGTGTGTTCTGGCCATTTATGGTCCCTACAGATGACCCCTCTCTTCCCACTGAGTGTCTATGTAGTTGTAGAGGAATCGGGGGGAAATTATTTAGTTGCTGCTTTCAATATGATGCACGCTTGTTAAATGCAGTTTAATTGCACTAAGAATGTTCTCTAGCTGACTAGACAAACTAAACACATCAGTGGGGGCTAGTAAGCTGTGGTTTGAAGAGAATTCTGGCTATTCTGGGAACCTATGGTTACTTTCAGGGGACCCACAGGTGAGAAAGAATCCTGGTTGCTATGATAAAAACAAAAGAAGGAAAACTTTACTAAAGATAATCAAAGAATTATTGACTTACACTTGCTAGGGACCGTTAGAGGCCATCCAATCCAATCACCTTATTTTACATGTAAGGAAAATGAGGTCAAGAGATTTAGTGACTTGCTCAAGGTTGTACTGGCTGTAAATAGTAGGGTTGAGATATATCTTCACTGTTCCAAACTTCTCAGATAATTAAAACATTTCCATTAAAAATAAAAGTTCATATTTATTAACAATAATTTAATATTTACAAAGTACTTTGCATTCATTGTCTCTGATGATAGGCTTCCTACTGAAGGTCTCTCTAGCAATCTGGCCGACATATAAAATCTATTAATTTTTACTAAAAGCATACATACTATTGAAAGCCAAAGTAACCACAACTGGAAAGTAGTGAAGGAAAGTGTGGGATGAAGCAAACAGAACCAAGAGATCAGTATAAATATATGCAGTTTCCCTTTGACACCTAGTCCTCCCTCCTTTTAACCTTCTCCTTTTCAAAGATACATAGATCCTCTCCTGCATAGCTCTGCCAGTCTACTCTTCATTTCTTTTGGAAAGTTAGGCTCCAAATTTCAGAATTGAAAGGCACTTCATCAGAAATCTAGGCCAACCCATGCCTGAACAAGAATCTCCACTACAGCAAGCAATTATGTAGTTTTCATTTCAAGGTCTCCAATCAAAGAAACCAACCTGGAGCAGCTTGTTTTACATTTTTTATAACTATAATTTTTATGATTTTTTTCCTTTATTAGCTCTAAATCTGCCCCTATACAACTTTTGCCCATTTCTCCCAGTTCAGCCCTCCAAGACCAGAGAAAATCTAATCTTTCTACTTGACAGTTTTTCAAATGCTTAAGGACCTCCATCATTCCTCTTCTAGTCTTTTCTTCCCCAGATAAAATAATCATTAATGACTATAAAGTGTGGGTATAAATAAAAATACCATTTTGTGTTATTTTTTTCTGTTGAGAGTACCATCATCCTTCTAGTCACCCATAGAAAGGTGTACTCATATCTTCACTCTACTATAATCACTATATCTAATTAATTGCCAAATCTTGTCAAGTTTGCATTGTAACATCCCATCCATCCTATTTTCTTTACTCACTTGACCACAATTCTAGTTAAGACCTGAACTACTACAATGACCTCTGAAGTGGTCACCTACCTCCTATTTCTTACTTCTCTAATTCATCCTCTACATAGCTGTCAAATGAATTTTCCTAAAACATAGCTTTGACTATGTGCCTCCTCCAGCTCAGGAATCTTTGATGGCTCCCTATCACTTTTTGGACAAAACACATATTCTTGAGTTTGGCATCTAGAATCCTTCACAATCTAGTTCCAGCATGTATTTCCAGGCATACTCTCCTCACTACCTTCACACACTTTCCATTCCAGACAAACCTGCCTAGTCATCACTTACTGAACTTGTCATTTCTATTTCCTACCTCCATGCCTTGCACAGGTTGTCACCCATTCCTGCAATGGATGCAATCTCTCCTTACCTCTTAGAATCTTTAGCCTTCTTCAAGGCTCAATTTAGGCACTATGTCCTATGGAAATCTTTTCTTGATTCTCTTGTGGCATGGTGAACAATTAGCTATTTTTGAAGTCTGAGATTTGGGGTTCAAGTCTCAGATAGACCTCTGTGTTTCTGGACAAATTATTTAACCTCTCTGGGGCTCAGTTATTCATCTTCAAAATTAGAGGACTGGATTAGATGGATTTCTTCTATCTCCAAATCTATGCTCCCATAATCCTGTTAGAATTGCTCCCTCCTCGGAGCCAAGATGGCGGAGTAGAAAGACGCACATACACATAGCTCTGAACCCACAACCCACAGAACGGCTGGAGGGGAGTAACTCACGGCGAATTCTGCACCCAGAGGCCACAGAATATTGGAGCGAGGAAGATTTCTGTTCTGGAAAGACCTGCAAATCTCTCGCGGGGGGTCCTTCGCGCTGTGGACTGGGCACCGGGACTGGGAGCTGAGTGCAGCCCTGCAGCGGCCGCGACACCGTGAGGAAAAGATCTGAGCGGGCTTCGGGGACGGGATCTCCAGCGGCCACGTGGGTCCCTCCACCCACAGAGGGACCTGCAAACCTCTCGCAAAAGGTCCATCGCGCTGCAGACATGGAGCTAAGTCCAGACCTGCAGCAGCCGGGGCTCTGAGAGGTACAGATCCGAGCAGGCTTCAGGGAAGGGATATCCAGCGGCGGCACAAGCCCCCCCACCCACAGGTGACGAGGGTCAGTGAGAGAGTCTCTTTGGCGGGTCGAGAGGGGAGTGGGGTGTCCCCATGGCTTGGCCCCTCCCGGGAGATAGAAGCTGAGAGGCGGCTGCAGACAGGGGCTCCTCAAGCGGGCGGGAGCCTGGATCCATTGTTGAAGGTCTGTGCATAAACCCCCTGAGGGAACTGTGCCTGAGAGGCGGCCCTGCCCCAACCTGACCATCTGAACTTAATTCTCACACTGAATAGCAGCCCTGCCCCCGCCAAAAGCCCTAAGGCAGGAAGCAGCATTTGAATCTCAGTCCCCAAACGCTGGCTGGGAGGACCAGGAGGCGAGGTGGGTGTGAGGAGACTATTCAGAGGTCAAGCCACTGGCTGGGGAGAATGCCCAGAAAAGGGAAAAGAAATAAAACTATTGAAGGGTACTTTCTCGGAGAAAAGACACTTCCTCCCTTCCTTTCTGATGAGGAAGAACAATGCTTACCATCAGGCAAAGACACAGAAATCAAGGATTCTGTGCCCCAGCCCACCCAATGGGCTCAGGCCATGGAAGAACTCAAAAAGAATTTTGAAAATCAAGTTAGAGAGGTGGAGGAAAAACTGGGAAGAGAAATGAGAGGGATGAAAGAGAAGCATGAAAAGCGGATCAGCTCCCTGCTAAAGGAGAACCAAAAAAATGGTGAAGAAATTAACACCTTGAAAACTAGCCTAACTCAATTGGCAAAAGAGGTTCAAAAAGCCAATGAGGAGAAGAATGCTTTCAAAAGCAGAATTAGCCAAATGGAAAAGGAGATTCAAAAGCTCACTGAAGAAAATAGATCTTTCAAAACTGGAATGGTACAGATGGACGCTAAGGACTTTATGAGAAAGACAGATATCACAGAACATAGCGAGAAGATTCGAAAAATGGAAGATAATGTGAAATATCTTATTGGAAAAACAACTGACCTGGAAAATAGATTCAGGAGAGACAATGTAAAAATTCTGGGACTACCTGAAAACCATGATCAAAAGAAGAGCCTAGACATCATCTTCCATGAAATTATCAAAGAAAACTGCCCTGAGATTCTAGAACCAGAGGGCAAAATAAATATTCAAGGAATCCGCAGAACACCACATGAAAGAGATCCAAAAAGAGAAACTCCTAGGAACATTGTGGCCAAATTCCAGAATTCCCAGGTGAAAGAGAAAATATTGCAAGCAGCTAGAAAGAAACAATTCAAGTATTGTGCAAATACAATCAGGATAACACAAGATCTAGCACCCTCTACATTAAGGGATCGAAGGGAATGGAATAGGATATTCCAGAAGTCAAAGGAACTAGGACTAAAACCAAGAATCACCTACCTAGCAAAACTGAGTACAATACTTCAGGAGAAAAAATGGTCTTTCAATGAAATAGAGGATTTTCAAATTTTCTTGATGAAAAGACCAGAGCTGGAAAGAAAATTTGACTTTCTAACACAAGAATGAAGAGAACCATGAAAAGGTGAACAGCAAAGAGAAGTCATAAGGGACTTATAAAAGTTGAACTGTTTACGTTCCTACATGGAAAGACAATATTTGTAACTCTTGAAACATTTCAGTATCTGGGTACTGGGTGGGAGTACATACACACACATGCACACACACACACATACATAGAGACAGAGTGCACAGAGTGAATTGAAGAGGATGGGATCATACACTAAAAAAAAAAATGAAATCAAGCAGTGAGAGAGAAATATTGGGAGGAGAAAGGGAGAAGTTGAATGGGGCAAATTATCTCTCATAAAAGAGGCAAGCAAAAGACTTATTAGTGGAGGGATAAAGAGGGGAGGCAAGAGAAAAACATGAGGTCTACTCTCATCACATTCCACTAAAGGAAAGAATAAAATGCACACTCATTTTGATAGGAAAACCTATCTCATAATACAGGAGAGTGGGGGACAGGGGCACAAGCAGGGTGGGGGGGAGGATGGAGGGGAGGGCATGGGGAGGAGAATGCAATCCGAGGCCGACACTCATGGGGAGGGAAAGGATCTTAAGAGAATAGAAGTAATGGGGGACAGGATAGGATGGAGGGAAATATAGTTAGTCCCATACAACACAACTAGCATGGAAATCATTTGCAAAACTACACAGATTTGGCCTATATTGAATTGCTTGTCTTCCAAGGGGAAGGGGTGGAGAGGGAGGGAGCTAAAGAAGTTGGAACTCAAAGTGTTAGGATCAAATGTAATGTTCTTACCACTGGGAAATAAGAAATACAGGTTAAGGGGTTAAGAAAGCTATCTGGTCCTACAGGACAAAAGAGAAGACGGAGACAAAGGCAGGGAGGGAGGATAGAGGAGAGAGCAGATTGGTCACAGGGGCAACTAGAATGCTTGGGTATGGGGGGGGGAGGGGATAAAAGGGGAGAAAATTTGTAACCCAAAATTTTGTGAAAATAAATGTTAAAAGTTAAATAAAAAAATTAAAAAAAAAATTGCTCCCTCCTCAAATTATCATAATCTTTTTATGTGTTGTGTCTTATTAATAGCATATGGACTTTTTGAGGGCAGGTACTGTTTTGAAATTTTTCACTGTATTCTTAGTGTCTAGCACAGAACCTTGTCCATAGTTGACCATCAACAAATGAACGTTGAATTGAATCTCCGCTACCAACACAGACCTAGGAGAAGGAGGATGTGAAAATGCAAGTCAGCAGTGACTTGCCTCCCTTGAAGCTTATTGTAAAAAAAACTGCAAAATTCAGACACTTTTTTATATAAACACAAATTTGATCGCTTACAATAGTCAAAACAAGGGTCTTTTATTCTTAAACAGTTACATAGAAGAGGGTTTTATATGTATACATCTCAGAGGACTTTGGGGCAATGTAGACAGTGTTTATTATATGGCAAAAAGAACATTGTAGAAGAATCAAGAGATCTGGAATCTAGTTCTATTTGCCAGCTATTTGTGTGACCTTGGTGACCTCTCTAGTTCTCACTTTCCTCATCAATAAGATGAGAGACTTAAACATCAGTATTGAATTGAATAATTTCCAAATTCACTTCTAATTCATACCATCTACTTTAAGCTGCTAAGTATTATGTGCCTTTTCAGTCACTGTTGAAATGACTGATGCCCTGACATCTTGTTTGAGGTGATGAAGTTCAGTTCTATCAAAGGCTTTACTCATTTCTTGGGCTTAAATATATTTTTAAGCACGGTTAACCAGTTCATTCATTCTATCTTTCCTGCTGCTAATTTGCACTGTCCTTAACACTAAGGTTTCAACTTCAATTATGTCACTAAAAGATATGTCTATAAAACATGTCAAGAAGTTTTGTTTTTAATATTATCAACTACATTATTTACACTTTTTAAAATTTATTTTTTAGTCCCATAATACCAATTTAATACACATTAATTGTTAGTTTGCTGAATTTCCACCAGCATTAATCAATTCACCTGAAGAACTTATGCATAGATCATTCAAAAAGTCATTACTAACAGAATTACAAACAAAGTAGGCTTTGATTGGCTAGTGAACATGACTGTTTGAGTCCAATGCAATATAGAGAGAAAAGAAGAAAAGAAGCCATCCCACCACAGAATATTCTTTCTGTCCTACAAAAATATTTATGCTGTAGAGGACAGGGATTTAGTATGTATAAACATAATACAGTCTGAATGACTTCCATAAAACATTTTCAGTTACCACCAAATTTTTTTCAAAAGTATGTGAAGCATTCTTCCATGCTGAAGCAATATAAACCATATCTTTATCATTCAAAAAATTCATTTCAATTAAACTCAAAAATGCACAAATTGAGTTCTTATTATATATAAAGCACTGATGAGGTTATAAAGATGATGAAGACATAGTATGATCCTTACCCTCAAAAATCCTAGAGTCAAGTAGGAGCTTGGGAGGAGGGAATAAGACATGATACAAAGTAAAGTGCAAAAATGCATGACAGGAATAGAATGTTAGAAGAGTTCAAAGGGAGAGAAGGCTCAGGGAAAGCTACAAAAAGGATGTAACATTTAAATTAGGCCTTAAATGATAAACAGAATTTCAAATGGAAACCAGGTAGACTTGCATGCATTCCAAGGATAAGAATGGTGCATGAAAAGGTCTGCATTTGAGAAAGGTTGGAGTATCATCTATTAAAAAAAATAGATAAATATATATCACATATATTTCACAAGATACGTGTGTGCAAATGGGCATCTACTTATTTAACTTTATCCATTTAAATGGGCATTTAAATGTAATATTCTTTTGAATATTAGAAATGCAATAATGGTAAATTTCAATCTAAGAATAAAAAAATCTTTTTAAATCCACAAAATGCTTTAAATATGCTAAACCATATGTAGCAGCTCATTTCTGATTCAAGGAAAATAAATATAGCCCAAACCCACAGGGAATTTACCTAACTGTGATTTATCAATAGCAAAACAATGGATGAATTGAGAATATGTAGAGATATGTTACATTTCCAAGGCCCAAACTGGTCCCTTGATTCTAGGCTCCATCTTAACACATATGAGGTCCATCTGTGACTGAATAACCCTGCCAAGACTGCAGAATAATCGTAAATGTCCTACTGCCTCCCCCAACACAGCCCTGGGGATACGTTTCTTTATTCCCAAGAGTAAGAAAACCAGCCAGGTGTGCTTTACAAATGCACCTATCTGAGGTTAAGAAAATCCCATGAACCTATGAATATACCAATCAGAATAAATCCAGAGAAGAATGTAGTCCCTGGTTGCTCCAATTTCTTTGGTATTTAGTGATTACGTTTTATGAATCCATTAGTCATCCTGACTGTTTTTTACCCAGATGTGCACTCTCTTTCCTGCCTTTAGAATTAGGATAATGACTTACTAGTGGAAGGTAGAATTGTTTAATTTTACTACAATGATATTCATTCATCATTATTAAGTACCTACTAATAAATGTGCTATGTTGGGTTGAGGGTACAAAGGAGACCCAGTCTCTACTTGCCAGGTATTTCCAATCTAACTGTAAAGGCGGAGCATTATTAGCTTTCCGATGGAATTTTATGCTATCGCATTCTCATAACCAGTTATGAGGACCATAAAAATGAGTGCTGTACAAATCAATTTATTAATTAACTCATTCATTCTTAACTTGATGTAACATTTATTAGACATTTTCTATGTATAGAATATTGTGAAAGGGATTAGAAGAGATACCAAGCTTAGATAAAACCAATTGCTGTTCTCATGAAGCTTATTATCAGCAGGGGAATAATCCACAAACACAAATCACTAACATATTCAATATTATCACTGAATTAAGCAGTTGTCTAATAAATACTAGGAGCTGGGAGCAGCTCCTGAACCTCTTTCTCATCTTCAACAGAAGATGTCTCAGTCGTCTGTATTCTTTTCTTTTCAGCATGGCCAGCCTCTTCTCAATGATGTCTGCAAACTTGGTGAACTAAGACATAACCTCAAAGTACTGCCTTTTGTACTATGAGGTACACAGAGGGCAATGGGTCTTGGCCAGTAGCCAGCGATAGGCCTCCAGGTAATTTTGCTAAAAGGTGAGGCAGGCCTGGAATTCTTCTATGGCCTGACTTTAATTTTCAGACTCAGTGCTCCCTTCCTCTGAGTTTCATGTGAGCTCAAACTGAATTGAGCTGTCCTTCCTGTTTCCTGCCTCTTAAAATGAATCTTGCTAAATCTGGAATATCCCAGGTGAGCCAGATTCCAATGTCATCATCTTCATTTTATTTTTTCAAGATTTGTAATTGCCAAACGAGATAGAATGAGTTGTTACTGGAAAAAGAAATCAGGAAAAGTAACATAAAGGTCATGATATTTAAGTTTGATTTTTAAGGAACAAGTAGAAAGAAATTCAACAGGCCAAAAGGAAAAGGAAAGGCTTTCCAGGTGTAAGGAAAAACAAGAGCAAATTCATGGAGTCTGGAGACGATATTGCATGTTTTGAGGTAATGTTCAGTTCAACTGGATCCCAGAGTGCATGAAAGTAAAAGAGTAAATTAGTAGTAGTTTGTAGAGGGCTGAGAATGCCAACAAAAGAGTCTGAACTTTATTCAGCCAGCAACAAAAGACAATTGAAAATCATTTTTAGTATATGGAAAGACATAGCCAGATTTATGTTTAAGAAAGATTATAACAGTTGTAGGATGCTCAGGGCAGCTAGGTGATGCAGTGGATAGAGTGTTAGACACAAAATCAAGATCTTCCTGAGTTCAAATCTAACCTGACACTTACTAGCTATGTGACTCTGGCCAAGTCACTTGACCCTGTCTGTCTCAGTTTCCTCATCTGTAAAATGAACTCGAGAAGGAAAAGACAAGCCACTCCAGTATCTTTGCCAAGAAATTTCAAATGGGGTCACAAAGTCAGACACAACTAAAAATGACTGAACACTATTAACAACATGAAACCTAGCTTGGTGGGTGAAAGAATGGAAGTAGAAGATCTATAAGAGGAGGAAAAAGGGCATATATTACGACTGTGGTATTAAACTCAAATAGAAACTGAATGGCAAGTAAGCATCCCTATGGGTAGCATATTGACTTAGAAAACCACAAATTGGCATTACCTGTGTTCTATTATATTTTTATTTATTTTGTTAAATATTTTTCAAACATATTTTAATAGGGTTCTGGCCACACTCAGGAGTGTTGTTAGCCAAAATGGGCCTGCAGCCTTCCCTTTTGATGCCTCTGTACTAGGGAAATATCATGGGACTAGAGAGGATGAAATCAAAATAAAAAATGCTAGAACTGACAGGACCTGGTAAGTGATTGAACATGAGAGGTGAAATAAGGGAAGACTCAAAAGCCATCTCCACCTGCAAAATATGGAAGACAAGGTGAATGTCAATGCCAAAGACAGAAAAGCTGAAGTCGAAAATGAGCTTGGGATTTAAGAGAAAAAGCTAAAAAGTTCCATGTGAGAAATATTTAAAATCTCAGTGGCATAACCAAGAAGAAATGTCCTGTGGGTAAGAGAACATTTTGATCTTCTCACTGTTATCTGTTGTCAATAAATAGCTCAGGAGCTTGGGTCTCATGCTTTTTTTCTTTTTTTGGATCTTCCTCATTCCCACAACTTAATCAGGAAAAATAAATACTTCTACTGTCTTTTACATCTATTAACGATCTTCACCCATATAGCCTTCAGTACTCCTTGCAACAGCATATATGTGATACTCTTTCTGTGCAGTGAATAATTGGTTTAAATAATTAGCCATATACAGTTAAATATAGCTATAATATTAATTATATTGGATTTATCTCATTTGACATCAACATTTAAATACACTATTTAATCCTTTTTATTTTTATTGTATAGTTCAGTCCATTTATTGCTTACTGAGAAGCAGTGTATTGTAATGGATAGTGAGCTACCCACAAAGGCAAAGAGATCTGGATTCAAGTTCCACCTCTGGTTGTGTGACTCTGAGCAAGTTATTTAACCTCCCAAGGTTCTTCCTAGGCGACTCCCTACCCAATTCTCTAAGACTATAAAGTTCAGAGAAGATGCTGCCCTGTATTGGTAGAGGAAGTTTCCTCCCTTAGAGTTTTCTACACAAATCAAATCACTAGAGCAGTCTCTGTCCCTATAAGTATATTTATTTTAGTATATATACATTATTAAATGCCTCTTTTTCTATCATTCCTAATTAAGTTGTTTTATTCTCAGAGAAATCGTAAGAGTATCCTTCTATTATAAGTATGAATTATAGCTAGTAGTGGTCTGCATTCTTAATATCATGAACTCAAACTAACCAGATAATAATAAACACATTTTGCATATTAGTAGCTACCTAAATGTCCTTACCTTTAAAATTCTCTTTTGTCAAAGATAGATTGACCTGGATGGTGTCCCACTCATCTTCACTTCTGTCTTCTTTCTTCCTTTTTATTTTTGAGTTCATTTGAAACATTTAGTGGTTTATTCAACAGCTCAGAAGGTTCTTACACTGAGTGAGTGCAATATGTCTTCTAGATGGGAAGAATGGCGTGGATCTTCAGAGATTTCTAGAATTTCAAGTTTTCACTCATCTCCTGAGGCAAGGAAATGTCACATGGTTCGAAATTGAATATGAATTAAAGGGGAATCTTATGGAAATGAAAAGGAGAGGAGAGACCAAGAGAATAGAAAATGTGGTGCTTCCCCCAGGACTCAATGAAGTTAGAGTTACCTTGGTAACTACCGTGGTAACTTACCATGGTAACTTACCATGGTAAGCTAAAAGAAGGCTAGAATGTGAACAGTATCAAAGTATACTGATTTTCTCCCTCTGGATTACAGCAAACGAACGGCAAGAAGAAATGAGATGACCAAAGAAATATAGACTTTCCATTCATATTGGTTAATCATAAATTGAACCATTGCTATATCTTACCCCTATGACTGGGTGTAATTAGTGCCTGTTTCTAAGTGTGTTCCATCACCTTCTTATAAATTACAATTTACAGGACCACTTTTATTCCTCATAATCTCCTATAGTTGATCCAGGTGTGTATATTTCCTTATGTTCCTTTGTTCACAGTATGAAACCTGGGCATCACTGAAAGCAACACAGGAAGCAGTGACCTTTACTAGTACAAGGCTAGAATCTCAACCCTTTGCACATTTGAGAGTTTTTGCTCTCTAACTATGGAAATAATCAAAATTCGTTCAAATGAAAAGACAAAGAATGTACATTTTATCCAACACAAATGGAGCATACACAAAAGTGTATCAAGTGTTATCAGCAAATATAGAAAAACATAGATTATTATGGGAAGCTAGGTAGTACAGTGCATAGAGCATCAGACGTATAGTCAAGAAGATTCATCTTCTTGAGTTCAAATCTAACCTCAGGCTCAGATTCAGTCTAGCTGAGATTCAATCTGGCCTGCTTGTCCATACAAGCATCACAAATGCTTAGGTTCCTTGAGAGTCTACCCAATATGGCGGATCTTAAATAAACTTTGTTTTTCTTTGGCTAAAACAAGAGACACTTACTAGCTGTGTGGCCCTTTCCTTAGTTTCCTCATCTGTAAAATGATCTGGGGAAGGAAATGACAAACCACTACAGTATCTTTACCTAGAAAAGCACAGATGAGTTCATGAAGAGTCAAACACAACTGAAATGATTCAACAAAAATTTGTTATTATGCATTACATTGAAGAATAATAATTGAACAAGCTTAAAGATAAGTCATTTCAATGTGAGTAAAAGATACCAAGTCATGTGGAAATGAAAAAATAAATAGATTTAATAGTGTCTGAGTTTAAGGGGAAATTATAAACAAAAATGAGATTATGTCAAAGTTAAAGCAATGATACTACATGAACAAAATCTACAGGATGTAACCAAAGCAGTACTCTGAGATAAATATAATGTTTTCATTCATTTTGGGTTTTTTGTTTGTTTTAAAATTGGATCTCTTGACCTCTCCCAGGCTGGAAACACAATGGCCACTTACAGACTGGCCTGATACTGTCACTGATCAGTAAGGAAGATGTGGACTTGTTTGGTTTGTTGGTATTTTGGGGGGTTTTTTTGGTTTGTTTCTTTGGAGAGGGGAATTCAAGGCAATTGGAGTGAAGTGATTTTCCCAAGGTCACACAGCTAGTAAATGTGCCAAGTATTTGAGACTGGATTTGAACTCAGGTCCTCCTGACTCTACTAATCATTGCACCACCTAGCTGTCCCAGTAAGGAAGCTTTAACTTGCTCCATCTTTCTGATCTAGGCCAATTTACCTCCTTAGGTAAGGCAACATGGTGGCCCATTACTTGTAAAAATTCATTATATAGATATTAGATATCTGATACCAGAGTAACGAACCTTAACTTCCCTAGGAGCATATATTTAACATACAATATAGACATATATATGTATGTGTGTTTATACACATACACATACACATGCCCCACACATATATATATATGGTATAGACACCTGTATCAATGAGAAATAAAAAAATAAATTTGAGTTGAATCTGTGCTTTAAAAATTTGAAAAAGAAACAAAAGCATTGCAAAATAGGAAAAAGGCCATTTTATCTCTCTGAGACAACTTCTATGTTCCCTTCTAAATCTAAAAATATGTGACCTTATGTTCTTGTGGTTGAGTAAACAGGATAATAATTGAATTTAATATAGTTAAAGATAAAAAATGAAATATTACCAAAATTATCAAAGAAAAATAGATCATAATGAGAGGAAAAATAAAGTAATCAAAGATCATGTCACATACTTTTATTTCAATAAATCTGGGAGCTTAAAAAAAGTAATTATTTAGAAAAAGTGCAAAATACCAAAATTAACAAAGTAAGAAGTGGAAAATACAGATAGACCAGAATTAGAAGGAGAAACTATATGGTGTCATTAAAGAACTACCCAAAAAATCAGCTGGATTCATAAGCAAATTCTACAAAATTAACTATTGCATCACATAGATAATTTCAAAGCTGGAAAAAGATGATAGTCTAGCCATTTCACCGTATAGCACAAATATTGTTTTGATCCATAAACAAAATAAAAATAAGATTTAGAAAATAAAGTATAGACCAATATACAAACAAAGCAATCAATATGATAAATCACATCAGTAAGAAAAAAAGGACCTCTAGAATATCATTAGATTCTGAGCAAATCTGTAAAAAAAAGAAAAATCTAAAAATTTAAGAATGTAAAAGCATTTAAAAGAAGAAATGGAATCACATGTTAGTGTGACTTTAAAGTACATTTTACATTTGTAAATACAAAACTAAAATTATATGCAATAGAGAAATACTAGAATTGTTCCCACTAATATGTAAGGTATGACTGTTCATTCTCACTGTTCCTACATGAAATGCTAGAAATTGCAATATGGCACGAGAAATAAAAGAAAAAGCATTATCAATGAAGAACTTAAATTGTCTCTTTATAGATGATATAATCTAAAAAACATTCTCAAGAAATTTAGCTGACGTCACAACTTTGACAACATCAGAATATACAGTGAATCCACAAAAATGCTACACATGCCTAAATACACTAATGAAAATCAAAAGAAATTGATAGAGATAATGATATAAAGTAGTATTCACTAAGTGCCAAATAAGTAACACAGAGGAGGAGATTCATCAGAGAAAATAGTAATTGAAGGGTAATGTAAATAAAACAGTATTTGTGGAGCACTAAAATTCAGGTCAGACCACATCTGGTCACCACATTTTAAATGAGATAGACCTTTATACCCTAGAGAACAACCAGAGGTAAAGAGAGTTGGTAAGAAGGAGAAGGAGCCTACCACTAGATCAAATAAGCAGTAAGTGATTACACTAGGGTTACTTAGTGTGGAGAAGGGAAATTCATCAACTAAAATTATAAATTAAAAGGATGTATTATGGAAGAAAGATTAGATTTGTATTGTATGGTTCTATATGGGCAGAACTTGTACAAATAGAGGAAGGTTACAGGAGACAAATTTTAGCGTGATGTAGCATAATGGAATGGGAAAAGCACTGGAATCAGTTGAAAAATCTCAATTCAAAGCCCAGCTCTTCTGCTTATTACTTTTGTGACCTGGTAAAAATCATTTCATTTCTTGGGACTTGGCTCATCTATTGAGCTCTCAGCTCCCTTCCAATTCTTAGAGCTATACTTGCTGATTCTCAATATGGTGGGTCCAACACATCTGTAGAGGGAATTGGCTGGAGATAAGTATGAAGAAACAGAAAGGTAGGGATGAGAATGTCAGAAAAGTCAGGTTAAAGGTGATAGGTTCAAAAGGTCATCAATTTGGAGCTGGAAGCAATCTCCATAGGTCATCTAATCCAATCCTCCTGTTTTATAGTTTTTAGGTTTACTTATCTCGTAGACAAGGCATAACCATTAAAAGCTTTGTTTCTTATTTCTTCTGAGTTACTGGTAGTGGTTGATTTAAGGGATAGAGAGTGACATGCATAGAAAGGTAAGAGGAATTACAGGGTCATAGACACAAAGTTGAAAAGGACTTCAGAGGTCACTTCATCCAACCCTTTGATTTCACAGTTGAGGAAACTGAGCCACAGAGTAGTTCAATGACTTGCCCAAGGTCACTTGGCAGAGCCAAGATCCAAACCCAAGTCGTCTCAGCACTCATGTAGGACACATTGGAGGTTCAATGCACTGTAACAAAAGGGTGTGCCATGAGAAGGTCCTAGTAATAATTGGAGTATAAAGTTATCAAAGCCTGTACTGAGAAGATATTAGTAGGAATGAAAAGGAGAAAATTCAGGCCTAAAAATAAAATAAAGTTGAATTTAAATTATAAAAATAATTTTTAAAAAATATAGGGGCTAGTGATCAACACGAACTGTCACAATCTTAGTTCACACTCACTAACTATCCCATTGCTTAGTCTCCCAATTGATTTAGCCTCCTAAATATTTTTCATGACATTTATCTTTCCTTTCTTCAAGTCATTCTACAGTGGTAGACTGTTAAAAGACCTTTTCTAACTTTAATTAAAATCAACTCAACAAATATTTGTCAAACAACCTCAATAAACAATTGACTGTGCTAGATGCTATAGGATGAATGAAAAAAGTCCATGGGAAACCTGGCCAGGAAGGAAGGAAACAAGCCTTTATTAAGGGCCTATGTTGTTGTTGTTAAGTCATTTCAGTTGTGTCCAACTCTTCACGACTTCTTTTAGGGTTTTCTTGGCAGTTACTAGAGTGGTTTGCCATTTCCTTTTTCAGCTCATTTTACAGATGAAGAAACTGAGACAGAGTCAAGTGACTTGCCCAGGGTTACACAGCTAGTATGTGTCTGAGACCAGATCTGAACTGGAGTCTTTCTGATTCCAGGCCTCACCTTCTATCCACTGTGCCACCTCACTGGTATAGGTATGTAGGTGTGTGCATATGTATGTATATATGTATGTATGTGTATGTATGCATGTCTGTATATTTGCATATCATGTAGATATATACCTACATAATACACAATATAGATATATACATATTTTATAATTGTACACTTAACACATTGTACCTTGTATCACAGTGATTTCTATATATAATTTGACTTCTATTCAGTTCCAAACTCCTTAAGAGAGTTTATCTTTGGAGGGAGACAGTACAGCGGAAAAAGTACAAGGCTCTAGACACAGAGGACCTGAAGTCAAACCCCATCTCTGGTGCATACTTGGTGACCTTGGGCAACTAATTTAACCATCCTGGGCCTAAATCTCTTTATCTATAAACTGAGTTGGTTGAACTAGGTGGCCCCTGGGTTCCCTTTCAGCTCTAGAACTATAAGCCTGTAACTTCCTCAATGACAACCACAGTGCCTTAATTGAATGAAGAAGAGGAGAGATGCAAGAGTTCAGGTTGACAATAATATTTTGAACCTAGGTGATTGAGATATGATGATATACCTTCATTGCCCTCAAGTAACTAAATAATCAGGACCCTAGAAAGTCTGCACATCATCCATCCATCCACCCAAGAGACAAGTGAAGACTTATAACCAGTTCTCCATAAGATTCTAAGGTATATGATGCAATCACTCATTCTTGGCTTGCTTTCCTCTCATTGATTCTATGAACTAACTTCCCCTTGCCAATAAGACCTTGTCTTTATTCCTGTCCCAAAGTTACTTTGGCTGTCTCAACACAAAAATACCAACCAATTGAAAGCAGCCCTAATCTCTCCCATTTATCTATGTATCAAATCATAAAAGCAATTTTGTTTTTTTCAAGCTTCACAAGAATACGTCAAAACATATAGATTGTGTCCAAGAGGCTTTGATTATTTATCCATTTTACCTTTTTCATCTACCTTATTCACAGCATGTATATATATATATATATATATATATATATATATATATATATATATATATATATATATATATATATATATATATATATATATATATGTCATCCCACAAAAAGCATCTGGATTATATAGTTAGTCTTCAGTATAAACTCACTCATATGTTTATAATATATTTCAGGCACTCAAAATGTTGAAACACCTCCCCAGTCATGACCTAAAGAGAACTTTCTCTTAAAATGGTATAGAGAACAGCTTTCTATCTTCTTAAACAGCATTTCTTTCTTTGCATGACTATTCCCAGACTGAATTAACTGGCAATAAAAAAATTCCATTTATGAACTATCTATTATATGCTAGGTTCTCAGAATACAAAGATAAACATGAAACCATTCTGGCCCTCAAGGAGTTTATAGTCTATTAGGGGAGAAATCATGTATTTTTGGTACATTTAATTATCATGCATAATTTATACAAAATAAATACAAGGTAGTCTATATCAGATTGCATGCCTTCTTGTGGACAGGGGAGAGGAGGAAGGGAGAAAAACACTTGGAACTCAAAATCGAATAAAAATAAAAAAAAATTTAAGAGGAGATAAAAAGAAAAGAAAAGGAAGGAACTATTGGCACAAAAAAAGAAAAAAGATGATTCTACAAATGAAAAAAAAATAAATACGAGGTCATTTGGGATGGTATAGAAGGTGGCTCTTGAGTTGATTTTGAAAAAAAAAAAATGAGATTTTTAAGTGGTGGAAATGAAGAGGGCATGGGAGACAGTTTAATTAAAAGCATAGAGATGGGAGAGGTTATGAGCAAGGGGGATAGAAAACTAGTCCTGAAGTCAGAAAGAACTGACTTCAAATCATGCCTCAGAAATCAATAGCTGTGTGACTCTGGGCAAGTTACTTAATCCTGTTTGCCTCAGTTTCCTCATCTCTTTATTTGGGATAATAATTATGCTACCTCCCAAATTTATTGTTAGGATAAAAATGAGATCATAATTGTAAAGCTGATATAACAAAAAGCAACTTAGCATACCCAGGATGACCCGCTAGCACAGGTTCTTTGATACGCTTTTCTAAAAACAAAGCAACTTTTGAGGTGTCAACAATTTACTTTAATTACATATACCAACAGAGAAAATACAAGCAGGGAAATAAAGAGCAACAGATAGGGCTTCTAACTGTCTGACCCTAAGCAATACATACATCACAGATCAGCAGACAGATCCAATGGTTGGACCATTACCTACACATATAGTTACCAGAGAGACTTACCAGCATCTGAGTTATCAAAGTTGGGGGGCTCCTTAACTGCTACCCAGAGTCTCATCTGACACACGAACCTTCTCCCAAAGAGTAAGCCCCAAAGTAAAACTTCACCTCAGAGCATATATACACTTTTCAAAGCCAGAAGGTATCATGACCCTCTTGACCCAGTGCCTCATTAGAAATTAACAAAAGGTGTGGGTCTTCCTATAAAACAAGCCTCCCCTAGTCAAGCTTCCCTTAATAGGCTCCACCTGAGGCCTACTAATAGGTGGGAAAGATCTTTAACTCTCATTAACATTACATTTGGTACACCATAAAGCATTATACAAATACTAGCATTATTAATTATCAGGAACTACAAAGAGCAAAAAGGCCAGTTTGGCTGTAGAGTAGAACTTATGAATATATAATGAAGTTAAAAAGGTAGATTAGGACCAAATTCTGAAGAACTTTAAATGTCAAGCAGACTAGTTTCTATTGACAATAAAGGGAGTAATCAGCCACATTGAACTGTATGAGGAGACATATGGCATAGTCAGACTACATTTGAGAAATATCACTTTGACAACTTTGTGGAGAATCTTTAGTCACAGAGATCAATTACAAGGGAAGAATCTACTTTAGAATCTCAAAGTCCAAAAATTCAACTAGAATTAATTAAACATTACATGGAATGAAATTTATGACTGGTCCAGGTTAAGTCAAAGGCAATGGAACACCACAGCTAATTAAAGTAAAATTACTTACCTTTCTCTGCACGGACTCAGTTCACAGCCTCACCATTCCTTCCTTAATGAATGACCTCAATGGCTCACTGTGGCTCAAAACATTTAATAGCTGGTGACTGATCTTCTGCACAAACCTCTGTAGTCCTACTTTGCTTTGTCTTTGAATCACAGACATTCACAGTCCATCAGCAGATCCCCTTTTCTAAGTTTCTCCAGCTTGGCAGAACCTACCAGTACTTGTAGCCCACAGACAAACCCTTTGAGAATCCACCATGTCCTCCATGGTTGAATGAAGAATTAGAGTAGGAATTTTTTATGTTCTTTCTTACTGGGAACTTAGGCATCAATAAACACAATTTCAGTAATCAAAGAACAGCAGAAAGAAGATTGTATAAGAAACTGTGAACTTCTATTATATATAGTGTGTTTTTTTAAAGAACTACTATCAGTCAGTAATATGCATTTATTAGGTGTCTACAATGTGCCAGATGGCATGCTAAGCAGTGGGGAAACAAAGAAAGGTGAGAGATAGTCCCTGCCTTTGAGGAGATCACAATCCAATGGAGAGACAACACACAAACAACTGTGTACAAACAAGTTATGAACAGGATAAATAGGAAATAATAACAGAGGGAAGGGTCTAGAATTCTAGGGTATTGGGAAAGGCTTCTCATAGCAGACTGGGTTTTAATTAGATTTTAAAGGAAACCAGGGACGCTAGAAAACAGAGATGAAGAGGGAAAGTATGTGGGTTTTGTGTGTGTATGCATAAATATACACCACTCCTACATATACATGTGTTTGTGTATATATGTATATACTTATGTAATTGTTCAACTGTTTTCAGTCATGTCTAACCCCTTATGACCGCATTTAGTGCTACCTTGGCAAAAATACTGGAATTGTTTGCCATTTCCTTCTGTAGCTCATTTTACAGAGCAGAAAACTGAGGCAGACCGTGTTAAGTGACTAGCCCAGGGTCCCCTAGCTAGTGTCTGAGGCCAGATTTGAACTTAGGAAGATGAGTTTTACCAACGCTAGGTCCAGCATTCTATGCACTATGCCACCTAGCTGATATACACATACATGTGTATATGTGTGTATATTTATATATAAACACTTCCATATGTATGTGTATATGTGTATATATGTATGTGGGTATATGCATACACATATCTATTATACATACAGTATCTATGTGTATGTGTGCATGCGTGTGTATGTGTCTGTTTGTTGGTCATTTATTCCCTCATGCCCAACTCTTTGTGACTTCATTTGGGGTTTTCTTGGCAAAAATTCCAGAGTGCTTTGCCATTTCCTTGTCCAGGTCATTTTACAGATGAGTAAACTGAGCCAAATAGGGTTAAGTAACTGGCTCAGGGTTATACAGATAGTAAGTGTCTGAGGTGAGGTTTGAACTCCTGACTTGAGGCCTGGCATTCTGTTCACTAGTCTACCTAGCTTCCTCAAAGATCACATATACGTGTGCATATATTTAAATATGTGTATATAGAAAATACATATAATTTTACATATTTGCGAGTGAGTCCATGTAAATTTGTATAAGGTAGTAACAGAATCACTGTATTTATTATGGCCCCAATTGTACTACCTTTTGTTTTCTTTGGCATGTCGTCTAAATGTTTCACTGATGCGCTTTTTAAATACTTCTCATTACCCCACCTCTGCACTCTCTAAATAAAAGCCCCGCCTTGTAAGAATTATGTATAGACAACCAAATAAACCAACAATTTCGTGGAGGATGAGGATGGACAGCAATGCTTTATATACAGTAGGCAAATAATAAATATTTGTGCCATTACAATAATAGTTCCCATTTATGAAGTGCCTTCAGGTTTGCAAAAGCACTTTGCATACACCATCTCACTTGGTAAATGTAGTGTAACATAGGAGGTAGCCTACGATGTGGGTGTCAGTTTCGCCCAATGACAATCACCATCAAAAAGAGATTTCACCCTGTGTTTCTTTGGAGAACAACATCCACATTTACTATAGAATCCATAAAATTTCAATTTTAATGGAACTTTGAGCCATATGGAACACATTTTCTGCCGGAAGTTCTGTCCCTTAATCTTTTTTTCTAATAAAAGGCATTCATTACCCTATAGTCCATTAAAAGGGATTCCATCCGTGAGTAAGAATCATGTGAGATAGTGCTTCCTAGCCATTCTGGTGTTGGTAGAACTTGGTACAGTGGATTGAGAAGTAATGCTTCTTTTCAAACATTTGATTTAATTACATGATCATGGTGGTTTTGAACACTCGATTCATTTAAATAAATTAAAACAATAAATTTGATGGAAAGAGCTAAAGGGCAAATTCCATACTGTATCCTGTTTCAGAAATACATATTCATCCATGTATGGACTGCCCCCAATAGGTCTTACCCCTAAAATGAAATTTCTTTGAAAAGAAAAAAAAAGGAAGTAAACAGTGAAAAAAAAATATATGAAATCATATTTACTATAAATTTAGACAAGTTGGATAATTGAGAAATGGAATAGATGACTGAGAAGGGGCTATAAAGTTGCCCAAACTGGAGCAGAAGGGAAAGAGAACCTGACTTAAGTAAATACTGTTCACACATGGACCAACCTACATTTTAGTAGAGGGAGGGAAAAAGAGACCAGGGAGAGGAAACTTCAAAATTAACTTCCTATATAGCACAGGTTTATCTCATAACTTGGGAGGCAAAAGTCAGTCAGAAGGGAATTATATGTCTACATTTAAATTAGGCTGGTAAGTGGAGAGTAAGATCTAGTTTATATTTGGATCAATAAACAAGTATTGTGATGATGGTGGTGACGACAGTAATGAGGAGGATGATGATGATGATTTTAGACTAGATTTGTGGTTTTATTAACATAGAAAACTTGCAATGAAGTCATTCCCTCTACCAGTGAAGACAAGCACTTCATTTGCAATTTATACTGTTAGAGCACTGCACAGAACAGTAAAAGGTTAAATGACTTGTACAGGATAATACATTTAGTAGGTTTCAAAAGCAGGATTTGATTCCAGATCTTTGCAAATCTGACATCGCCTCTCTATCTACTACACAAAGTTGTGCTATGTAACTTCTAAGGCTACTTTCAGCTCAGACATTCTCTGATTCTTCTCATAAATCCATCTCTTGGCCTCAGAGAGCATGTCAGTTTTTCTGGGCAAATAATTTTGAGGACCATGGCTGTATTTTGTCATTGTGAGCCTGATGTGATACTAATTCTGAATTTTTAAGAAATAATAACAAAAATAAATTTGGGCTTCTTTTGGCAGTTTTAGCATTATTTTTCCTTATGGTTATAGATTGGGAGTTTAACTATGATGTATTTAGGCATATTAAATCTTGAGATCTTCATTATGTACTGTGGATTCTTTCAATTTTTTTTTAATTTCACCAAGTGTTTCTATGAATTCTGAGATTTTTTTAGATGTTTTTGTATAATATGACATCTAAATTCTTTTTGTTTTTGTAACTTTTCTAGGCTGTCTAAGTTTGCTGCACCACAATCTATCCTCCAGGTCTATCCCTTTGGTTTGTTTGTTTGTAAATAGTTTGAATAATTCACTGATTTTTAACCATTCTCCAACTTCTCTTAATAGCCTACAATATTGTTTTCCACTATGGTAAGTTTTCTGATTTTGCAAATTTTGGCAGGGTTTCTATTGTATCTTCCATATCTGTTTTATTCATTTTTCTTTTCATTCTTTTAAGAGTCTTAAATTGTTTAATTTTTCACATGATTTTTTAAAACTTTCTAATGCTGTGCTATTTGGCATAATGACTGCCTTAACATTTCAGATGTTTGTTTCATTTCGTTGAATGTATCATTTATTTATTTGAGGATGCTGTCAGGATAATATATCTAGTTCCATTTGCATTGATTCTGGTATTTTAGTTAATGCAGTTGCTCTATTGTATTTTTAAATTACATTACCACTTTGATTTGCTCATTTTTAATTATGGTTTATTTTTATGTTATGTGTGGAATTTTTTTATACGTTCTTCTCTTTACTATTTCAATTGGAGGAGGGGATAGTATAAGGAACTTGGATATTTGTTCTTATTTCTAAATTTAATACTATTTTATTCTGAAAATAGGTAGCATACGCTAAGCATACAAAATGGCTTGTTCTATATTAGTAAAATAGATAATGATTTAAGATTCATAGTCAATACAAGAGTTCAATATTTAGTCACTATAGAGTGCCTATTAAATGCTTAGAACACTTCTCATTTTGTGCTCTACAAATGGGGGAGGTGGAAGATGTAAACGGATATGGGTCAAAGGAAATCCTTAAAGGGTGTGAGGAGGTTGAAAGTGGTGAATGGGGGGAGGAGGTATGTGTATATAAAAGCTAAAGAATCTATCCTATGAATGGACTTTTAATGATACAGGCAGTGATAATTAATCATGCAGCTTTAAAAAGCAATAGATTTTGTTTCCAGGGTCAACCATTATTCTGGAGGACTAATAAATAAGAATGATGCCCACTTCATCAAAGATGGACTAGCAGGTTAAAACCTCTGGCATAATCCCTTTTCAAAGTAAAAGTACTTCTAAAACTGAACTATAATCTTTATGGAGATAATTCTCTGTATCTCCAAGGAATACAGCACCATTGGAGACTATGAATATGCTGGAGTAATTCTGAATCTCAGAATATAATAGACTCTCCATAGAGAAGGCAGAAGAAAAACGTTTATTCAGACACCAGAAAGCCAAATCCATCTTAGTAACCAAGAAGCCAATACACATTAGCATTGCAGGAGACAACACCATTCCCTTCTACTGCCAGGTACTTCCCACAAGTAAACACTCACAAGGCTAACTGTGCCTGCCTGTGTCCTGTCTCTCCTCTGCTCTAACTGTTCTCACCAACTTTCTCCCAGTTCTGCTCTACCCTTCCTGCTCCACCCATTCAGCAAGCTCCTCCCATCACATGAGATTTAGGCTTCCATGTGATTTAATGGATGGGAAAGATCTTCAAATTAAGCAAAACTACATTAACAATTCATTCGGCCCCAAGATCTTTCTTATGCACTACATAAGTCAACTGGTGTCAACAGAATTTTACAACAATATAGCAGGGATCACACAAAATAAGCACACAAAACAATATCTTAGAGTGGGGCTTGAGCACAAGTACCCCACCATTCCCCCTCCAACAAATGGGGCCTAAAATCTTGGGGTAAGGGACAAAGGTCTCTTCTTCCATAGCTACTTCCCGCTAAAATTGGCCATAGACCTGTCCCTGCCCCAACAGGCCCCACTGGAGAGGTCAGTTCTTTAATTGGCATCCAGAGCTTGGTCGACATCAGGTCCTGGGGTGACACATCACAGTCGTGGACAAGAAGAGACATCCAACTTAAGTGATCAGGTATCTGCAGGTGGAGGGTATTAAGTCTGCGAGAAAGAAATCTAGCATATAAGTTTAACATTCAACAAACCAAAAAGAAACAAGGAGACAATAACCAGAAGCAGGGTAGATACAGTGTCATCCATACTTCTAGAGTCCATGAACTCACTATCATAGCCTTATTCACAGTAAAATATATGAGTTAGAGGTATAATTGGGTAATCATCCTCTCCTGAATAAACAAGAGTTATGGTATTATCTTTCCCGTGTGTTATAATTTCCACAACCTTTGGAATATCATCTGGCTTCTGTTTTACCCTTACTTTAGCTCCCAATTTTATTCTACCAGTAGAATCCAACCCTTCAGTTCCTCTGCTAGTTATTTTGCAAGGAGGGTCAGTTTTCACAAGGGGTATTGTTTCACATAGAATAATAATCACTTGAACTATTCTGTAATTTTTACAAAACTGTATAGATTCTTCAACTAAGGTTTGTAATGTCACAATAATTTCTCCTTGATAATTAGAATCTATCACTTCAGCCAATACATGTACTCCTATATAGTATTAGCAATTTCATCTTGACCACCTGGCACATGATATTGCTTTAAAGATTCAGGTAAAGTGATTGGGTCCATTTTTATTTTACCCACTAAAACTGTATTAATTCCTTTCTTATTGAAAATTGATTTCTTCCCTTAGGTAAATTTAAAGTCATAACTCTCAATATATCTATTCCAATGATATATTCAGAAATGGTTACAATTACCATAGTATATCATTTCTTAGGTAATTGTTCAATTTTCATCTTTAGTTTGACTTGTCTGACTGATATTTCAACCCCTCCCAACCCTGTGATGGTAATAGGAGTTCAATGTTTAAACTGATCAGCGTTTCCATATACAAGGGAGGTCTCTGCCCCAGCATCTATTAATGCCCTAATTACATTGTTTGATCCATTTTTTCAATATGTGGTCAAATGGATATGGGATCTATAATTCCTCCTGTGTATTTTTTGATCTGACCTTGGACTCAGTCAATTTTCTATTCTCCCTGAAGATGTGATAAACTTGGGTACAAGGGTTCAGGAGGATCTGTAGGGGTAGTTCTTACTCTCTATTCTGTCTAGTACCAAGCACCTTTTCTTGGTACATTTTGTACAATTCATTAGATGGAATACCATCTATTCTTCCAAAATCTACCCCTGAATAATAAACAATTCTTTTCTTGTCAATCCATTCTGACTTTGAATCCGCTGGCTATTTTCCCTCTTGAGGAAATTTATCATTTCCCCAGTCACTTAACTATGAAATCTTGTCCAGCACCACCAAAAGAAGGTGCTCTCTTTCACCAATTATTGGAGTCAGAACCAGGTGCTTGTAAGCAGGAGAAGCCATCTTCACTATTATACTCCTATGGGAAACTGCTAAGGGGGTATCATAGAAAGCATCTGTGTTTCCGATCATTATGGCAATCTTCATTACCTCCTCCTTTAACTTTCTCAGACAGTCCCTAAGTGAATAGTAGGTTCTATCTCTGCTTGGGCCACATAGCGTCAGTAGCATATTGCTTATTTCATCCTTCTGCGCCAAAACTAACAGATTAGTGGTAATATTATCCCTGCATGTTGTAAACTCTAAAAGCTTGCTGTACAAAAGGATCCTAATACCAATAATTTTCAAGCAATCCATGCCATCTATCCAGCCCCTTCATCACTGATTCTCATCATCCAAGATATTAACAATTCTCCCATCCTTTGGGTGAACTGCCTTAAAACATCTGTGACCTCCTACTGAGTAAAATCCTCAATTATCTCCCTAAACACTGTGTTGCCTCCTAGTTATCTTGTTTTCATCTTAGTATTGGGCGTGCTTCTGCCTGAGAAGACTTTCCCCTCTAGCATTGTTTCATTTTCCCCCTCTGACTTTGTTATATTTTAAGCAAACAAATCTCCATGTTGGTCATATCCGAGAATATATCTTTTTCTGCATACTAGTCCTCATTTCTTTACCAGGAGGTCAATAACATTCCTCATCATTCTTCTGAAATTATTGTGTTGATAGGTTTCCAAGGCTTTCTAAATTGTTTTTACAGTGTTGATATTATGTTTTTAAATTGTTCTCCTGGGTCTCATTTCATTCTGCATCAGTTCATTTAAGTCTTCCCAAGTTTCTCTGAAACCTTCT
Source organism: Notamacropus eugenii (assembly GCF_028372415.1). NCBI lineage: Eukaryota > Metazoa > Chordata > Mammalia > Diprotodontia > Macropodidae > Notamacropus > Notamacropus eugenii. The sequence goes on along the minus strand of NC_092873.1, from coordinate 143,722,460 downwards.
CGCCATTTCTTACAACACAATACTATTCCATTACACTTATCTACCATAATTTGTTCAGTCATTCAATTGATGAGTACTCCCTCAGTTTCTAGTTCTTTGCCATTACAAAAAGAATTGCTATAAATGTTTTTCTACACACATGATCTTTTCCTTTTTCTTTGATTTCTTTGGGATATAGGCCTAGTAGAAATATTGCTGGGTCATTTAGTAACTTTTTGGGCTCAGATCCAAATTACTTTCTGTGATGGCCATGGTAATTTGTATCTCCACCATTGTGCTGGTTTTGCTACAGTCCCTCCTGTATTTGTCATTTTAGGCTCCTAGTGGCCTGTGAGCCACCTAGTTGTGAATAGAATATTGGAATTGGTGTCAGGAAAATTTGAGTTCAAATCCAGCTTCATTGACACAGCTATGTGACTTGAGCAAGTCACTTAACCTCTCGTTGCCATCTGTATATTGGGAGATTCAATTTGGTTAAGTAAAATGCTTTGCAGACCTTTGAGTACTGTGCAAATATTAGTTCCTATTACATTTTTGGTATTTTAGTTAACTTTACAAATCTGAGAGTGAGATAGAACCTTATAATTGCTTTAATTTTTATTTCTCTTGTTATCTGTGATTTGGAACATTTTTTCAGATAGCTTGAGTTTCTTCCTTTGAGAAATTCCTGTAAAAGAAAATCTTTTTATGGTATTGGTTTTCATAGGTGAAATAGATAGGCAGCTAGGTGGTGCAGTGGATAGAGCACCAATGCAGGAGTCAGGAGGACCTGAGTTCAGCTCTCACCTCAGACACTTGGCACTCACTAGCTATGTGACCTTGGGCAAGTCACTTAACCCCAATTGCCTCATCCTGGATCATCTCCGCTCCTCCTGATGAATATCTGGTGACTGGATTCAGATGGCTCTGGAGGAGAAGTGAGGCTGGTGACCTGCACAGCCCTTCCTCACTCAAAACAAAGCCAAGTGCAAGTCATGTCATTATTTCTCTGATGGCATGGTCTTCTTTGGCAAAGAAGGACAAACACACACACACATACACGCACACGCACATGCACATACGCACACACACGCACAGATAGAAAGGCGTAATGTTGATCTTGAATTTTGCACTAAACTGGACCCAAAAATTAACAGACCTGGGTACCAGTCCTGGCTGTGCTACCAACTAAATTGGTGACCTTGAACTTTCCCTCTGTGGTTTTTAGTTCTCTTATTTGTAAAATAGAGAGTTTGAGCTAGATAAACTCTAGGTCTCCTTTCAGCTTTAAGATTCTATGGTTCTGTGGATAGCCCTACTCATAAGAGACATTGTACATGAAATGAAACAGATGGTAAGGAAGCTAATGTGTGAAATGCAATATATTTTTAGATGTATCTAGAGTACAGTTCAATAAAGAACACCATAATGGGTAGGATAGAGTCTTAAAGTGGATAACTGGCATGACAGCTAATAACCTACCACGTGAGATTATGCCATGCAGGGAACTACAGCCAATGTTACATACGTACTACCTGAAATTTGTCTCTATATTGACCACAAGAAAAAATGAAAAAGTGGGAGGTGGAGATCAAACCTTATTCTGTATACCAATAATACCAGAAACGGGAAATTATATTCACACTTGCTTTCTAGTTTCCATAGTTCTGATCACTGAGGTGATCCAAGAAAATCACAATGTGATAATCCCAGTCAGCTGCAGAGTCCAAAAGGAAAAAAATAAGTGAAAAAAAGGAAAATTTTCCAGAAGAGAAGGCATAAAATACAACCTAAACCATTGACTATTCTGTAAGTTTTATTTGTACCAATATTCAACACTCCCTAGAAATTCACCCATTTCTCTTTGTCAGTCTCAGGAACCCAAGTACATATGGACTTTAAAAAAAACACATTCAATTAAGTTTGAGGAAATGGGAGTGGGGGGGCCAGGGAAGGGAAGCAAAGAGAGTCTTAACACACTTTAAGAATTTCCAGAAAAACTCCAGAACAAACACTAGTGAACAATTAGAATAGAAAATTGTGATCATTAGGAACTAGCCAAGATTTACTACAAATAAGTCCTGTGAAATCAATCTCATTTCCTTCCTTACTAAGGTTTTTAGTCTGATAGATCCTGAGATGCCACAGAATTAGTGTGCCTGGATTTTCAGGAATAAATTTAACAGAATCTCATATCATATTTCTATGGTCAAGATGGAGACATAGTCTGGATGATAGAACAGTTAGACTCACAACAGATTGCTGGCTGATAAATTTGTATCAAGAGTGAGAAAAGTCTCTAGTTACGCACCATAAAGCTTGGTCCTCAATTTTTTTTAATGACTTTTATGAAGCTATAGTAGACATACTTAATTAACCTTCAATGAAACAAAGAAGGGAGAGTTATACATATAAGCTGATTGAAAAAATGAGGGCCTAAATTATCTCAGCAGTCTGAAACAATAAAAAAAACTAACAAGACAAAATTTAATAGAGGTAAATATAAACTCACTTACAATTTCTTAAATCAAATACATGGGTACAGAATGAAGGAGACATGGCTTACCAGTCGCTCATATTGAGGTTGGGGTTGGAGGCAAGGGAAGACCAGAATGTTAAATGACAGAAAAAAAGAGAAAAACCTAACATGTTTTTAGGTTACATTAATAGAATTAAAGCACAGTATTCTACAATTTCAATTTTCATCAGAACACACATAATACTGTGATCAGTTCTGGACATCACATTTTAAGATAGACGTTGGCAAGTTAGAATACATAGAGATGAGGATGATCAGGATGAGGTGAGGAGACTCAAAAGTACACATATTGAAATACGCTTTTTTCCCATAATAAAGAGATGGAGTACTCTGATTGTGGAAATGTTATATGTGGTGCCAGACAAGGTTGCTGGGGTATTCAATTTTCCTGAACTGTTTTCCTTTAATATAAGGAATGACTCTATGGCAGTTGTACATTATAAAATGATGATAGAAAATTCATCAATAAAAAAAAAAATACAGCCTATGGAATGGTTGAAAGAAGTGAGAACATTTAACCTGGAGAAGATATAAAGAAAACATGACATTATTTTTCTTGAGATATCTTAGTTTTATGCATAGAGAAGTCCAGGTCCTTCAATTATTATGTGACATTTAACAATTCATTCAACCTCTCCAAACTCCACTGGCCCCTCCTTAAGAAAGCAAGGATAAATACTTTCCACATGAACTCCCTCCTGGGCTGTTTTGGAAAGAATATTTCCTAAACCTTAAAGTGTTGTATAAATATGTATTATTATATTATTATTAAAAATAGCACGTACATATGAACTGTTATTCTAAATATCAATAATAAATCATTCAAGGATATTTATGTAAAATATAAATTATACAACTTGTATAGATACCAAGCGCAAAGCTAAGGCCAAAGGGTGAAAGTTATAGGGTGGGGTAGGGAACGCATAGTCCTTTAGGTCCTCAAGTGTAGTCCTTTGACTGAGTTCAAACTTCACAGAACTTAAGGATGAAAGAATTTGTTCTGTGAAGTTTAGATTCAGCCAAAGGGCCACCCTTGAGGACCTAGAGGGTCACATGTGGTATTGAGGCTGCAGATTCCCTACCCCATAGGGAAAAGAAGGCTATAGCAATAAACCCAAGAGCAAATAACTATAACCAATTGGAATTCATATCAGAGACACAAGGATGGATCAACTTTAAGAAAGTAATTAGCATAGTTAATCATGTAAATAACAAAAACTTATCAGTCAATAAATATTTATTAAGCATCTGTCATGTGCCAAGCTCTGTACTAAGCACTGGGGATACAAAGAAAAGCAGAAGAGTCTCTATTCCCAAGGGGATGAATTTAGTTGGGAAAACAACATGCAAACAACTATGTCCAAAGGAGTTACATACAGAATAAATAGTAAATAATCAATAGAAAGAAGGCACTAGAACTTAGGGGATGAAGAATTGCTTCCTATAGAAAGTGAAATTTTATCTTTGAAATCAGGCATGGGGGAGATGCAGTGAAAGTGCTTGTAGTTGAGAAATGGAGTGTCTTGTGTAAGAACAGCAAGGAGGTCACTATTATTGTAATTCAGAGTTAATAGAGGGTTGTAAGGTGAAAGAAAGCTAAAAAAGGTGGGAGAGAGGGGGCAGGTTCTAAAGGTCTTTGAAAACCAAATGGAGCATTTTATATTTGATCCTTGTGTCGACATGGAGTCACTGGATTTTATAAAGACTTAAGGCAGACAGACCAACTAGCAAGCTATTGCAATAGTCTAGGCATGAGATGATGAGGTCCTGCACCCAAGTGGTGGCAGTGTCAGAAAAGAGAATGAGACATATGTGAGAGATGATTTGAAAAATAAAATCAACAGACTTTGGTGATAAATTGGATATGGAGAGTTGGAGGTGCAAAGAGATAAATAAAACCTGGAGGAGTAGCATAATACAAAATATTAACAGTTAGGGGGAAATTGGAAATAGGAGAGCATTTAGGCAGAAAGAAAATGAGTTTAGTTTCAAATATATTGAGTTTAAAGATGTCTATAAAACATCCAGTTTGAATGTCTAATTAGCAGTTGTAGATGCAAGAAGGGGCAGCTAGGTGGTGCAGTGGATAGAGCACCAGTGCAGGATTCAGGAGGACCTGAGTTCAAATCTCACCTCAAACACTTGACACTCACTAGCTGTGCGACCTTGGGTAAGTCACTTAACCCCAATTGTTTCATCCTGGGTCTTTTCCAGTCATCCTGATAAATATCTGGTCACTGGACTCAGATGGCTCTGGAAGAGAAGTGAGGCTGGTGACCTGCACAGCCCTCCCTCACTCAAAAAAAACCAAAGTCCAGTGCAAGTAGTGTCATCATTCCTCTGATGGCGTAGTCTTCTTTGGTAATGAAGGACGAACACACACTGAGATGCAAGAATGAAAATCAGCAGAGAAATTGGGACTGAATAAGTAGTACCATGAATTGTCAGTATACAAATGAAAACAGAGTCCATGGTAGCTAATTGATAGACCACCAAGTGAAATAATATAGAGCAAAAAGAGAAAGAGGCCAGGGAGAAAGCCCTATGAGACACTCACTTTTAGGTGGAGTGACCTGGATAAAAATCTAGTAAAGAACCAAGATCAAGTAGTGTTATGAAAACCTATAGTAATCACTCTCAGCTTCAGCAGTGTCAAAGTCTAAAGAGATCAAAAAGGATGAAGACCGAGAAAATTCCGTAAGATTGGGCAAGTAACTTTAGAGAAAGTAATTTCCATTAAATGATGAAGTCAGAAGCCAGACCATAGAGAGTTAAGAAAAAAAGCAAAAAGAAAAGTAAAATCCTTTTTAAAAATGGCCTTCTCAATGAGTTTAGCCCAAAGGGGGGAGGGGGATGTGGTACAATGACTAGCAGGAATGGATAGATCAAATCATAATTTTTATATATGGGGGTAGACATGGGCATACTTGTGGAGCATGTAGAGAATTATCCAGCAGAAAGGAAGAGACTGATGATTGGTGAAAGAATAGGATTATAGAGGGGGCAATATGCTGGCGAAGACAAGATGGAATGGAATCACTTGTGATTTTGCTTTGGTAAGGAGAAGGGTCATTTCACAATATGAAATGAATGAAGAAGGAGATAGTGGCAGAAGGAATCTGGGTTATGTGAAATGACAAATAGGGTAGAAAATAGAGCCCTTGGTGAATAGCCTCTGCTTTTTCAGTAAAATATGGGGCAAGGTTCTCAGCTAGTGGGTGGGAAGAGGGATAAAATGAAAGGTTTGGGGAGGAATGAAAAGAATTGAAATAACTATTGTGGTGAATGGGATATGGAGTTAATTAGGGAACTGTAAAAAGATTGCCTTACAGCAGTGAGAGCCCAGTTGAGGTCATGTAACATAAAATTTTTGGTGCACCCAATCAGCACAGTTTTGTGGTTTTTTTCCTCCAGATCTCCTCAGTAGCTTGTGTATAAAAGCACAGGTGATGGAAGATGGCAAAGTGATGTGGCAAAATGTCAAGAAGATGAAAAAGCAGAGTTGAACTGGTTCAGCAAGGAGTCAAGATGGGCAAGGGTATAACTTGCACAGGGTTATAGTTTAGAAAAAACTGAAAAAGAAAAGAGAGATCAAAGAATTAGAGATCAAAAAAAGAGAGATCAAAGAATTAGAGGTGACAGGGGGATCAAAGGACATGACTTGGGGTTGCAAAGTAGAGAAACAGGCAAAATGGTGATAGATTTTAATCAGATAAACAAATCTCAGCTCAATAACATAAAAGTCTTATATTTTAGGATGGTGGCAAAATCTAGAGGATGACCAAGTAAGAATGTCTTTCCTCTCCACTATTATTTGACACAGCACTAGAAATGTTAGATACAGAAATAAGAAAATAAGGTGAAATTAAAAATAAAAACTCCGGGAAAGGACATAATTTCCTTTATTTGAAGGTAAAATGATTCTACACTGAGATGATTAATAGATTGAGTAAAGTAACAAGATATAAAACACACAAATTCATCAATATTTCTATACATTAATAACAAAAAATAAGAGTAAATGATAGAGAAATTTTACTCAAAATAGCTACTAACTGCATAAAATAGCTGGGAATCAAGCTGCCATGAAAGATACAATATTTTCTTAAATAAAACTAAAAACCATTCTTAATTAGAGAAATGCTTATGGTTGAAACATGAAAATAACTACATAAATTAATGTATAGAATTAGTACCATACATATCAAATTATACAGACAGTATTTAATAGCACTAGAGAAAATAATGCATTTGGAGGAAAAGAATATCTCTCTAAAAGAGCAAGAGAAATAATGAACAAAGTAGGGATGAAGGAAGCGTAGCTATCAGTTCTCGAACTACATTATACAATTACAATCATCAAAATTATCTGCTACTGGCATAAGAATAGAAAAGTTTAATCATTAGAACAGACCGGATAAACAAGCGCTAATAGCAATAAAACATTCTAGCCCTATATTTGATAAAGACAAATTTCCAGGAATGTCATATTAAAAAATAGAACCAATATCAGTTTTCCTGGAAGCTACCCCCTTCTTACTGAAACCCAAGAAATTTGTATTGATTGCAAACTGATGAGAGATATCCCAATTTTGAAAGATGAACATTTTGATACCTAAAAAAGTAGAAAAAAACTTTATACTAATAAATATTTCAAATATACGGGTATGAAAAACAGGATTTGGACAGTTTTGGAGAGAAAGTTATCTGAAGTATATACATGAGGACTTAAATCTTTTGCAATAGAGTGGAGTTATGCTTCTCATATGTGGGAAACTTTTTAAGTAAAGAAGTAGAGAAAGACCAGCACTGGTCTTGTTCCCATATTCTCTACATTTTTTTTTTTACTCTAAATTAGTTGGTGAGTTCCCTCTGCTTTCAAATGAGCCTTTTCAGGCAAATTCCATTTTTCCTTTCCATTACAGTTTTTCTCTTTGTGTCTTTAGAATTTTATTCTTGAGCATTTCCCATTCATCCTGGGATAACTTCCCTTGAAGCATTTTAGTCCATAATTATCATACCAACCTTTTCTAAAGACTGTGAAATTTGTTTTCCCAAACCCTAGACATCCTGTCACATTGGGCCCAGATTTCCACTCCTCTATTTTGAATTCTAAGATGGAGCAGCTATTTTCCCTAGGCCTCTCGACATTTCTATGCTAGCAATTAGTTCCCTCCTGTTAGGACCCTCTCTAATCAGATCCAGAATAATTTTTTCTTTCTTTTTGGAAATATCCTTTAGAAGGATAAAATTGTCAATAAAGTTAAGTCAAAGAGATGAGAGTGAAAAAGGGAGAGACAGAGACAGACTGACAAACAGATAGAGAATGAGAGAGAGTTGTTCCTGGCTTATGATCTGATTTCCAAATTCATATCTATTTCTTTTTTCTGACCAGATTATATTCCAAAGTAAAAATCACTTTTGTTTTTCCATCCTTTGATCTTTACTCAAATATTCTCTATCATGCTTGCCACCCTTGTTTTCTAGATTTCCGCATATGAATATACCTTCTTAACATACAATGCTACCCCTCCCACAGTGCAGCTAGGTGGCACAGTGGATTGAGTGTCAGACCTGAAGTCAGAAAGATTCATCTTCCTAAGTTCAAATATGACCTCAGACACTTACTAGTTTAATGAACCTGGACAAGCCACTTTACCCTGTTTGCCTCAGTTTCCTCATCTGTAAAATGTGCTGGAGAAGAAAATGGCAAACCATTCTAGTATCTCTGCTTAGAAAACATCCAAATGAGGTCAAGAAGAGTCAGATACAACTGAAAATGACTGCTCAACAAAAATTTCCTCTCACACCTATCTTGTTTCTTTTGAAGTACTATGGTCAGTGCCTGGCACACAGTAAGTACTTAACAAATGCTTGTTGGTGCTGCTGAATAAGATGTCATAGGTTTCCTACTACCAAGTCTCAGCGATCCCTCTGAGATCAGTTATCTCTCCTTTCATTGGTAGCTCCATTGTGTAAAGACACTTAAGGCTGTGGGTTTTGCTCCTGGCTCCTTTCTCGGATTTTTGTCTTCTGTGAATTTCTGAGTGCTTCAGCTACTATTCATCCTTTTTTTTTTTTTGGTCATTCTCCATAGTATCTAACTTAGGGGATAAACATAAACATTAGCAATCTTCTTCCTCACCTATCCTTTTCAGTTTAAAACATTTAAATTATTTTTGCTAGATATCTGGCAAATACATTTTTATCACCCTTTGTTTGATGTCCTCTGTCCAGGAATCTTTCAATCCTGAATTGTAAAGCAGCTATCCAGAAACTTGAATCCAATACTGAGACACCACTTTCTTAGCTAGCTAGTTTCCCAAGTAATTATTGTTTTTTCTCTTCTATACCTCTTGCCTTCAGTAGGCCCTTGACTTTTCTTGTCCAAGACTTCATTGTTTTTGTCAATACTTTTTAAGTCTTTTCTGGAAGTAATTATGAATCAACAGAAGTGAGGAGTTAAATCACCCATTTGATGTCTTAAGAGGTTCTCTATTATGTCTTCGCTACACACAAAGGAAAGACAAGAGACCTCTGTACTATTAATGTACTTTTGCTTAATTTGAAGATCTTTCCCACCCATTAATAGGGCCATGTGACCTGCTTATATCACATGGAAGCCTAAGTCATATGTCATAGGAGGCACTTGCTGAACAGTTGACCAGGAAGGGTGGAACAGAGCTGGGGAGGAAGTTGATGAGAGCAGTTAGGGCAGAGGGGAGAGAACACATAGGCAGGCACAGCTAGTGTTGTGAGTGTTTGCTTGTGGGAAGGCCCCAGCACATGGGTAGTGGGGGGAAGGGAGGAGGGAGGGAACATTGGAAATGGCATTGTCCCCTGCAGTGATAATGTGTATTGACTTCTTGGTTACTATGATTGATTTGGTTTTCTGGTGTTGGGATTTGGCTTTCTTGTGTTTGAATAAAGTTTTTTCTTCTGCCTTCTATATGGAAAGTCAGCTATACTTTGTAGTTCAGGACTACGCCAGCATATTCATACTTGCCATTGGTGCTGTGAATATTGCCTTGGTGATACAAGCTATTACTCCTCCTGTCTTCTTACACTTGATTGATACCCCCTACCACCACCCAGACACTCTGAAATCCAATGGCCCTGCCTTTTTGGCTGTTCCTCCCACAAGATATTCCATGTCTTGATCCATGCATTTTCACTGGCTTTCCCCTATGCCTGAAATGCTCTCCCTCTTGTCTGTTTCCTGCATTCTCTGGCTTCTTCCATAGCTCAACCATTATCTTCCTCTCTCTTTTTTATAAGAAGCCTTTCATGATACCCCCTTAACGTTAATACCTTCCCTCTGTTGATTATTTCTAATATATACTGTATTTATCTTCCTTGTACATAGTTGTTTGCATGTTATCTCCCCAATTAGACTGTAAATTTCCTAAAGACAGAGATTGTTTTTGCCTTTTTTTATGTCCCAATCCTCAGCACAATGTTTGGCACATAATAGGTGCTTAATCAATGCTTGTTGACTTGACTTGATACATGTTCTTCTTCAATTAGTAGGTGTTATTTTCCCCATGCTATTTCAATATCTTTAAGGATGAAAGACGACATGGAAGTATTTAGATAATCTAAAGGATAATTGACAGGAAATATCTGGTCATCAGTTCCAACAGAATTCACCAAAATAAAGGAAGCATGGCATGGTTAAGAAGCAAACAGCCCTGGATCTAGGAAGACCTTGGTTCAAATTTTGCCTTTGTCATATACTGACTATGTGTCCACGGGAAAATCACTTAACTTCTCAATACTCTAATTAACTCTATAAGTTTCTTAGAAGACATCAACTTGCACTGGTAGAAACATTGCCTTATTGAGTTTGAATGTTAAATATGCTTTCCTAAAAGACTCTTTTACAGAGAACTCACACAAGGCAAGAGCTCACATGGAGGTCAGAAGAAGCAATACAAGGACACTCTCAAGGTCTCTCTGGAGAACTTTGGAATTGATTGGGTGACCACCCAGTATGGCATGTCCGGATCAAAGAACTGTGTGAGTGAAACAAAATTGCAGCAGCTCAAAGAAACAAGAGATGTGCAAATTTAAAGACATCTCCACTCCAAATGTTCATCCGGACTATTTGTGCCTGACCTATGGTAGAGTCTTCTGAGCTCATATCGATCTGATCAGCCACAGTCAAACACACTATACCTTTACTCCAACATAGTGATGCCCTTTTGGTCCTCTTCAAGAACAGAGGACAGCAGCTGTTAGAGGAGTTCCTTATACCAGTGAAATCACAAGTCAGGGGCCAATTTTTAATCCTCTCCCAATCCCTCTTTGCTGCCTATTCTTTCTCTGGGAACTCTTCTCAGTCTTTTAAGGTTCCAACTTGAAGTGAGTATCATTTGTGTCCCTGTTCTTCCTTACTTGGTCTCTAGGGGAAGGTAAAGAGAATGAAAATGAAGAAGCCTGTGAAAACATTAAGCGGAGGTTTTTCCCAAGAGGCAGTCACTGCATGCATATGTGGAGTTGGTTGGATAATTTTCTGCTCCCCCCACTCCCCAGAATGGATATAAGCACTTCTCTAATAAGGTCTCCATCCATAACAACCTTCTCTTTCCCTGAGAGCAATAAGGCATGTTACAGAAGTGGGGCTGTGAGGGGTTTGGCTATGACTATTTCCAGCATCATGGAAGATTTAACTGCACTTTTCCTTCAGATTTTTTTGTAGGGATGGGGATAAGTGGCATATCTATGATTTCAATGATATTAGAGAACCTCCAGATGAGGGAATTCCCTCTACAAGTGAAGGTTGGTACCTCTCCTTTCATCAGTAGCTCCATTGTGTAGGGACACTTAAGGCTGTGGGTTTTGCTCCTGGCTCCTTTTTTAGATTTTTGTCTTCTGTGAATTTCTGAGTGTTTCAGCGACTGTTCATCCTTCTTTCTGGCCATTCTTTATGGTGTCTAACTTAGGCGAGAATAACCTAGAGTACTGAAAGCTTCATTGACTTCCCCAGTCACACAACCAATGTGTGTTGAGGCAGGGTTCAAACCCAGGCATTCCCAGCTTCAAGGTAAGCTCTGTGCCATGACGCTTTAGAAAATGGAATTTCATTGGATTACTGATGGAAGACATCCTTTGGATCAGATTGAAAAAAAGATCAAGGACTCTAGTAGGAATGGAGACACAAGGAGCCAAGCAAGTTATGGGCTATTATTGGATTCTCCATATTATAGACTTTAGACAAAAATCAAGGAAAGCAAAAGGAGACTAATTAAGAAGGTGAAGTCAAGAACATTCACATACTTGAACTGCTAACTCAAGCTTAGAGTGCCACCTGGTGGCTCCCATAGATATAGCACCCAAGGAACTGTTCCAGACTCATTCCTCCTATTGACAGATGAAACATTTCTGAAAGAAGGGGTGGGGATGGGTGGGGTGGGGGTGGAGGTGTGGTTTCAAATTTGGGGTGAGGGCTTGTGCTTGACAAAAATGCAACATGGCATGGTATACAGAGGGCTGGTCAGTAAGCCCTGAACTTAATGCCCACATTGGCTGTGACTCTGGAAAAGTGACAATCTCTCATTGTGGGCAGACAACTCTACAAAACTATAAGTTCCAAAACAGTAGAAGGAATTTCCTCAATAGGAGTTCCCTATACAATGAAATATATGCCTCCTGTATATGCTGTAATGATATTTTACATGTAATAAGAGATTCGAAGTAGATTGCTTCTAAGTATTTTTCCGGTTCTAACAAGTTATAATTCCAAATGTGACACTTACTGGCCACATGACTTTGGTCAATTCACATAACTTTCCAGAAATGGTCATCTTACAAGATATGTGTGCTGTCCATATAGGTTATGTTTGTCCACATGGGTTTCCTAAATGTAGCTTGCAAGGATGTCTAAATAGATATCTCTAGAATTTTGCCTACCCTTCTGAAAAAGACACTGATTCTTTCCTGGAGAGGAGCAAGAGATTGAGATCATAGGGCTAGCCAGTCTGCTTTCCTCAGAGGGCATACAAGGTTACAATTATATCTGTCTTCTTCCTTAAGTATTAGTGTAGTGAAGATGTTTTTCTTTCTTAAGTTCAACATACTTCCATGGTTGCTAACCCATAAAAGACAACAGTACCTTAAGCTTATTTGGAAAAGCTTGACTCCCTTCCCATCAAAAGTTAGTTACACCTAAGATTATGACAAAGCTGAATTGCAAATAAATCATTTATCCAAGCAGAGAGCAAACAGAAATGATACAAGCTGTACAGCTTAGAATATACCAGAGAAAACACTGAACAAATGAACTCTCTCTAGAAGCAAGATACGTCACCTCAGTTTTTTAAGTCTTCAATCTCACTGAAGGATAAATTCCTTGAGGTCTTTAGAGAAGCAAGCTGGAAATTAGGGACACACTGAGGCACCAGCTCCCCTAAATATCTGCCTCTTGGCAAAAGTTTTTCATCTCTCTCCAGATACCTCTCTGGGAAAAGAATCTGAAAACACGTATATCCTCCCTTAAAGCTGGAAGCAGGAAGGTTTCTCTTCTCCCAAACCTGCACCAAATTGACCTTTCATGCAGATAAACAAATCAAGTAATCATTCTCTTTACCAATGTGAGAGATTATATGCAAATGCAAAAGGTTTGAACCCTCGGTTACAATAAAATATATAGAGCTACAAGAGAAATTAGGTTTCACAAAGTGCAGCCCTCTCACTTTGGAGATAAGGAAACTGGGACCCAGAAAGAGAAAGCAACTTGTCCAAAATTGTCATCCAATAGATAACAGCAAACTCAGCTTTCAAATCCAAATCTTAAGGGAGGTTATCTTCCCTCTTATCTTACTGCATTTGCTAGAGAAGAGCAAGAGAGTGAGAACCCAGGACTGGCCATTCTGCTCATCTCCCCAGAGAGGAACATCAGAGTGTAATTATCTCTACCTTCCTTCCTAAATATTGTTAATGCAGTGGTGGTTTTCACCATGAAGTGTAGTCATTTCTTCACTATGTGGTCGATATCTAGCCATCATACTCATCTCTCTGCTATTACAACTTTGGACGCTATTGCAGGGTTCCCTGACTCTGATAGGTGAGTTTTCACCTGTGGCCAGAAGCTAAGCCTAAGATACTATTTCCTGGTCACCTCCATACCATGCTCCATGTTGAACTGCACTTTCTCTTTTCATCTTTACTTATATGCTGCCTTCCTCTCATTAGGATGTAAACTCCTTGAGGGCAGGCACTGACTTGATGGTAGTTGTATCTCTGGAGTTTAGTACAATATCCCCAGCCCCCACAATAAATGCTTAATAAATTCTCTTTCAATATCAACCTATGACTTCAAATCAAGTACCGGTACTTAGCACAGTGCCTAGCACATAGTAAGCGTTTGCTTGTGGACCAAGGCTCTTTCTACTTCATCCCATTTTCTTCCTTTCCTCATCTATAAAAATGGCAATAAAATCCCCCTTCCAATATACATGGCAGGGTTATTGTGAGGAGCGAACGAGATAATGCAAGTGAAAATGTTTTGAAAACTGTAGTGGATTGCTATGACCAGGAGCTCCATGTTCTCAGCTAGGTCTCCTGTGCTCTGTTTGGCATCCAGCCTAAACTCTGAACAGCCATGCTTCAGGCCCCGAGAATGTTCTTGCCTGACGTCACTGAAATGGTTGGTGTTTCTTATATTTCCTCTGAATATCCCCCATTTGCTTGTTGTCTGGAGCTATAGCTTCCAGAAATAGCAGGATTTGCCTTCTCAAAGTTATCCTTGGCAGTTTTAACCAAGGTAGAATTTTGAAAAGGTAGCTGCTAAACCCATCAATGCAAAACTGTTTATTCTCTCCATTCCTGCAAATCTTGGGGAGAGGGTTGAAGGGGAAGTTCCCTCTCCTCTTTTCTCTCAGTTTCCCCTCTCAGTTTTTCCAGACAAATTTCCAGACATTTCCTCCAATGTAGGAGGAGGGAGAGAGAAATCGCTTCACCAATAATACTCTGTGACTGGTCAGCATGAGTGAGCGCACACACACACACACACACACACACACGAAACTCCTCCTCCATGTACGGACTAAAATTACAGCAATAAATCTGTTCTCACCCCCAGACATGTCAAACATCTATGGGAGCTACAGTGTTGTTTTCCTATGTATGCAAAGGAGAACTACGAACCATTAACTGGTATCAATTTTTGTTTTGTTTTGTTTTAAGGAGAAAAAGATTGGTTTGCAAATAATGACATAGTCTCCGTTCTGTCACTGTGGTAGAGAAACAGAGACATCCAGTGGCCTGAATGGCTTTCCATAGACGCACAGGAAATGTGAGCAGCAGAGCATCAGCAGAACAGCAGATGGAAAAGACATCTTGGCTTATTCACCTCCAAGTTTTCTTGGCCCAGGACTCTCCCCTGCCATGGGCTTCCAGAGCTTTGTCCAGCCCTGTCTCAACTTCTGGAGAGAACAGTGCTCTCATCGTGACACTGGAAAACTGATTTCACTTGTTAATAAAACTTATTGCTGGGGGGTTTTCTGTTGTTCTTTTCTGGTGCCTCACTTGCTTGTTTGTCTGCTTGCTTGCTTGTTCAAAAGCTTATGTCTAGGATGGAAAAAATCCACTTCTGCCACCTACTATCTTTGTAGACATGGTAGCCTTTGAGAGCCTTTCGAGCTCTCAATCTAAGATCCTAGGGACATGGCCATTTTGGGGGGTGGAGGAATTTTAAAATGCTAGGAACCTTGTAAAAATATGTTCAAATTCATGAATAATATTTCTGATATTCCAATGGATTCATAATCTTATAAAAATGGGGCATTCCTTCAAATGACATAGATTAGGAACCATGAGGTGGGAGGGTTGGGGAAAAGGAGGAATGGAGGTACAGAATACAGACTTGGAAACAGCCAGGTGACATTAATCCAAGCTAATTACTCACCACCCAAGTGGTATAGATGCCTGACCCTTCTCTTCTTCTGATACCAGGGGCCTACACAGAATAAGTGCCATCCCTACCATTAGAGCTCTTTCCCCTTCTACCAGTCATGGCCCTGTTTCATTTTGGCTTCACTTCCATTATGGTTTCATGGCTTATTTCATAGGCTGCTGCTCCTAACAGATATTCTCAGGCACTGTCCTGCTTCTTCTTATCAGTTCCTTACTATGTTAAGGTCAAGAGTAAAACCTGGGAGTCTGGGTAGCTGCCTGCCTAACAAGTCAGTTCTATTTCCCAAAATCTCCTGCTCAATGAGGCTGCAGCCAAGCCTGGGGCTTGTGCATATGGTCTTCTTCAAAAGAAAATATATCTTTAAGAGTAAAGGTGGTCTCATTTTTATTTTTAAATCCCCAGCACCTAGCACAGTGCCTGGAATACAATAGGAATTTAATGAATGCTTGTTGATTGATTAATTGATAGATGATTATTCCCCGGCCATCTTCTCAACTTTGATGGATGCATTGTCACCAGGACTAGGGCTCATGAGCTGGAGATTTTAACCCTTTCACCTCTGTAACTTCTACCTTGGGGCCTCTGGTTCTGATTGGTTGCTGCCTCACCTGGTCAAGATTTCAATCATGATACCTAATAGACAATTTTAACAACCACCTTACTGCTTCCTCCTGCTCTGCTCCTTCCTTTCATTTGGAAAGTATTTGCCCTTTTTACCGAAAGAAGTATGTCAATCTACTCCCCTTCATGGTCTCACTCAGCATCCCTGTAACTTTCTAAACCATAGTGGCATCACACCAATGTGTATTTTGTCTCCCTCTATTAGATTTAAACCTTGTGACCAGAAGGAAGGAGGCAGAGCCAACATGGCAGAGAAAAAGCAACGACTTGCGCAAGCTCTGAACCCCTCTGAGCACCTTTAAATAATATCATAAAGCAACTCCCAGAGTGGCAGAACCCACAAAAAGACAGGAGGGAATAATTTTCCAGCCAAAAACAACTTAGAAGGTCAGCAGGAAAAGTTTGTTGCACCAGAGTCAGAGTGGAGCACAGCCCAGTGCAGGATGCACCAGCCAGCCAGGGACAGGACTTGGGAGCCACTGAATTTGCAGTGGCAGTGGTTGCTTCTGGAATTCTCAACCCAAAGAGGGTAAAGTGGTCAAAAAACTGATTAGAAAGAGATTACAGGGATCTCTTTGCCAGTACTTGGCACAGAACTCTGTTGCTTTGCCCAAGCTCAGATCCAGGTCACAGTCCTTGTTGGCAATCCCAAGGTGAGGAGGAGCACTATCACACCAGAGTTAGTTTGTGGCAGCATGGACCCTCCTCATGTTTTCAGGGCAGAAAAGACTGCTTCTGGTCACTCACAGACCAAAGCACAGGTCAAGAGGGGAGTAAACATATCTTCTTAGATCATACCACTTTGGAAGAACTAAAAGCTCACAGGTCCTTAGAATTATCTCTGCAAACAGCTACACAAAACCCCTGAAGCTTGAGACAGTGGGCTTTCTAAGCCTGGAAGCAGAGCCCTACTTTAATGAAGAGTTAAAAGCGAAGAAATAAACTAGAAAAGTGAGCAAACAGCAGAAAAATATTCTGACCAAAGAAAGTTACCATAGTGACAAGGGAGATCAAAACACACCTGCAGAAGAAGATAACAAAGTCAAAACTTCTATATCCAAAGCCTGCAAGAAAGATGTGAATTGGTCTCAGAACTTGGACAAGCTCAAAAAGGATTTTGAAAATCAAGTAAGAGAGGTGGAAGAAAAAAAGAAATGAGAATGATGCAAGAAAATCATGAAAAAAAATTCAACAGTTTGATAAAGAAGGTACAAAAAAATACTGAAGAAAATAACACCTTAAAAAAACAGGCTAGGCCAAATGATAAAAGAGGTCCAAAAAGCCAATCAGGGGAAGAATGCCTTAAAAAGTAGAATTCACCACATAGAAAAAGAGGCATAAAAATTCATCAAAGAAAAAAATCATTAATAAATAGAATTGGTCAAATGGAAAAAGAGGTACAAAAGCCCACTGAAGAAAATAATTCCTTAAAAATTAGAATGGAACAAATGAAAGTTAATGATTTTGTGAGACATAAAGAAACAATAAAACAAAACCCAAAGAATGGAAAAAATAGAAGACAATGTGAAATATTTCATTGGAAAAATAAATGATGTGCAAAATAGATCCAGAAGAGATGATCTAGGAATTATTGGACTACTCAAAAGCCATGATCAAAAAAAGAGCCTATACATCATCTTGCAGGAAATTATCAAGGAAGATTGTGCTGATATTCTGGAGCCAGAGAGTAAAATAGAAATTGAAACAATCCACTGATCACCTCCTGAAAAAGATCCCAAAATGAAAACTCCCAGGAATATTATAGCGAAATTCCAGAGCTCCCAGGCAAAGGAGAATATTGCAAGCAACCAGAAAGAAAGAATTTCAATACTGTAGAGCCACAGTCAATATAGCACAAGATTTAGCAGCTTCTACCTTAAAGGATTAGAAGACTTAGAATATGATATTCCAGAGGGTTTTAAAGCATTATTGATGAAAGGACTAGAGCTGAATAAAAAAATCTGATTTTCAGTTACAAAATTCAGGAGAACCATAAAAAGTTAAACAGGAATGAAAAACCATAAGGGACTCAATAAGTTTAAAATTTTATATTCCTACATGGCAAAATGATACTTATAACTCATAAGAGCTTTCACATTATTAGAGAAGTTAGAAGGAGTTTATATAGGCAGAGGGCACAGGTGTAACTTGAATATGAAGGGATGTTATCTAAAAAAATTAAAATTAAGGGATGAAAAAGGAATGCACTGAAAGAAAGAAAAAGGGAGAGGGAGAATGAGATAAATTATCTCATGTAAAAAAGGCAAGAAAAAACTTTTTAAAGTGAAGGGGGGAAATGGGGGAGTTGAGAAGGAGTGAATGAACCTTACTCTCATAGGCACTGACTGAAAGAGAAAATAACATACACTCAATTGGACATAGAAATCTATCTTATCCTACAGGAAAGTAGGAGGGAAAGGGAATAAGAAATGGAGGTTGGAGGATATAAGGGAGGGCAGATTGAAGGAGGGGTAGTCAGAAACACAACACTTTGAGGAGGGACAGGGTGAAAGGAAAGAGAGAATATACAATGGAAGGAAATACAGTTAACAATCATACTGTGCATAAAATTTTGAAACAAGTTCCTCTGATAAAGGCCTCATTTCTCAAGCATGTAGAGAACCAAGTCAATTTAGAAAAATAAGAGTCATTCTCCAATTGATATATGATCAAAAGATAACTGAAATGAAGTAATCAAAGCTTTCTATAGTCAAATGAAGAAATGATCTAAATCACTATTGATTGGAGAAATCAAATTAAAGCACTTCTGAGATACTACCTCATATCTATCAGATTAGCTAATAGGACAAAAAAGGGAAATGACAAAGGTTGTAGAGGAGATAGACAAAGTAAAATATTAATGCATTGTTGATGCAGTTGCAACTAGATTCAACATTCTGTAGAACAATTTGAAACTGTGTCCAAAGGGCTATGAAACTATGCATACCCTTTGCCCTAGCAAAGGCTATATGTACAAAGGAAATATGTACAAGGAAAAAACTATATGTACAAAAATATTTATAGCAGCTTTTTCTGGTGGCAAAGAATTGGAAATTGAGAGAGTATCCAAAAATTGGGGAATTGTTGAACAAATTATGGTACATGTGCCATGCAAGTCAAATCACCCGCATTGCCTTGACCACCATCTCTCCTCAGACCTGAAGGCAACAGATGAGAACCCTGAACCTCAGACCCTTCTCAAAATCAGTGCTTTCAACCCAGCTCTTGGGATTCAACTTCTGTGGACGTACAGCCCAGCAACAGCTTTTCCTGGGGTTACAATCATAGCTACTGAAGACTCAGAAAGTTCTTGGCATTGTCAGATTGCTAATCACCACAAACTGATATTATTTATCAATGACAATTACAATAAAGAAGAGGCATTATTACCATCCGCTTTGTAACTGTACCCCAAGGACCATGTTGACTTTCCCATCCTTGCAGGTGAAACCCTCCATATGCATTTTCTCCAGCTTTAGAATGTGAGCTCCTTGAGAGAAGAAACTAACTTGATTTTCCAGTTATATCCCCAAGCTTGGCACAGTGTTTTTGGCACAGAGTTTGTGCTTAATAATCTTTTTCATTTATTAATTCTTTCACTGATCTCAGATAAACAAGGTAAACTAGATAGCCTAACCCAAGCAATCTAATTCAGTCTTACAGACATCATTGATGCTTGGTAAGACAGGATTCATAAGCAGAATATAGATGTACAAGAGAATGCCTTTTTCCAAAGAGAATAATAAAATGGGTTGGAGTAGCATTCTATGTTAATCTTTATGAAGAGAATCTAGGTGAAGATGAAGGGAAGGAGAAACAGAAGTAGTATGCTTAATGGGAGTATTACTTGGACAGAAGGGGAAAAAAGACAAATTCAAGAAAGAGGTGATAAGCCTGGCACAGAGTCACAAGAAATCAATTAATCAGCAAACACTTACTAATTACCTTCTATGTGCCAGGTATTGTGCTAGGAAATGGGGATGCCAAAACCAAAAAGGGACTATCTCTGCCTTCAAGAATTTATATCTCATGAGAGGAGATAAGATGTACGTTAAAAAGCACATATAAAATAAATGCTAGGTAATTTGGGGAAAGAGAGGTAATTTTATAGATATAGTATACTGGGATTCCAATAAGGCTTGATTTGCAAAGAAGGAAGTGCAGCCACAGATGAAGATGAGAACATTTCAGAAAGAAGGAACAACAACAGAAAAATCTACCTCTCTCCGTAATACAAATAGAAGCTCCACATGGATCTGTCCTTGGACCACTTTGATTCAAAAAGTTTTTATCACATTTGGATAAAGGTATAAATGGTGTGATTATCAAATTTCTAAAGGCAATGAACAAGGCTAGAAAGAATAGCTAAATGTGGGATTAACAAACCAAGATCCAAAAAGATCTCAGCATTCTAGAATGATGGATCAACTTTTAAAAGATTGAACTTACTAGTGATAAATATAAACAACTATGTAAGCACTTAATAGGGAAGGTTGACTAAATTTTCAATGGGTTAGAGAGGGTCTCAGAATTTAGTGGACTAGAAGTTCAGTAAAAATCATGGGTGTAACATGACATTCAAAACAGATAAAGTGAACTTGGGCTACATTTTTTCTTCCATACTTGTCATTTTATAAGTACAGGGAGTTTCCACTGAAAAGTAACGCAGATCAGAAGCTTCTCTGCATTGAGCCTTGTAGATTTTCCTAGGGGCACTGAGAAGTTTAGTGATTTCTCCACTGTCACACAGACAGCATGTGTTAGAGATAAGAATTTTGTCCAGTTTCTCAAAGACTCCAAGGTCAACTCTCTGTCCACCATGCCGTACCTCTCAACACTACATTAATAGAAATTTATTCCCTAGAACAAAGAATGCTTAGTTGAACTAATATGCTTAATTTAAAAATTAATATTTTAAAAAAAGAAAATACATGACTAGAAGACTAATCTACTTTTATATCTTGAATTAGATGAATGGAAAACTCTACAGTCATGATGGATTGTTGGGATTATGCTGTAAGCTAATGTTTTTTTGACTAGTCCACCAAGTACAAACTTTACAATGTATTTTAAACCACTAGATAATAAGTGGATAGGGAGTGGGGAAAGGCCCTGATTGTAGCAAGGAGAAAGCAGCAGGGTAAGCCTATCTTTAACCTCTCATTTTAGCAACCTGGAGTATTGAACCAGAGATTTCAAGTTCATGTTGTGAACTTTCTACTTTCTCCCTCAGTGGTATAGTAGAGAAAGCACTGAATGTGAGAGCAAGAAAACTTGAATTTGAAACCTACTTCAAACTAGCCATGTGACCCTGGAAAAGGGACTTATAATTCCCTCAGATTGTGTTTCTTCATCTGTAAAATGAAGATAATAAGTAACTCTTTCACAGGGTAGTTGGAGGATATCTTTTAAGTCCCACCATAATCTGTCCTAGCTATATCACTGCTGAAGTACAGAAAGGACATTGAATAGCTCTAACATGTTCAGAAGAAGGCAGTCAGATTGTGAAGGGACTTAGAGACATGGCATTGGATAATAAACTGAAAGACTCCAAGATGTTTTGTTTAGAGAAGAGAAAACTTTAGCAGGAAAATGGCAACTGTCTCCAATGGTTGAAGGGCTGCCATGTGGTAAAGGAATTATTCTCATTGTATTTGGCCCTGGAGGACAGAACCAGGACCAATAGACAAAAGCTACAGAAAGGATGATTTTGGCTCAATAAACAGAAACATCCTATCCATTAGAGCCATCCATGGGTTACCCAGGGCAGGAGGGAGATGGAGTAATAAGTTCACCATCACTTCAAGTAGTCTTCAAGTAGAGGCTGTAAAAGCATTTGTTGGGAATGTTATAAAGGGTATTCATGGCTCAGATAATGGCTGGATTAGATGACTTCTGAAATGACTTACAACTTGATTCCACAGTAGACCCTGCCCACAAGGCAATGATTCTGAATGAACATCTCTTTGTCTAGGAGTGAACTAGATCATTTTTAGCAATAAATATTAAAACTCATCTTCTTTTTGTATGTTTTCAAGTAAAACATTCATTAAATGTATCTAGAGTGGAAATAGATGGCATCAAGTAAACTAGCTTCTCTACACGATATAGATGGATATCAACAAAACATTTTCAGCCAACTGTTTATTTTGGTGTGTTAGAGGAGATGTAGTATCCCTACTGCAGAGTTGATGGTCTAGGAGAGATTACCTTCATTTCCCTTCCTGGATATGCCTTCTGAAGTAAAGATCTTAGAGCAATGAAACTGGTAGAATCAAGTCAGTAGTAGGGAAATGGAGAAATTAAGGGTATGAATAATGTATAGAAAGGATAATCTATTCCTAGATGAGTAATGGACCATGTCTATAGTGTTCAAACCTCAGCAGAGGGGCTTTTCCTGAACCCCCGTTGTTAGTACTCTCATCACCCTCAAATTATCTGTTCACTTATTGCCTCATATGTTTTATCCTTCTAAGAGAATGGGTGCAAAAACTCTTTCCTTTTTGTCTTTGAATATCCAGTGTGTAACACATATTAGTCACTTAGTGTATTTCATTAAATTGAACTGTTATAATGGCCAAGTTATTTTTAAACAATCTTTTTAAAATCTATTTGACTTTTTTTTACTGAAAAGAATCACGTCATATTAATTGCAGGGATAATTAATTGTGCTCTTTTCCAGGCTATAATTTGCTTTCAGCATTTGAAAAGTACAGTAAACTTCCAGGTCATTTGATCAGGAAGACAGAGAACCAAAAATCTTCTCCATTTGCCCATTAACTCTTAAAAAACACTGAAGAGGAATTATATGACAGAGGTAGAATGATTATAACTATTTCCACCAAACAGGAAAGCAGAAAGTTCAACAAGATAAAAGTGCTATGGAGTGCACTAGTCCTTAACAAAATTACTCAAAAACTCAAGAAAGGGTTCTTGTACTCTAAAAACTTCCCTCTTCTTGGGAGGATACAACATTTGAGTCCCCAATAAGTGAATAAATAATTTGAGGGTAGTGAGAGCACTAACAACGGGAGATCAGGAAAGGTCCTTCAGCTAAGCCTTGAACACTACAGACACAGCCCATCACTCACCTAGGGATAAGTTGTCCATTATATAGATTATCGTATCCTTATTTCTCTATTTTTTTGCTACTAAGCTCATTTTGCCCTCCCTTCCTCCTCCTCTACTAATACCCATGTCTAGGCAGGGGGTACATATGACCCTGCCAGACCATACTTGCCTCTGCCTGAGGAAACCCCTAGGTTAGGGACTCTAAAGATAGTAGAAACTACCCGAAACACCAATTTTATCCTCCTTCAAATCTATGAATAGTGGCAGATGACAATTCAGCCCAGTCAAAAGAACTAAAAATCAGAGAGAACTGGGCAGCAGGCCACCATATATGGTTGCACTGGGTCTGAATGAACGAGGACTGGCACTTAAGTCAAGCCAGTCCTTTCTCCTCAATGTGACAAGAATCAAGGTCCTATAAAAAATTCCCCCATGTGGGAGAAGGCTGATACAGCAGCATGGTCAAGAATCAAAGGAATACTTTCCATCAAAGCAGGAGAACAAGTAAGTTGTTCCTTCTTGGGAAATTTTACTTAGACCTTGATAATTGTCCCATTTTTTGGAAGGAATCTCTTCTCAATTTGATGAGTCATTTGTAAATAACCTTTCTTTGCTGACACAATTCTTATGTAACATGATTGTCAGAAACAAATGAGAGGTGTGTACAGTTAAAGATATCATATCATTTAATGTCAGTGCTTCAGACATTCCGAAAAGCACCACCAGAAAAATCCTAATAACTCAGAAAAGGAATATAAACTATGTCTACCTAACAGATCAGTCAGTAATTGCTTGTAATTAAATTATAAGGTGACAGAAATGAAAGATTAGTAAGACTTGAGGTTTTTATTGAAGGATACATAGCATTAGGTAGAAATCTACAGCTATGCAGTCCATTCCTTTCAGACCTGCAAGGGCAGCCCTTTTCAGCAAATTGTAAGGGTAATTTAAATGGAAAGATCTTTCCAATTCATTAATAAGCCCATGTGACCTGCTTAAATCACATGGAAGTCTAAGTCATGTGGTAGGAGGAGTTTGCTGAACAGGTGGATCAGGAAGTGTGGAGCAGGCACAACTAGACTCATGAGTGTTTGTGGGAAGGCTGTGGCAGGGGCAGGAAGGCTTGGGAATGGCATTGTCTCCTGTTGCGATAATATGTATTGACTTCTTGGTTACTATGATGAATTTGACTTTCTTGTGTTGGGATTTGGCTTTTTGGTGTCTGAATAAATGTTTTAATTCTGCCTTCTATAAGGAGAGTCTGCTATACTTTGAGATTTAGATTTATGCTGGCATATTCATAGTTGTCCTTGGTGCTGTGAATATAGTGAATATCCAACTCAAGTGACAGCTTTCTGTGCTTGTAGGTATGCAACGGGCCTCACCAACATCAAACAGCTAGGTACATAAATCAACACTTTTTTTATTACTAATAAGTGGATTATGGCTTTATTTGAGAAAAGCAATGTTATGTCACATCTCCCAAACAGAAGTTTGTCAAATATGGGAATCAATAAATCTGCCCTTGGCCTGAGAATTAAAGGCAGTGTGCCACAGTGTATAAAATAATGCCTTTGAAGTGAAGAGTACTTGAGCTTAAATTGTATCTGGGATACTTCCTAACAATGTGGTCCCATCCTGTCATTAGAGCTCTCTCATACTCAATTTACTCATGTGTAAAGTGAGAATATTAATAACAGCACTTTCTTCACAAGATTGTTCTAACAATCAAGTGAAATAATAAATGTAAAGTGCTTATCATACCTTAAGCTATAGAAAGACAGAGGGATAGAGATATTATTGTGTGGGCCAATAAAAGTTCTTAAAATAAAATAAAACATTCCAAAAGCAACCTACCCCACTCTCCTTTTTAAGTCTTGTCCTAGTCACTGTCCATTCGTATATGTCCCAGATACCATGTGCAAGGCGCTGTACTAAAAGATGGAGACATAAGGCAACTGTTATGTGTCTATTGTTCCAAAAAATAACAAAAAGTTCCTTTCCTTAGAAAGTCCATATTGTAATGAAGAAAGAAATGTCAAATAAAAGCATTGTCATGTAATAAGAGTCACTCTTTCTATCGTCATACAGTCCTTGCTTCTGACTTAGCAACGATTATTCACCATTCCTAAGGCCAAGTTATCCTCTTTTGTCCTTTCTCACCCTTGTCCCCACCACCACCATCACTACCACCATGACGCTGGTGTGGGCCTTCCTTGGGAACTCATATTTCCCCTCTTCTGGGATCGGGTATTATTCTGGAAGTATAGTCCTTTTTTAGAGAAGATGGTCCCCTAATGTGCCAGTTTCTCCCAAATAAATCCCATTATAGAGCTCTAGGAATGGAAGAACATCTACAGATATATATTCCCCACTACCACCACCATCGTGGGAATATTATTTATATTCATTCTTCTTTTCCGCTCCTGGGATGAGGGCTCCCTTTCTCCTCCATATGTCACAGTCCCTTCCTCCATTGCATTTATCTTATTTTCCCACAACTACCATTCTTGTTGAGAAATTAAAGGAATAGCTAAACCTTCTCTGTTCACCAGTGGACTGGGTTTGAACACATATCCACTTCACAGACCTTCATCATCTACTTACCTCAACATCTGTGCACCTTCCCAGTATATAGACTAGGACCTTTTACAACTCCCTATCCTGGAATGCCACTCCTAAGGCATAGTTCTCCTTAGTTAGTCTTGGATTTGTAACTTAGAATTGGATAGTGAACTGTGAGTTGGCACCTGTTCCTGCATCCTCAATAAGGTCAGTTCCCTCTTTCTATAATTGAGACCTCTTATTACCCTGGTTTACAGCCTTTCCATGCTCTGGAATTTGCTGTTCATCCATTTCTGATCATACCTCATCTTCAGTTTCTGCAGACCTCTCTGTCTCCCTATGCTGACCTCAGCTTGACCTGTGCTTTTTTTCTTGGTTTTCCCAAGCAGTCCTAAGTCCAGTATACTTTTTAGATATTTGTGGAGGAACTATAGGAGTGGGGAGAAATAAGTTATACTTTTTTTTCTTTTTTTGCTATTATGTCAACTTGTCACCACTTCATTACTCCACTATAAGAAAAACTAAATGATCACTAAGATTAAATCAAACTAATCTGCTAATTAGCTAATCTGCTTTTGGTAAAGAGAACCCCAGAAGATGTTAGGATAATTGCAATCTCTAACCATTAATGTCAAATTTGTTTTACTAGGTTTGTTACATATTCCCCACATTCTTCATCTACTTTCTTTCTTTTTGATCCTGGTGGTCTGTGGTATGCCCCAATAACAAAATCACTTTTGCTTTCTTCTCCCCTTTGACATTAACAAAAATTTCCTGTCATGTTTCTATGATCTAGTCCCTGGCTCTCCTTACATGAAAATAACTTCTTAATATGCAATGTTATTCAATCTCTTTTTAACTTCTCTTATTTCTTTTGAATGAAGTGCAGTATACTTATCCTGAGCCTCAATATGAACCTAGTTTACAAACAGGTAAACAGAAAGATGCATAAATTCAGAAGGAAGAAAAAGTAAGAATTTTTATAAGTCCAAATAATATTAATAAGTACTATACTGTGAATGAAAAGGAACTAAAATTTTCTGTTATAAAAAAAGGTCTTAAGATATCCCAGCAACATGACTAAGGTGAAAATGTATTTAATAGGAATGTATGTGTAGAACCTCTATAAAACTGCAAGCTGTCTCAGGGAGGGAGTGAGGAAGGAGAGGCAAAAAAATCTAAGCTATATGAAAGTGATTGTGGAACACTGAAAACAAATAAAATAAGGCATCCTGGAAAAAAAGATATCCCAGAATTTGTGGGAATAACAAGATTCATAATGGCTTAAAAGAGAAATAAAACTTAAAAAAAGATTTTAGGAAGTAAATTAGGTGGGAAATTACTTTTAACACATAATTAAAAAACATAAATAGCAGGGAACTAAACTTAGAAGCCAAGATGGATAATTTTTTCCAAGAAGTAGAGCTTCTGAGAATAGGAATAACAGATTTGGAACATAAAATATGGAAATAAAAGACATTTTGGCAGAAGAAAAGCAAAGAATAACAATTCCAAGAGAATATATGAATTCTATATAAGCCAAAGCAACCGGCCTTGAAGACAGGATGTATAGAGGTAATCTATGGATTACAGGGTTCTCAGAAAAACATGACAAATCAAATATTTGAACACTTTGCTACAGGAAATAATACAAGAAAATCACTCCAGACTTTTGAAAACTGACAACAAAGTGACTATCAACAAAATCCACAGATTGCCACTACAAAAACCACCACCGTTGAAACTCTATATGCAGTGATTAAACAAATAGTTTTCATAAAATATTACAAATTTTAAGGGCATCCAAAAGAAAACTCTTCAAATAGGAAGGAATGCTCATTTAAATAACCCAGGGTTATGCCATAGTCTTGAGAAATCAAAGAAGAGAATGGAATAATATATTTGCCAAAAAACAAAGGAACATAAACTACAATGTTAAATGCAGTTTATTGCAAAACTGAGACTAATCATTAATGGAAATATAGGGAACCTTCAACAAAACAAAATGATCGTAAGCATTTCTACAAAAGAAAAACTATTTACCAAAGAAAATAATAGAGATGACCAGAATTCTCAGCTTTCAGAAAGCCCAAACAATGCAAACACAATAATGGTAAATAGGATGAATATTTTAAAAAAGACTCAATAAGAAAACAAATTATCTTGGCCCTATAGTTCTTTTTAAAAAAAGAAATTTAGCTAAAGCACAAAAATAACCTAATAAATTAAAGATTTATTGGAAACCTGAATACGAGAAAGGCAGGCTAAAAGAGTTGAATTAATATCCAAGGATTAAGTCCTGTATAAATGAATCTTTTTTTGTGTGTGTGAGGGAGGTGAAGACGTGGTGACAAGTTGATATGATAGCAAAAAAGAAGAAAAAAAAGTATAGCTTATTTCTCCCAACTCCTACAATTTCTCCACAAATATCTAAAAAGTATACTGAACTTAGGACTGACTGGAGAAGCCAAAAGAAAAAGAAAAAAAAGCACAGTGAGTCTTTTTTCAAGCTCAAGTCAGCATAGGGAAATGAGAGGTCTGCAAAAACTGAAGATAAGATGTGGTCAGAAATGGATGAACAGCAAATTCAAGAGCAGGGAGAGGCTGTGATCCAGAGTAATAAGACATCTCAGTTACAGAAAAGAGAAGACTGACCTTACCAAGGATGTAGAAATAGGTGCCAACTGTCAGTTCACTATTCATTTCTAAGTTACAAACCCAAAACTGACTAAGGAGGAGATATATACCTATGAGTGGCATTTCAGGATAGGGAGTCATGATAGAACAAGTTCATATTGTTCAGCACAGAACAAGTTCAAATGCAAGTAGGAGCCTTGTGGCTCTCATCCCAAAAACTGAGCAGGATTCTCAGTTTTAGTAGCCAACCCGGTCTGAAAATTGCAGTGGAATGATCAGAAAATCGTTCAGAGAAAGGGAAAAATGCAGTCTTGTTGCTCTGAATCAGCAGAAAAGAGCTACATGAGAGTGAATAAGTCAGAAACAGCCTACTGGACCTCCAGCCAGAAGCAAACCTATAGATGTGTTGCTCAGACTCAAACTCAGGCCAGACATTTTCAGAGTTTAGATAAGAAGGGCAATGATCAGACTTTGCTCTGGATCAGATCATTTTGGGAACACTAAAAGTTTACAGGTCTTTAGCCTGAGCTATCAATGAGATCTTGGGATGGCACAATACTCAAATATTCCAAGAAAACAACAGAAGGATCTAGGAAGACAAAACTCTGCCCAGATATTTTCTCCAGAAGTATTTAAAAATTAGCCCTAATTAAGTTCAAAATCAATAAGTAAACTACAAGAATGAGCAAACGAACAAAAAAAAATACCACCATAAAGTACTATTGTGTGATAGACGTGCACAAGTTACAAATTTAAAAGATGCAAATCATTATGAATATCTCTAAGAAAAGCCACAAAAGAAAAATATTGCTTGAGTACAAGTTCAACTAGAATTTCTCAGAAAAAAAATGAGACGAATTTTTTTAAACAGTTTAAAATTATTTTAGAAATCAAATGAGACCACCAAAGGAAAAGATGGAAAAATGAAAGAGATCTACAGAAGAAAAAAATCTAAAAAAGGAATTAACAGGTTGGCATAAGAGGTATAAAATCTTACTCAAGAAACAAGCTCCTTGAAAATTAGAATGGACAAAATAAATGTTATCGACTACACTGGAAAGCAAGAAATATTGAAACAAAGTCAAAAGGAAGAAAGGAAGGAGAGGAGAAAAAAAGGGAAAAAGAAAGAAAAAAGTAATGCACCTCATAACAAAAACAACTGTCCTGGAAAATGGAGGAGAAAAAAATAAGAAACATTGGGCTCCTTGAAAGCCATAACCAATAGAAGAGCTATAAATTTCAAGAAATCATAAAACTGTCTTAGAAACTAGAGGACAAAGTAGAACTAGAAAGAATCTACCAATCACCTCTCAAATGAAACTCCAAAATGAAAACTCTCAGGAACATCATAGCTAAGATCCAGAGTTTCCAAGGCAAAGAAAAATAATGAAAGCAACCAGAAGGAAAGGATTCATGTACTGAGGAGCCACAGTCAAAATTACACATAATTATCATTTCTCCTCTATAAAGAAGTTGAGAGTTTAGAATATAATATTCCAGAAGACAAAAGATAGTTGTACAACTAATAATAACTTACCAGGAAAAACTGAATATAATCCTACAGAAGAAAAAATAATGGATCCTTAATGAAATAGAGGACCTCCAAACATTGTCGATCAAAAAATCAGAGCTGAGGAGAAACTTTCAAATACAAACCCAGGATTCAAAAGAAGCATAAAAAGACAAACCATAAGATGTTCAAAAAGAATAAACCATTCTTATTCTAATATGGGGAGAAAACACATGTGTTCCCTCAGATTTCTGTTATCATCAGTAGTCCAAGAAATAAGACAGAGTTATGTTTTGATGATCTTAAAAGATTAATAGAAAGGGAAGGGAGAAGGGAGAGTTGAAGTATGGGTAAATTCATATAATCAGGCCACAAGATTGCAGAAGGGTTAAGTGTTCTGATTTTCAAAACCTAAAGGAGAAAAGACTCTATAGAGTACAAGCCAGTGAGCTTGGCTTTGGTTCCTGGGAAAATTCTAGAAAGGATTACTAAAGAAAAGGTTGGCAAACATCTAGAAAGGGAAATAGTAACTACAAAAAGTCAGTGGAGTTTCATCAAGGACAGGTCATGCCAAACAAATTTCATCTCTTTATTTGACATGATTACTAAATGAATAGAAAAAAGGAATGATGGAGAAATAATTTTCCTAGATTTTGGCAAAGCTGTTTGTAAAGTATCTCCCCCTATCCTTATGGAGAAGATGAGAAACATGTATTAGGCAACAACATAATCAGATGAACTGAGAACATGACCCAAACTCAAAGGGTAGTTCTTTTTTTTTTCACTTAATAGTATTTTATTTTTTCCAATCACATGTAAAGATAGTTTTCAATATTCATTTTAATAAGATTTTGAGTTTCAGTTTTCCTCTCCCTCTTCTTTCCCCAAGATGGTATGCAATCAGATATAGGCTATTAATGTACAATTCTATTAGATATATTTCCATATTAGTCACATTGTGAAAGAATTACAACAAAAGAAAAAAAAACATAAGAAAGAAAAAGCAAAAAAAACAAGTGAAAATAGTATGCTTCAATCTGCATTCAAACTCCACAGCTTTTCTTCTGGACCTGGACAGCATTTTCCATGAGTCATTTGAAATTGTCTTAGGTCATCGTATTGCTGAGAAGAGCTAAGTCAATCAAAATCGGTCGCTGTACAGTGTTGCTGTTGCTATGTACAATGTTCTCCTGGCCTTACTTCATTTAACATCAGTTCTTATAAGTCTTTCCACAAAGGGTATTTCTTAATGGTATAATATTAACATGTCAGGAGGTCTCCAGTGAAATGCACCAAGGATGTATACTTGGTCCTATGCTGTTGAACAACTTTATCTATGACTTGGATAAAGACATAAGAAGTACGCTCATCAAATATACAGATGATGCAAAACAGAACAACATCAGGATCCAAAAGATGTCTGACAGGATAAAACATTGGGCTAAAACTAATAAAATGCAATTCAGCAGGAATAAATGTGAAGTCTTCTGCTTGAGTATGAAAAAATCAACTTGAAAAATATAAAATGGGAGAGAGATGAATATACTTAGTTGTTCTACAAAGGATCTAGGGGCTCTAGTATACTGCAAGCTCCATACGAATTAATAGTTTGATGTCAGGGGATGACGCAGTTTTCAGGCCCTCTTTCTTCAGTTATGGAGCTTTTTGCAGCAAGCCAGCTATGTGATTTTTCACATCTTCTGTCTCTATCCTACCTATCCCCATCTCCACTACTACCCTTCTTGCTCTCATTATTTTCACTTCGTGTCTCATGGGTAGGTAGTGTCTTCTACCTTTCATGGGGCAAAAGGTGAGGGTTTTCTATCTAAGTCGCTGCTATAAGATGATTGAGATATATACCCACATCTTTACTCTGAAACATAAGCCTACCAACTTTCTTGCACTTGTCACACCTGAAACATGGGTCAAATTGGTATAGGAGCATGTTAAGCAAAATTTCTAATGATTTACATTCTCCAATGTTATATCATGTTTGGTTTGTTATTACCATATGGTGTTTGTATAATTATTGAGGATTTGGGTTTAGTTACTTTATATTTGAATGTAATTTCTTTTTCTGAGGTTTCTGATTTAGAGAGGTTTTATTGGTTTTAAGGCCTTCAAGGTCCTCGGGTGTGGCCTTTTGACTGAGTGCAAGTTTTACAGAACAAATCCTTTTATGAAGGGGATTTGCTCTGTGAATTTCAGATTGAGTCAAAAGACTGCACTTGAGGACTTAGAGGGCTATATGTAACCTCAAGGCCACAGGTTCCCCAGCCCTGATCTAGACAGAAGTCTGGACTTGGAGTGAAGAAAACCTGAGTTTCAAATCATGCTTCTTTCTGATTTGGCTAACTTATGACCCTGGACAAGTCACTTCACCCCATTCAACCCTGCTTTGTCATCTGCAAAATGAGGATAATACTAGGACTTACCACAAAGGGTTGTTTGGAGAATTAAAGAACATGTAAAGCATTTCCCATATCATAAAAGTCTACATGAATTCTAGATGTTTGTGCTGCTGTTATTGCTCTTATCTTGCCTGTCACAGTCTGATAACTTTTATATTAAGTATTCTGTACAAATCATTATTGGTTAACATGTCTGCTTGTTATTTGAGTTACAGGAGGAAGAAGAGGAAGAAAAGGAAAAAGAGAAGAAGAGGAGGAGGAGAACATGAAAGAAGAGAAGAAGGAGGAGGAGGAGGATGAAGAGGAGGAAAATGAAGAGGAGGGTTTGGGAGGAGGGGGAGAAGGAAAACAGGAGAAGGAGGAGAAGAAGGAGGAGGAGAAAGAAGAGGAGGAGGAAATATATAGCAGCTGAACTACGAAGTGTTCTCCTCATAATAACCCTATGAAATAAGTAATATATCACCCTCATTTTAGTTCAAAGAATGAAATGCAATGAAATGAAATGAAATTTGCCTAACATTACATAGCTCATAAATGTCAAACCTGGAACTACAACCCAGGGCTATGGATGCCAAGTCCAGGGCCCTTTTGGCACTGTAGTACAGTATACAGAGCATTAGTTCTGGAATCAGAGGACTTAGATTCAAAACCTTCCTCTAACCCTTACTACCTGTATGATTTGGGGTAAGTCACTCATCCCCCTTGGTCTCAGTTTTCTCTTATACAATACGAGAGTATTGAACTAGATGGTCTCTTAGATCCTTCCAGTTCTAAACCTAGAATCCTACAGACAATAAAACTGAAAATCTCACCTTCAACTCAATGCCAAAAATTACAAAGCAAATCAGGAAATGTCCATAATCAACTTTGGAAACATATTCTCCAAATTCCGCTTCATTAATAGCTGGCTGCTAGCAAGAGATCTTGGCACAATTTGTTTGGGGAACAAGATCTGTTTGTTTATGTTAAATTTTCTCAGATGTAATAGCCACTTGGGTATCATTAATCAAGTTTGCATGCAGATAGCCTAAATGCCTCTCATTTCTGTTTGACTTCTCCTCAAGGAGAGTTGGTGCCAATATCATTTCCATTGGTCATATTCAAAAAGTAGGGTTTTTTTTTTAATTCCCCACCTTCTCTTCCATTCCAGCTGCAGTAGAACAAAACCTTGAGGCCCCCATTAAACCTCCCAAATGGCAAAATAAAACTATAGACCTCTACTCTGTAACTCCCCAGACCCACAGATCTGAACTTCCAGTTCCTGTTTTGATTAATAGCAGTGATCACTTCTCTATCCAGTCTTCCAGTTCTTACTCCTTTCTTGGGATATTCTAATGTAAGAACATGAAGATTAAAAAGAAATTTCATCTTCTCTCAAAACAGTTTCCAAATTTACTGTTCTTCCTTCCTTCCCATCTGACTTCTTTCCAAAGCTAAACCAACTACTCACTCACTCACCACCGGTGATCTCTCCCATTCATCTATCACACCTCCCTGAAGCAAGCCAATGCTATAAACTCAATTCAGGGCGCATGGGTGGCCAGCAGACATAAGCTTCATGAGTGAATGGAAGAATTGTGTAAGATTGAGCTTTTCTTTCCCCCAGGAATCTAGATTTGCCAGGACTCTTGAATGCTTTATATGTATGCTTTTGTTCTCCCCTTCAACTTTGTAAATCTCATTTCTTTTTCACAATTCCTCTCAACATAATTATTTCACTGGTTTTTTCTTTTTAGGTGAAAGATTTAATTTACAGAGGCTGGTTAGGCTCAGAGTAGACAAAATAATAGTTTTGACACAAGTGAAACATTAGGGCCAGACCTGTTTGGCCGCTACTTCACACAGATTTCAAAGTCCACATAGAAACAGGGCAGATGTAATAGATAGAAAGTAAAGCCCTCAATGAGCAGAAGAAAAATCTAATCCTGAAGTTTAGTTGCTTGTAGTCAGCTCTTCATTCAATGACCCAGATTTTCTAATTCTGTTTCAGAAATCTTCAGAGAAGTCTTCCAGTGGATTTTTGATACACTTAGTTCTGTGGACAATTCTCTCAATAATAAATGTCTATGTTCAGTCATTTCAGACTCTTTGTTGACCCCATCTGAGGCTTTCTTGGCAGAGATACTGGAGTGGTTTTCTGTTTCCTTCTCCAGCTCGTTTTACAGATGAGGAAACTAAGGCCAACAGGGTTAAGTGACTTGCCCAGGGTCACACAGCTAGCAAGTGTCTGAAGCCAGATTCAAACTCCAGAAAGTGAGTCTTCCTGATTCCAGGCCCAATATTTCATCTGCTGTGCCACTTAACTGCCCTCAATAGTGAGTATTGTGGTGTAATGGAAAGAACATTTGATCTAAAATCAGAGAAACTGGCTTTGAATTCCACTGATACTATTTCCAAGTGGAGTGACCTCAACAAGTGATTTCATCTCTCCAGGCTTTCATTTACTCCTTTATAAATTGAGAGATTTGAATTAAATGTGACTCTAAAGTCCCTTCCTGCTCTAATTTCTATCATTTCTTTATCTACTTGCACTTTTCCCCAAATTCCTTTAACTTGCTTTGGTCCTGATAGATCTAGCTAGGACTAATGACAAGATCTGCATTGGTGACCTAAAGAACTGAGGCAGTTATCTAGAGAACTGGGATGGAAGAAAGGCACAGATAGACAGACAGAGAGGCAGAAAGAGAGAAGGAGAGACAGAGATAAACACAGAAAGAGGGAGAGAGACTGAGAGACAGAGACACAGAGAGGAGAGAGAGACACACAAAAAGGAGACTGAGGATAGACTGAGACAGAGAGAAGAGAGAGATTGAGAGAAGAGACAGAGAGGCAGACAGCAACAGAGAAAGAGAGAGGAGAGAGAGAGAGAGAGAGAGAGAGAGAGAGAGAGAGAGAGAGAGAGAGAGAGAGAGAGAGAAAGGACAGGAGAGGAAACAGGGAGAGACAGAGAGATAGAAAGATTATTATCATCTGCAGCCAAATAATTAAAGCTAAAAAATTTGAAGCTTAAGCAGCCTGAATATCTGCCTCCATTATTCACAATTCTAACTTCTTTTCCTTTTGAACCCAGTTTCCTTCCCTCCCCTAGTCTGAAAGGAGAAAACCCCTTTGGTGCTGGACCACGTTAGCCACCTGAAACTCAGAACTCCTGAACACAGCAGTAGCAGTGATTACAATCATGGGCCATGATTCTTGGCTCTGCCTCTTTAGGCAATATTAACACTTCTTGAAAAATTATCAGTACATATATACTGTTCTCCCAATAGAAATTTATGTGGTCTGCTGTATGTAGACTTGTTTTTGCTGTGTGGTCCACACCTGCAACTTCATCAGTACTGGTAAATTCTACCATTACAGATGAGTTAAGATTACCAAATCATCAATCTTTAGTCAAAAGAGACCTCAGAGGCTATCCACTCCAAAACATTTGTCTTAGAGATATTCAAACTGAGTCAAACTTATAAGAATACAAGTGATTCCCCTATTGATAAATGATATGATATGATAAATGATATGAAATAAAAAGATATGAACAGGCAATTTTCAAAGAAATCAAAGCTATCTAGAGTTATATGAAAAAATGCACAGATGGCCTATGATGATCAAGTCACTCCTATGGGCCTCTACCCTCTTATTTGTAAAATGAGAGAGTTGGACTCGATGGCCTGTGAGGTCCCTCCCTTTCAATTCTAAGTTGTACTCAAAGAGTCCTTAGAAGTTGTCTTGCAGACCCATAAATCAAACCCATTTATTTTGGTTCTATAGTCAATACTCTTTCCAATAAATCACATTCTTTGCTACTAGTTAATTTGTTTTATAAAGCAAAGAAGAATTTTATATTCATGTGGCATAATTATTGCTACATTTTAAATTTTCTTAAAGCAGACTATATGCATTGGTGAAGGGGAAAAAATGAATTAACCCATTTTGGCTAACAGTTCAAGATTTCATTTTTATAATAATGAAAACTTGGTTACAGTTACAAATGTAAAAGATTAGCATTTTTTGCAGTTAGAAAACATTACTATTTTTCTCTCTCTAGACTTGTTTTCATCTCCAGTATCTGGTGAAATTTCTTACTTTTTCATACCCATTTCATCTCTATGACTTCTACAATTTCTGAGGTGAAAAAGGTTCCTTACTATTTCATGCTTCACTAGGACAAAATGGTTTAGGTGAGTCAGTCAATAAACATTAATTAGGTTTTTACTTATTACTAGACACTCTTCTGGACAGCTGGTGACACAATGGATAGAGTGTTGGTTCTGGAGTCAAGAAGACTCTTCCTGAGTTCAAATCTGGCCTCAGACACTTAATAGCTGTGTGACTCTGGGCAACTCACTTAATCCTATTTGCCTCAGTTCCTTCTTCTCTAAAATGAACTGTTGAAGGAAATGGCAAACGATTCCAGTATCTTTGCCAAGGAAACCCCAAATAGGATTACCAAGAGTCAGGAGCAACTGAAAAATGACTGAACAACAAAGCATTGCGCTAAACAAAGAAAGGAAAAGCATGATCTAGGAATTCACATTCTAATAAGAGAGATTTGTGTGTTGTCCAAAAGAGCTTTGAATCATAGGACCATAAAACCATAGATCTAGAACTAGAAAGAAGCTCAAAGGATCATCTAGAACACCTTGTTCTTTTGAAGAGCTGCCTAAGGCCTGGGGAGATAAAGTGTTCCAAGGACAGATTTGAACTCAGGTGCTCTAGATCCATAGCCAGTGCTGAAATAGCTCAGCATTCTTATCATTACAACTATAAACTATTAATTTCTAACTATATTAATTAATTTGGGAATACAAATCAATTAAATTAGTACTGGATTAATTTTGGAAAAAAACAAATATCTCTAAAAAAAAAAAAGATTTAGAGTCTTTTATTTTTACATGTCTTGAATCAGACCTGGATCAGAATTGGCTTAAGTCCAAGGATGGAATGACTGATAACACACCTGGTAACTTCAGACAAGCTTGTGAGAAATCTTATTATATTCTTTACCCAAACCCTGTCTATCAAGACAGTAAGTCAGAATTCCGGGGCTTGGCTAGTGGTTATTTGGGACAAGAGTGGGCCTGCCTAGGGAAAAGAGAAGGAAATGGGAAAAAGAGATTATGAAGAATTATAGATATTGTTAAGAGATAAATGGAAGTTGGAATCTGGAAGGAAAAGGGCTGACCACAAAAATAGTCATTTCAAGCCTTAATATGTCTGGTGTGGGAAAGTTTTCTCCATATGAATTGTAACTGACATTCATTTGGAACATAAAAGTTTACAAAGCACTTTAGATGTATTGTCTCACTTGATCCTCCCAACAATGTTCATGAAGTTGTCATTGTCATCTCCATTTGATTCTAAAAGGTGAAGAGATTTATATTTGTTTGTAAAATTAGCAAGTATCTGAAGTAATAAGCAGACTAGGCCTCTGTTTACTCCAAGTGTAGTAGTCTCCCCACTGAACTATGTTGTTTCCTTCAAATATGGTGTATCAGCAAGGACCCTGACATGCACAGGGGGGCCTGCTATCGCAGGTTCTTTGATCTGCTTTTCTAAAAGGAAAGGCAACGTTTAAGGGGTCAGTAATCACTTAAATCAAGCACATATATTATTCACTTAGTTCGGGGGAGAAGTCAGCCCCCTGAACTTCAGAGAAAATACAAAGAAATCATAATCAACAGACAGAGATTCCAACTGTCTGACATAAGCAACATATACATCACAGATCAATAGACAGATCATACATGCATACTTACCAGAGAGAGACGCACCAGCATTTAAGTTTTCAAAGAGGGACTGGGGGACCTTAGTGACTGCCCAGAGTCACTTCCAATGAGTAAGCCCCAAAGTAAAACCTCACCTCAGAGTCTTTATACACTTTTCAGAGCCAGAGGTCTTCATAACCCTGGAGACCCAGTGCCTCATTAGAAAATTAACAAAAGGTGTCCTAATCAAGCTTCCCTAAATGGGTAGGCCCATTAACGGGTGGGGAAGATCTTTAATCTCACTAGCATTACATGTGGTAGGGTAGGGATTTTGGGCATATGGAAATGATACAAAGCAGAAGAAGATGGCCTAGCAACTGAGTTTGCGTGTATGTGGTGTTCGTCCTTCATTGCCAAAGAAGACCATGCCATCAGAGAAATAATGACATGACTTGCACTTGACTTTGTTTTTTTTTTTTTTGAGTGAGGGAGGGCTGTGCAGGTCATCAGCCTCACTTCTCCTCTACAGCCATCTGAATCCAGTGACCAGATGTTCATCAGGATGACTGGAGATGACCTAGGATGAGGCAATTGGGGTTAAGTGACTTGCCCAAGGTCACACAGCTGGTGAGTGTCAAGTGTCAAGTGTCTGAGGTGAGATTTGAACTCAGGTCCTCCTGACTCCTGCACTGGTGCTCTATCCACTGCACCACCAAGCTGCCCCTACTGACTAAGTACAGCATAAGAAAGGGATTATAGGAAAAGAACTACTTGTTTTATAAGACACTTCCATTTCTATTTTGCATAAAAAGATGAATAGTTTCAGGACTTGGACTCAGAAATACCTCAACTATAATCCTGCCTCACACTCTTATAGGCTGTGAGATGCAAGAACTCATGAGTTCATAATAATAACGGGGATAATAAGAGCATCTACCTCAAAAGATTGTTATGAGGTTATCTCAAATGAGATAACCTCGTTCAGGTATCATCTCTTACATTACATGAGACCTTTTCTAATTCCTCCCTAGCTATTAGTGTCCCCTGTCACCTAAATTACTTTGAATTATTTTGTATGTATTTTCTATTGACTTGCATGTATACATGGTGATTCCCCAGATAGGATATAAGCATTCTGAGGGTAGGAAATGTTTCACTGTTGATGCACCAAACACCAGCACAGCAGAAGGCATTTCATGTATACTAGATAAGTGATTATAAGTAAAATCCTTTGCAAACTTTAAAGTGCTCTCTAAATGTCCACTATTATTCCTTTGGTTCCCACTCGGACTTCTGCTTGGACTTCTTCTATGGGCTAGCCAACACAGTACAGCCCACTGGACATTACTATGCTGGATGCTGAGAACACAAAAACAGATACAATCCAGTGTCTGCTTTTAAGGAGTTTACAATCCAAATCGGTAGACAAGGATATGGATAACTATGATCCAAGGGAGAATGAAATAAATGCAAAAGAGAGGCCTAGGTAAAGTGCTAAAAGAAATTGGGACAGATTAACTGGCTATATAGAGGATTATGAATAAGAAACAGAATAAATATTATGCAGACACATCAGTTGGGAGATAGTTGTAACAGATCCTAAGAAGAAATGAAGTAGAAATAATTACATTGGGTATGGAAAGGAAAGACCAGCTACGATGCAGATAAGTGGAATAAAATTACAGGACTTTGAAGGTCAATGAAAGTGTGGGGTAAGGTGAGAAGGGGGAGGCAGAGGTTATTCCTAAGTTATAAGCCCAGGTTGCCATAATAGCTAATAATGTATGTAGAGATATACACACAAATATGTATATAAATATTTTGTATGTATACATATTTTTAACATATATCACATATGAGATTACATATATTATACTATATTGAGGACAAGTATGTGACTGCAAGTGAATCTAATTTTGCATGTACATACATATATGTATACAAACTATCTTTGTGTATATACATACATGTCATAATATATTATATCGCATATAAGGTTACATATTTTATATAGAAGATAGTATATGACTTGAGTGTGTTTAATTTCATTTATACATATCTACGTATATTAATTATCTTTGTGTATGCATATATATATATTTAATGTGTATACATATTTGTAGGATGTATTTTATCATATGTGAGGTTACATATTGTATATTAGACAGAGGATATATGCATGACTGTGAATGTATCTAATTTTCTATATACATACACATATAAGTGTGTGTATTTATTATCTTTGTGGAGGGAGTCAGAGAGTAGATTAGTAGAAAAAGCACCATACTGTTAATCAGAAGACCCCAAAGCCTTGTCCTGGGTCTACTAACAACCTTGTATAAATAACTTCATTTACCATTTGGGTAAGTCCCTGTAGCCTTACTTCTAAAACAAGATGATTCTTATACTACGGCAGCTAGGCAGCACAGTGGATAATACACCTGGCCTGGAGTCAAGAAGACTTGAGATCAATTCTGACCTCAGACACTAGCTGTATGACCTTAAGGAAATCACTTAATCCTGTTTGCCTCAGTTTCCTCATCTGTCAAATGAGCTGGAGAAGGAAATGGAAAACCACTCCAGTATCTTTACCAAAAAAAAAAACCCAAATGGGATCACAAATAGTCAGATACAACTGAACAACAATTCTGATGCTTAACTACCACGCAAGATCATTGTGAAAATCAACTAAGGTAAGTGTTTTGTAAACAGTAAAAGTGTTATCTGACTGTGGGTTAGCACCAGCATTGCTACATATCCAAAAGTTATCCAGGATGGCTTTATTCTTCTTTAATCACTTCTCTGGGCCTCTGCTTCATCTTTAAAACTAAAGAGATTGAACTAAATTGTCTTGAATTACCATTGCATCTCTAAACCTATGAAATTGTTATGATTTCTCTCATGGATTCTTCTTCTACTTTCATATTTTATTAGGCAACTAAGTGGCACAGAGGGTAGGACTGCTGTACTTGGAGTCAAGAAGATCGGAGTTTGAATCCAGCTTACACCACTTACGAACTGTGTGACTTTGGACAAGTCACTTAACCTCTCAGCTTCACTTTCCTCATCTGTAAAACAGGAATCATAATAGCACCTACCCCACAGGATCAAATGAGATAATACATACGGCCCTTTGCAAACCTAAAAACATAATACAATATTTAGTTGTTTTTACTGTTTTATCTTATTGATTTTTCTTAACTTTTTTTTTAGTTTCTCTAAAAAAAGAAATAATGTAATGTGATAGGTCACCACGAAGGTCCTTAAATATGGATTTTTGTGAAATAAGGGATGCCCCATTCCTCTATTGAATAAAGGATATTTAATACCCTGCCTAGAACATAATAGGCACTTAATAAATGTTTGTTGACTGACTCATTGTGGCGGAGAGGCGACTATCAGTTTCAGTCTTAGTGGAAGACTCTGCTGCAGAGGAGAAAGCTCTGTCAGGGTCCTCTGAGTTGAGAAGACCTCAAGTAAGAGCACAGTAATGGATTTCCTGTCTGCTAATCAAGAAACAGCCTGGCCTTTTGTTTGGCCTAATCTGGTTAACCATAGCGTGATAAATTTTTCAGCCACACTAATTCCCAAGGATGGCCTACTCAGTTTTAGAAGGTTTATGAGCCAGTTGCAGAGGGGAGCACCCACAATGATCCTGGAAATTATGAAAAGAAGTAGAGGATAACCTTCTATTTGAAGAAACAAAGCATTTCATTCAGATGTGGGGTCTGGTTTCTTAATAATCCTCCTCTGGCCTGGATATATTTTGGTAGACTATTTGATACAAAATTCTACAATCTTATTTCTTTCAATCCAGAATGGGGACTGAAAATTGGGTGGAGGTCCAGACATCAGAATGGAGAAACTATTTTGCCAAATTCAAATTCCATTCAGTCTCTTAACCAATACTATTTTTGCTGTTTTAGTATTTTTGTGTGACATCCACATTTTAAGAAACAAGTTGCTAGAGATTTCTTTCTTTTTCCCCAAAGGCTTTGTAGATGCCAAATAACTCTTTGAAAAATGTTGACGCCATGCACTAAAGTGAATAAAAACATATGGATTTAATGTTCTCTAAAATATATATTTTTTTAAATGAAGTAGACTGGGAAGTGGTGAGGGGAAAGAGAAGGGGTGCTTGGCAGGACGCTTTTGGGTTTTAGTGATTCCCACATTTGTGAAAAATTGTTCCAGATGTTTGATAAACCCTTGATGCCTCTAGGATTCACCCAAATCTGATAATAAATAAAGGGTAATTGTAAACAGTAATGATACACTGTGTTTCAGGATGTGACCTTGAGCAATTCCATTTACCTCTTGGAGCACCAGTTTCCTCCTCTGAACAATGAGGATAGTTGGAGTAGATGACCTCCAAGTTCCCTCCTAGTTCTATATCTTTGATTATCCCATTATCCTAAGATGAGAACTTCCTCTGATATGAATTAAACCACAGAAAATAACAAATGAGGCTATGTTTCATGGAACATGAAGGAAAGCTTCATTATAAAATCTGTCCTTTGCCACGCTTATGCCAGATAAACATCCATATGAAACTGAAAGTTCTAATTTAAAGAACTGGATGGTATCTATGAGATACCAAACATCAGGCTACTTAAAGCCATCTTACTGTGGCACTCAAGGTGGGCCTCATCCTTCTTCTGCAACCTCATGCCACTACATTCTCCTCCTGTAGAGTAGCTCTACTCTGGCCAGGGCAGACACCTTCCTTTCACCCTGGAATTTCATGTTCATATCCATATAACTTCTCTCATTCCTTCTTCTTGGATGATTTCCCCATCCTCTCTGCCAACCTACAGTCTTTATTTCAAGTCCAGCTCAATGCTCACCCT
The DNA here is from genome assembly GCF_028372415.1 of Notamacropus eugenii. NCBI lineage: Eukaryota > Metazoa > Chordata > Mammalia > Diprotodontia > Macropodidae > Notamacropus > Notamacropus eugenii. The sequence continues at coordinate 143,679,659 of NC_092873.1, read as the reverse complement.
CCTTTCCTCATGGCTACAATTCCATGGTGACAATTGATTATAGTCTAGAAATGGAATGGCCCTAAAAAGCTGTCTAATCCAGCCTTTCATTTTGCAGATGAGAAGACTGAGGCCTATGAAAATGAAATGACTTGCCCAAGAGTCACACAGGTAACATCAGAGAAAGGAATTAGACCAAAGTCTTCTGATGTCAATTCTCTCAGAAATTAATTGTAGAATCCATACCTCACCATTCCATATCTGATTTCATCCTTGCTGGTGCTCAGGGTGATTGCAAATATTGCAGATTTGATAAATTCCTTTGGATTGGTATATTGTTGCCTGTCCTTCAGTTTTAAAGAGGACCAGGGACATGAGGGGGTGACATCTTGACTCCTGCATGAATTAGATTTAAATGACGCATAATTGCACTAAGTCATCAGCCTCATTCTCTCTTTCAGAGTCATTCAAGTTCAATGACAAGTCAGGATGACTGCCCAGGACAGAGTGGTGTCTTTGATCGCTGACCAGACTTTAAGCACTCTGTAGCACCTGCTTCAAGATGCTTTCGTGGACACTGAAACAAATTGTTCTTATCTACCCATTCCACTGGAAGAAGTCTTTACATGCTTGGGGTAGACACCCCCCTAATTCTTCAACAGGTTTGAGACCTATTGGATACCCTCAACCTCATTTGGTTTGTCTACCAGGATGTGGCCACTGCACATGTTATAGCTTCTTGGAGGCACAGGTGAGAGTCGGGTGAAGGTGGGCACCAAAAGTGGATAAGCAGACCTGAAAAGGGCCCAGCAAGCCCTCACAACAGAGGTACTAATCTTCCTTGAAGACCCTATACTCCCCAAATTGGCATATATGTATATGCATGCATACATATATATGAATACACACACAATGTGATCTTTTGGGTTTGTAAATGTTTTTGTCTGAAAGAGGATATAAGTGAAAGAATACGTGGGTAATTGGGCTACACATCCTGTTCTTTAGCTAATGACTACAGCTGCTACATAAATGGGTCATCGCTTCCTTTGGCCACTCTAGGTGGTTCTGAAACATAGCTAAGGAATTTGGAGAGATTTATGTGGCCAGGAAGAGTCAATACTTCTGGGGGAAAAATAATCCCCACAGATCTTCAGTGGAAGACATGTACTATACATCTGGAAAGTTCTAATGCCTTGGGAGTTTTCTCTTTCAAGTCATTGAAAACTATACTAGAAAGCATGTTTTAGGAAGTAACCCTTCACTGACAATAGGCACAAGAAATCAAATAAGAAATGAATGACTGAAGCATTTATCTAGCAATAATACTTTGCTATAATGATCTCTAGCTTTATGAATGACATTTTGAGGGGTTGGGAGAGTCAAAAGCTATGATTTTATTAGATCCTTTACCAATAAGGGATCTTCAATCGTTCAACTTTTTATAGTCTTATATGGTCCTGGAACACTGAGAGGTTAACTGATTTTCTAATATGTGTCACTATCAGGACTCCAATTCAGATCATCCTGATTCCAAGAACCCTCTGCCCACTACAGCTACCTTTCTGAATTACATTTACATACAGGTAAATATTGTTACTCCTGCCCTCACCCCTGCTTTCACAGTTCCTATAGCCAGAACCCTCTCATATCATAGTCTACCTTTGCCCTTAGAACTCTCTGCCATAGTCAAGGCCATCAACCCATTCTCCTCATTTCCATCTCAGTCTCTTCCTTTCTCTAAACTCACAGGAACCGGGTCCTCAGTGGGTCACTGAAACACAGCTATGAAATCTCAAAGTCAGAACGGATCATCAAATCCAACCTATAACTGAACAAAAGTCCTCTCTACAGCATACTCAGTAAGTGGATATCCAGTCCCTGCTTGAAGACATTCAAAGAATGTCTTCAACTCACCAACTCTCTAGCAGTCCATGATACTTTGGGCAGCTCGACTCGTCAGGGAGTTTTTCAAGCTAAAGGCTTTTTTTTTCATGCCTTATTCAGAAAGACTAAAGAAATCGTAGGTTGATAAGTTATTGCAAAGACTATTTCAACTAATTGATGATTTAAATAGACTTGTATGGACTAGACTACAACCCTAATCATCATCTATAACATTGTTTGCATGAAATAACACAGTCTAAGTTCCAAGCAATCATCTTACAAATAGACTTTTGGAACACAACCTCTCCATTAACTTGGGAGCTGCCTAGGAACAGTATAAATATATTCCAGTTTTATTACTCCTCCTCCTTCTGAGTGCAAAGAGGGGTCATCAGTTTCCCAGTTGGTATCGTAGGAAGACACAGAGTCTGAAGAACTGGATTCAAGTCTTAACTGATCCTTACTGGCTTTGTGACCATGGGCAAGTCCCTTTATTTCTCTGAACATTCATTTTCTCATCACAAAGTGGGAATTATAATACATTGCCTATCTCAAAGAAATGGATAGTTATGTGGCAGAACAGGTAGAGGGCCAGGCCTGAACTCAGGAAGACTTTTCTTCCTGAGTTCAAATCAGGCACTTACTAGCTGTGTGACCCTGGGCAAGTCACTTAATCCTGTTTGCCTCAGTTCCTCATCTGTAAAATGAGCTAGAGAAGTAAATGGCAAACCAGTCCAGTATCTTTTCCAAGAAAACTCCAATACAATACATAAGGGTTAAATATAAAGTATATGGAATTCAATAACTGAGGAGGAGAAAAAGAGAAATTTATATGATAACTTTATTATACATTTTAAAAGACTGACAAGTTGTACATAATAGATTTGCAGTATCACATGTGATCATCTTTTTTATTATACTATGTTATGGAAGTGTTCATTTTATTCAATGAATTAAATGTTTTTTATATAATTCAGTTTAACTAAGGATATAATGTAACAAGCAAGAATGCATCTTGCTCAACATCCAAAAATAAGAAAGAAAAAGGCTGAGTAGTAATATACTAGGGAAAACCAGACAGAACAGGATAAGCAAATATAAGTAAATATATAGAATCAACCTCAGACCACAAGACATTAAGTCATCTTTTAAATCTTGAAGGAAAACCAAGAATTCATTGGGCATGATGTGAAGTCATGCTCTGAATCTAGGGGTTGTATCACCATCCAATTTCCCGGTTGAGAGAGAGTCCAGCAGAGCATTGCCTTTAGGAAAACTAGAGCCCTCCTAGTGAACCATCACTGGGGAACAGTGCAGGAAATTTACCACTGACCCAACTAGGAGCACATACTTTCCTAGCCTAAGTTCAACTTGTTCTTTAAAGGTCATTCATGCTGCTTTTTTTTGTATGCTTAGCAATGGGAAAGGGAAGAGAAGACAGTGAAGGTAACATTGAGCAAGCAGATTTCTAAGCTGTTGTGATTGGACAGAAAAAAAAGTTTGCTTGCATCACATCTATGTGTTGTGACTTTTTGAACCAAGAGTGAGAACCAAGCTCTTAGGCTTACAAGGTAAAGAGTAAGAATTGCTATCCTCCTCCTGAGTAGAGGGTTCAACGAGAATCAAAAGAGAAAGAATAATTAGTTTTGCCACTCATTGGACATCAGTTTCTTCATCTGCATATTGTGGAGTAGAAAGAACACTGAACTTAAACTGATGAGAGTCAACCATCAACTCTGCCCCTTACTATCTGCATCTCCTTGGGCAAGTCACTTCACTACTCTGGGCTTCCATTTCTTTATCTATCAAGTACAAGGATTGGACTAGATGACCTCTGTGGTCTCAACCAGCTCTAGATCTATGATTCTATGACTAAAGTACCTCTTAGACCCCCTCTAGCTCCTAGCATCTACTAAGCTATAATTCTTAAAAGTATTCAAATAAAAAAGTGATCATAAATATTTTGTCACAACAAACTTTATCATTACAAACTTTTAGAGGAAAATGTAGGTTTCCAGAACATTTCTGTAACTTGGAAGAGCCAGTTCATTACCACTATCATTAAGTACAGTCACTGGTATCTATCTGCCAAAGTTGCAGAAAATGGCCTTGTGCCATGTTGCTCATTTCCTTCAAACAGCAGTAAGAATATTTAAGACCATCTGGGACATCTGGTTAATGTCACAATCACTTCCCAGGGTCTCCCTCTGCCTCCTCTTCACTGAAGATAATGGTAGCAATAGAATATAGGTACCCAGGAGTCATTCAGTGACTCACATCCTTTGCTCCACTGGTAAGGGTGGTTCAGCAAGAAAGTTTCCCTTCAGACATAAGTAACAGGTGACAGATGGTGCTACAGATAACATGAACTTCTGTTAATAAAGGGGCTAAGTCTCACCCAGGAAAAATACTAAGGTAAAATAAGTCCTTTAAGAGTTGCAAATGTACCACATGGTTGAACAACTTCTGAGTACTTGAGTGCATGCCTGTATATGTGTGTGTGTGTGTATGCGTACTTAAGGGGACATGGGGAATGCGGGGAGAGTTCAAAACAAAAACTTAATATTAAAACACTGTGCTTGATAACCTAGGACTTCAAACATTGTACACATTGTAAACAATAATATTGTTTTATAACATCTTTGACCCCCTCCCTACATGCTCCCAGAGCTCCAGCAGCATCAGTGGCCATGGAAGCAGAGTCAGTAGTAGTGGAGTAGCAGGAGACAGAGACAGAAGGAGAGTGAGCCCTTGCACCACCATCTCAGAGGCTGTCAGCTGGACCAGGTAGATAGAATTGCATATTATTGCAGCCATGGAGTCCGTACTGAATAAACCAAAGAGTACTGTCATAAAAGTAACAGCTGATGTCACCAGTGAGGGAATGGGAAATCCTGTCACCAGGGGATTTGATGTTGCTCGACATGTTGCCAGAGGTAGCAGTGGGCTAGCTTGGAAGATTTTTAATGGCAAAAAAAGACAACTAAATGGGAAATAGCTGTTTTTGTCTTTGACAAAAGGTTGATTAGCAGATATCAAAAATTTGAAAAGGCTGAAATGATTAATTCTCTAAAATGAAGAGTTCAATAGTCAATTCACCTTCAACATCCTCGATTTCTTTCAATCCAGCATCCATTAGAAGAATCCAGAGACAGTTTAGCCAATGGTTTGGGGAACTGGGAACATCTGTCTTCCACAGGGTCCCCTGATATTAAGGATTATGAACTTTATGATGTAGAAACAAAATATGGGCTGCTTCAGATTTATGAAGCATTGTCATTTTTACATAGCAGTGTGAAAATGGTTCATGGAAACCTTACTCCAGAAAATATAATACTGAATAAAATGAGAACCTGGAAAATAATGGCCTTTGATTTTTGTACTTCATCAATGAACCCTTCTGAAAAACAGCCTAAGTTTCCCTGCAAAGAGTGAAATTCAAATTTACTTTTGCTATGCCTACCAAATCCTGATTATTTGGCTCCTGAATATATACCTTCTGTGAGCTGTGAAACAGTAAGTAATATCTCTTTGGGAGCTGTTGTTCATCTTGTATTTAATAAAGGAAAACCTCTCTGAAGGCAATGAGTACGGCACATACAAGAACTTCAGTAGGTAGTTGGATCAGATAAGTCATCTAGGATCCAGGTCTCGTCAGAACGTACCTATGGAAGTCTGGGAACACGTAAAATTACTTTTAAATGTAAGTCCAACTGTCAGGCCATATGCAGATCAAGTGACAAAGATTCTCTCCTTTGATGACACTGATGCAGTCATGCAACAATATTTTGATTCCTTATTCCAAAGAGATAATCTTCAGAAATCACAGTTTTTCAAATGACTCCTGAAAGTTCTGCCCAAACTACCCAAGCATGTGATAGCACAAAGAATTTTGCCTTGTTTAACCTCAGAATTTATAAACCCTAATATGGTACTTTTTGTCTTGCCCAATGTTCTACTAATAGCTGAGAAATATACCAAAGAAGGTTAATTCTGCCAGAACTCTGCCCATCTTTAAGCAACAAGAGCCTACCTAGATTCTGTTAATCTTCCTGAAAAAAAAAAATTCTGCTAGTCAAAACACCTCCATATGAAATAAAGAACAGTGTTCTACCAATAATCCCTAGAAGCCCCTTACATTCAAATTCAGGAACTTTGCCTGAACATCATTTCAACCTTTGCAAACCTCATAAATGATCCATCCACTAGAAATTCTTTGATACCAAGAATTAAAAATGCATGTTTACAAACACCTTCCCTTGCTATTCATGTAAATTCATTAGTGTGCTTAGGAAAGATTTTGGAGTGCATGCATAAGTGGTTTGTACTTGATGACATTCTACACTAAATTCCATCTAAGGAATCTGAGGTCCTCATGGGCATTTTAGGTGTTTATAAATGTACTTTTACTCATAAGAATTTGAGAATCACCAAGGAGTAGCTTGCTGAGAACGTGTTACCTCATCTGATTCTCAGATCTTAATTTGAAATTAAATAATCTTAATTTTGAAAATAATCTTAATTTTAATCAGTTCAATCATTTTATTTCAGTCATCAAAGAAATGCTTCATAGATTGGAAGTAGAACATAAAACCATACAGGAGTCTCTCCACATAATGTAAGAACAGCAGAAATCTTTGGATATCACCAACAATGACAGAAATTCCTCATGATGATAATCAGATTGACAAGGTCTTTAACAATATTGAGCAGACCTTCTAACTATTGGTAGATCAGATGGTAAAGAGAATGGGATACAGAATACATAGTAAAAGGCATCACTGACACTTGCAGAGAAATAAAAGGTAGCAAAGAAGCAAGAATAGACCCAGAGTTGAAGTTGAAAAGTCAACAACCCCTGAAGCCCCTGGCTCAAACTTCTGCAGTACCCTTCAAATAGACTAAAGACTTGCCAGAAACTTTCTTGGATAACATGTCTTCTTCTTTGGCCAGCCTTTCTGTTAATATTCCTCAAATTTCAGTTTCTACTAGCTTCTCTGCAGTCCCATCCATGGGGATGGGCATGATTCTTTTCCACACTAGTTGATAGTACAAAGAGAAGTTTGACAAATGTCCTAAATGCCAATATGGGCTTTCTTATGCCAGCATTCAGCCTGCCAGTCAGTGCAACCAGAATCTCTTCAGTTACTCAGACACACGGAGCAGCCTAGATAACTTGGGTGATGCCTTATAGTTTACTGAACCTGCATACTCAGAGAGCTTCAGCTGGAATGTCCTAGTAGACCCACCAATATGTCTGCTCTGGACAGTCTGTTTGGGCCACAGAAACCCAAAATTAGCATGAATCAGTTATCTCAACAAAAATCAAACCAGTGGCTTAATCAGTTTGTACCTCCTCAAGGTCTCCAGGGATGGGCAATTAAGTACTGGGGACACATTTGAAGTGATAGGACAGCTTGCCTTTGATTTACAAGATAATCCTTTCTTTAACCCACAGAACTTTGCACAGTCAGCCAATATGACTAATGGTAGCTCAGCTAGCAGTGATTCTTTTTGGGTAAGGCATTTCATGCTTATTTTGAAAAATTGCTTAGATTTTCATCGTGGGTAAGCTAATTTCCATCTTGTTATGTTTGACTGAGTATCTGGTTGGAGGAATTTTCCCTATGGGAAAGAGTCTGAGAGATTTGGAGAAAACAAGGGCATCCATGTCAGCAGATGTACAATCCTGTCATTTGTACACATTGAATACAGGTTGATGTGTTCCCTTCTACCTTCTCCGACATCCTCTTCCTCCCCTCCCCTTCTCAGTGATCTGAAGATATGACCCTCAACCAGGCTCTTTCACAACTTAAAACTTTGGTGTCAATGAATCATCTCTCCCTGGATAATTTGGTATGACAAACAAGTGACAAAAAGGAGTCAATGGCATTTGCAGGTTTTATCTACTCAAGGCTGCCAAGGCCTTCATGCCACAGCTTTTAAGTCTTAACTTTATTTTGTTATTGTGAATATGTATATATGTGAATGGATTCCTGAATCAATTTTCTCTAAGTAAAGCAAACTGCAAGTATATAGAAAGGAACAATCCTTTCTTTCTTATGCATTTGCTGTTTTCTAGAAAAATTCTTAGCAGATATTGGAAAATTTCACTCACCTTGCTTTCCATTGGTTCAAACTGTAAAAGCCTTATAAACCACTTTCAGTGCAAGAGAAATTATTATAAAAATTGGTTGCTCACGGTCTGCCTCATGGAGTAGTAGGTTTTCTTCCTGGATCCTGTGCCCATCTGAGCAGAGGAGCCTAGTTGAATGGGCACAGTGACTTGGTGCAGCTCTCTGTTGCAGGATGGCCACAAATGTAATAAACTTTACTTCTCCAAAATGGAGCAGTCATATTTTGTGCTGGCCAACAATGATGCTCAGCTTGCCTATGACACAGTCTGACCTCTTCTCCATTAATGCCACCAAATGGTAATTCTTCCTTTCCTAAGAATTTCAGGAACCTTTATTCTAACATTTTGAATTTCAGAGTTGACCATGTGGTAGAAGGAAAGAATTCATTCTTTAACATTTTTACAGAAAACCTACATGCTTCATTTTTAAAGTCTTCTGCTGAGGATATTATTCTTTCATTTGCTGCTTTAAAAAATCACCAGGACTTATGTTGTAAGTGTGATTTGTATTTTGCTAAATTATGTTAACACAGTTAATGCAGTGATAAATTTAAACACGTCTTTTAAAGAACTATGTGAGTGAATGTTTTGGTTGCTGCCTCTGTATTTTTATTTTGAATTACCTGAGACCAGCAGTGGCTTTAAATAAGCCATCTGAAATTCTGTGTGCTATTGATATTCTTTACAGGTGTCTTGGGTTATGCTGAAGTTGATCACAAAATGTGATTGGATAATTTAAAAAAAACGTTCTTGCTGCCAACATATGATATGAAGGGACTTTTAAAAAATCATCTTTCACATCTGGAAAAAAAACTTTGAGTGACTAAGTCATTTTGACAACTATAAATACCTAAAATAACTGCAAAGGACTTATGAAGGAAAACACTATCTGTATCAAGAGAAAGACCTGATAAGTAGAGTATGTATAGAATGATTTTACCTATATATATATGTATACATGTGTGTGAATATATACATATATGTGTGTATATATATGTACAAACATGCATATTAGTGTCTAATGGTGGCCATGTCTGGGAGGGAGGGGAAAAAAAGAGAAATTTACATGATTATTATTTATTTAAAAGGAATAGCAGGTTGTACATAATAGATTTGCAGTTTCATGTTCAATCATCTTTTTTTACTCTATTATGGAAATGCTTATTTTATTTCATAAATTAAAAATAAAATAACAAAAATTTCAATGATAAAAAAGATGAGACCACAAAGGAAGAAAAAACAGAGGTTAATATCTGAAGAGAGGAAAAAAACAGAAATGTCAATTTTTTTGCACATCCATTACCTAAAAATGTGCCAGCCAGTAAGAAGTCATTTTTAGTTGGCCGCAATGCAAACAAAAGCATTCATTCAAGCAAAAGAGAATAACGTTGACTGAGTCAACATGGTTATTGACACATTCTTATTACTGAGATAAAAATGTACTGAGCTAAGAGCTTTAAATGAAAGAGGAAATATACAGTTATAATCAAATGAAAATGTTATTAGGCCAAAACCAAGAAATATCCTTGGTTTAGATTTTGTTTCAGTTCTTCATAATGTAACTAGCTAGAATCTTTTTGTTTTCCCCTTGCAGAAGCATCCTATTAAACCTGTTGAACTGTGGGTATTGCCATTATAACAGAAAAATATTCATTTCATCTTTTATGTGGAAGTGATCCTCCTAGCCCTAGTTATTCTCCAGGGAAGTGGGATCATCTTTGTGTTATATCCTTAGCACATACTGAATAATAATTATAGGAAATAATTTAGGCTTGAATAAGCACATTATAATAAGAACAACATGAAAAATAATAGTGAATATTTATATAGCATTTTAAAGTTTACAAAGTGTTTAACATATATTACCTCATTTAGGTCTAACAACACTGTGAAGTAGGAGTTATGAAAATGCTTCATTTTACACATAAGGAAGCTGAGGGGGAGGTAAGGAAAGAAGCAGGAAGGATGGCAAAGAGGATGGGAAAAAAACAAAGAGAGAAACAGAAAGACAGGTCATCACAAGTGCTGACATGGAGATAAGCTGGATATGAATGATAGAAGGATAAAATAGAAATAGATAGATATAATTTGTCATTAGTAATATGTGCAGCCTATTTATTCTCACCATTTTCTTCTCCTCTGCTCTTTTAGTGAACCACAATTTTAATTCTTCAGAGACTATGAATACTATGATCGGTGCCTACTTTCACCTGAATAATACTGGTTGTAATAAAGTGGGTTTTTGTTTCAAGGTAAAGCCTGGGGCTGTTCAAAGTCTTTCAGTTTCTAAGATTCAATCCAAAACATTTTCTTTCTCTCATTTAAGTTTGAAATAGTTCATTTTTCATCTTCTTTGTCCATCTAAGATATATCTGTTTATGAATCGGCTCAATAAATTATCTGTGCAGAAATGTAAACAAGTATAAAAGGAAAACAGAATATTGAGAAGAAATATGTATAGAAAATTTCTCAGATAAAGACTTGTTTCATAAAGAACTAATATTAATAAATTTATACATTTATTATATACATTTATAAATTTGTTTTATATATATTTATAAATTTATATATATTTATAAATTTATAACAATATGAGTCATTTCCCAATTGATAAATGACCAAAGTATATGAACAGGCAGTTTATGGAAGAATAAATCAAAGTTATATAGTCATAGGAAAAATGCTTTAAATCATTATTTATTAGAGAAATGCAAGGTAAAACAACTTGAGATATCATCTCACACCAATTACATTGACTAGAGTGATAAAAGGGGAAAATGACAAATGTTGGAGAGGATATAGAAAAGTTAGGACACATACCATTGGTATAACTGTGAACTGAGAGCAATCTGGAATTATATGCAAAAAGTTATAAAAAACTGTGCATACTCTTTGACGCAGAAATACCACTGTTAAGTCTGTTTTCCAAGGTGATCAGGAAAAAAAAGAAAAAGAACTTGTGTGTTCTAAAATATTTGTGGCAGCTCTCTTTGTGGCGGCAAAAAACTAGAAGTTAAGAATATATACATCCGCTGAGGAATGACTGGATAAATTGTGGTATATGATTATGATGGAATACTACTGTGCCATAAGAAATGATAAGCAGGTTGATTTTAGGAAAACATGGAAAGACTTGCATGAAATAATGAAGAGTGAATCAAGCAAAATCAAGAGAATATTGTGTACAGTAACGGCAATATAATCTAGATTAAGATTTCATAAATATAAATGAAAGACAGATAGGTATAATTAATATAGATAGAGATACAACTTTAGATTTTAGAGATACAGATAACAGACCACATAGTACCCTGTGTAGAGGGTCAGGCTTGAAGTCAAGAAGACCAGAGTTCAGGTCCTATTTCTGACAATTAGCTGTGTGACCATGAACAAGAAAAATAATCCCTTAGTGTGCCTGGGCAACGTCCTAAGGTTCTAAATTACAAATAAACTGCACATTTATAGGAGGGAAAGAGAGCTTTCACACTAAAAATTCCCAACCAATGAATCACAAGTTCAAAACCAGACCTATATGCAGAGAGAGAGGTGAATATAGGCAGACATAAATGATATACAGAAACTGATGGATCCAAATGTGGATATAGTCACAGGTACAGATTCAGAGAGAGAAATACAGAGAAAGGTTATAGTCACGATCTTCTTTTTATATGTGTGTGTACATATATATGTATATATATATATATAAAACCATAAGCTTTACAATTTTAAGTATACATTAATTTAATATGGGAGTAACAATGTATTGTTGGTGTCCTCTTTTAGACTCCTTTGTTTTCTTTACAGTTTTGATTTTTTTAATTTTTTTATTAATTTATTTGTTTTCAGTTTTTCTACAATCACTTCTATAAGTCTTAGATTTTTCTCCCTGTCCCTCCACGATCTTCTTTTTCTATCGTACTAAATTCTACATCATGAAAGCTGTCAGAGGGGAACATGCAGCCTCTTGTTTCACAACTAGGAGTCCATGAAAACAGAATGTCAAGACAATGAAAGATAGTTTTAAAGCAAGTTAATTGTTTTGAACGATCTTTGCCATGAAACGGTTCCATCACTGAAGGCTAAGGAAAGTCAGAAGGATAAACAATGATAGGATGGAGTCTTTTTTCCCAGAAAAAAGGCTTTTTTTTTCTTTACTACGTCTCACATGGCTGTATCTGCATACATAGGAACAAAGCTGTCTTCAGCTGGCTTCAGGTAGCACAAGCAGCCACTCTATCAAGCACGACTGACAATCACTCTGCACATGGTACATCAGCAAAAATTAAAGGATTGGCTTGAGAACAGTTTTGATGTTGTGCAGATTATTAGAAAGGTCAAAACAATAACATATTAGAAAAAACACATTAAATATTTGGTTGGTGGAGTCAGAAAACATTAAGTTAAGTTTAAAAAATCCCTGGGTAAGTGGCATAGACAGCTCATGATCACAGAAAAGGGTTTCAAAACCAATCAAGATCTTTCTTTCAGAACCAGGAAATCTCAGAAATGGTCCCAAGGGGGCAAAAGGCTTTTCAAGATCCGATGAAGGACTGAGTAGTAGCACATCACCCTAACGATAATAATAGCTTCCACAGGTGAAGTGCTTTGTACCAAGAAAGGGCTTTCACATCCAATATCCAATCTGAGCTCTATAATATGTCTGTGCAATAATCATCCCCATTTTGCAGAGAAGAAGCTGTTACAGAGAAGTTAAGTGACTTTACCTGAGGTTGTAGAACTACTATGAGGCAGAGTTGGTATGAAGCAGATCTGGGATCCATGGCAAATGATGTGGCTTACTGGATGATGATTAGCTAGCATTGGTATGATGCTACACCTGCGTTATCTCATCTGAGAGTAACCAGTAACTGTAATTATCCCCATTTTACATTTGAGGAAACTGAGGCCAAGAGATGCAATGTGGCTTTCCCAAGGTTACATAGGTAACATATATACATATATATCTGAAGTGGGATTTGAACTCAGGTCTTCCTGACTCCCACTCTAATGCTCTTAAGCAATGTGCCACCTAAAGTGCTAGATTTTAGTAAGAGAAACCTGAATTCAAACAAATTCAGACACTAACTTGTGAGCTAGCAAATCATTAGGCCCGCTGATCTTGTTTCCTCATTTTTAAAATAATGGAGTTTGACTCAACCGCCCCTGAGGTCCCTCCCAACACCAAATCAATAATTGGATAGAGGCAAAATATTGATTGAATTTTACCTTCTCAAAAAGAATTCAGACTTTCTTTGACATTCCACTTACTGAAATACTTACTGATTTCAGAAAAGACTAAAGAGAGGAAATAAAAATGGCCAAGTCATTGTATCAAGTAAAAATTAAGACTACAAATATCCAAATATTAACTTCAACTATCAGCTGAGAAGCTGAGTCTTAAAAACATTCTCATCTTACTGCAGATATCCCTTCCCTAAAATAAGGAATTTAAATCATATAAGATTCTAATGGTAAATTCAGGCACTGAAGATACAAACACAAAAACAAACTGACCCTGCTTTCATGGAGTTTACATTCTATTACCTGATCCAGCATTAAGAAACCCTTGTAGATTAATTAGGAATGGGTGAAAGCAAATGGAGGCATGAAGACCCCATCCTCAAAGGATGGGGACAAAGACAAAGGACAAACGTGGAGAGTAAGGAGGCAGAACTAGAAGACACAGTGTGGTGTCTCCTCCTATTATATTGTAAGCTTCTTGAGGTCAGAGACAGTCTTCCTATTTACTAATTATACCCCCTGTGCTTTGCACAGGGCCTGGTACATAGTAGGTACTTCAGAAATGTTTATTGGATTGGATCCATGCTCTTACTCTTCCAGTGGGTTGTTAGATGTGCCTTGAGCAAGATTATGAAGTTTGTAAAGACTGTCCCACATCTAATCTCCCCTTGGTGGCTTTGCTCAACTTAAGACAGGTCCCTGTGCCCTCAAAATTACTTCTCAGAGAATCACAAAACTTTAGAGTTGGAAGGGATCTCAGAGGCTACCTAGTCTAGCCCATATGTGAATGAATGAATGAATGAATGAATGAATGAATGAATGAATGAATGAATAGTGCTCATTAAATACCTAACTAATTAATACCTATTAAATACCTAATTAATGAATGCCTATTAAAATATGTACCAGACACTGTACTTGGCACAAAAACAAAAAGATGAGGTAGTTCCTGCCCTCAAAGAGATTATATTCCAATAGAGATAACACATAAAGGCAGCCAAAGAAGGGAGTTTTGATCAAGGGAACCATGGAAATGGAGAATAGATACATAGAGCCATTAATCATCAAGCCCTTTTTGGAAGCAATAGTAATATTGATGAGGTTGCTGTTCCCAAAGCAAGAAATTTCCAATAAAGTCGGGTTTTATTTCAAGGAACAACGGGCCAAAAATATTCAAAAGAAAAAAATATGGGTGAATCCATTGTACCATATGGGATATTATAAAAGTAGTTAGAAATCCTGTAAAACTAAAGGCCTGAAATTTCTCAAACTGAGATAAATAAAATGTGATTGTCACACATATTTTTTTAAATGACATTTACATAGCACTTTTATTTATAATATCACATAGAATCCTCAAAACAATTCTGACAAAGTTTTACTACCTTTTTACAGATGGGAAAACTAGGGCTCAGCAATTTGCTTTTTAACGTAACTTACACATGTAAGTGGTGGAGGTGGAACTCAAGCCCACATCTTCCTAACTTAAGGTCTAATGATATTTGGTTTTTTCATTAGACAATACTACATCTAAACCCAATTTTGTTTAGTATTTCTACATCCACGGTGAAGCTTTTCTAGTCTATCCAAAAATCTAAATGAGTAAATGACCAAGAAGTCATTCTAGAACAATTATTTTCAGATTGATTCTCCTAAGGAAACAGTCACCAAACATTCTCACGATTAAATCGGTGTGAGGTCTTGTCTCCATAGAGCAGTAAACAAACAACGCTAACGAATAAAACCGCCAGGTCACAGGTTGTCAAAGTTAATTTCTCAAGGAAAGGAGTTAACGAAATTGTACAGTCTTTAAAAGTGGTTTCATATTTTTGTTATTTATACTTTTCTTTCTGGCAGAGATTTGTGTAAATTATGCCTAAAGCTCTTGGGGAGGCCTTCATGGTTCTCTTAGTATAATAAGGATGCTGTAAAACAAAACGTTGACTGCATTAAGAACATAACATCTCCCCAGAGAAGGTTGAATGCCAGTATCTCCCATCACACCCTGACTGCTTATCTCTTTTTAATCAGGATTTATTGAAGAATTTGCCCACTTTCCTAGATTTATTCATTTCACTTCATTATTTCACAGACTTTTATCTCATCTGCACTTGTGCAAACAGATCTCAGAAATGTGTTGTATTTTAAAATAATTTGTTATTCATGTGGGAAAGCAGATTTCATTTAAGGAGAGGTTGCATGGTGTAGGGCAATGGTGTCACACTCAAATAGAAAGGGGGAGCGCACCAAAGCATACAAAAGCATCCCTGGGGGTGCATGTTGATTTTTAAAACCACATATTTACATGATCTATGTTTGACTATATTTCTATTTATTTTCTTAAATATTCCAATTACGTTTTAATGTGGTTCAGGCAGCATGGTGGGTGTTGCTGGCCCCATATTTGACACTTCTGGTTAGTGAATAAAGAGCTGGTTTTAGAGTCAGGAAGACCTGGGGTCAAATCCACATTCAGACACTTACTAGTTGAATGAGTGGGGAAGGAAGGAAGAAAAGAAGGAAAGAAGAAAAGAAGGAAGGAAGGAAGGAAGGAAGGAAGGAAGGAAGGAAGGAAGGAAGGAAGGAAGGAAGGGAGGGAGGGAGGGAGGGAGGGAGGGAGGAAGGAAGGGAGGAAGGAAGGAAGGAAGGAAGGAAGGAAGGAAGGAAGGAAGGAAGGAAGGAAGGAAGGAAGGAAGGAAGGAAGGAAGGGAGGGAGGGAGGAAAAGGAAGGAAAAGGGGAATGGAAGGTGGGACAAAAGAGAAAGCATTTTTTAATTATCTACTATGAGCCAGGCACTGTGCTAATGACTTTACAAATACTACAACATTTGATCCTCACAACACCCCCAAGGAGGTGAGTGCTATTATGCTCTCCATTTTACAGTTGAGGTAACTGAGAGGGAAAGAGGTTTAAGTGACTTGCCCAAGGTCACACAGCCCATAAGCATCTGAAGCAGAATTTGAGTTTAGGGCTTCTTGATCCCAACCCCAATATACTATTCGCTGCCCCACGTTACTACCTCACTTCACACTGTCTTAGTTTCCTTGTCTGTCAAAAGAAAGATTGGATTCAATGGCATCTAAGGTCCCTTCCAATTCCAAAGTTATCATTCTATTACAGAAAATTATTTAGTATAAAATGAGGGACCATTTTCATGAAAATGATCTCTCTGCCCAGTGTGATATATTGAGTTTGGAACACAGGAATTTGGAGTCAGATGATAGAATTTATCTAAATGACCTCTAAGGCCTATTCAGGTCTAAGTTCTATAAATCAATGAATTTAGAATCCCATGCTACTGATTTTCCTCCACAAAATTCCTCCTCCAACTTCTCATGGCCCAGACGTGACAATGGATTTTCAAGTGATATGTCAGTGGAACACAAGCTCTGGCAAGACCTGTGAGTACAGTTGTGGGAGAAGATTGTTTTCCAATGGACAGATCAGCCCACCTGAGCATAGGGAAGTTCATTCATGCTAAGTGGGTGATATAGTGATGAATGAATTCACCATGATTACCCATGAAGCAAAGAAAAAGAAAAAATAACTGAACCAAGTTTAATCAGATTCTCTCTGACTCTGGTCCCATAATGGCTAAAAATTCCAGGAAATTTCTAGAGTATTCCCGAATGTAAGTAAGAGGGTTCAGCCCACAAAAGTACACAAAGTAAACATGGTCATTACGAATTAAACAACTTTTTTATTTCTTCCTCCTTCGCAGGAACTGCATAAGATGCCCCAAATAAACAGAAACAGGAAATACAGAGTACTATAATAGGTCATAGTAAAAATCCCCTAGGAGGGAATGACCTTTTCTGAGACTACTGTGTAGATTATCTCCCATTCTCCTTGAATGGCAATGTCTAAGCAGTTCATAGCAATTATCATGAAAGGTTGCCAACAGTCAGACCTCTTGACTTGTCATGAGACAGCTTTAATCCTTACCTATAAGATCTTCCAATAAATGTCCTAATTCCCTGAGAAGCGTGCTGTCATGGAAATCTCCCTCTGGGCAATTAATGCCTAAATTTCAAACTCAGGAGCCCTTGGACCAAGATTCCCTATGAAGTAATCCCCAGGCTGGAAACGTTCTTTTCTCAAGTTCACCAGTTATTGACCTGTGCTCAGGAGAGGAGAAAGAAAGACTTAGAGAGGACATTATAGCTATAGCTTCAAATATTTGAAATACTATTCTAGGAAAAGAGGAATTCTATTTGTGTTTTATCTCAAATCACAGAACTAGGGGAAATTTAGGCTTAAAGCAAAGAAAAACTTCCTAATGATAAATTATAATCCCCAGAAGGAAAGGACTATCTTGGGAAGTAAAGAGTTACCCTTCCATGAAGGTATTTAAATACAGACTAGATGATCAGTTATTGGATATGTCATAAAGAAGATTCTTTTCATATACAGATGGCATTAAATGGATCTTCTATACGTCTGATAGTCTATGTGTGTGATATGATATGTGAACTGAGGGTATAAGTATTTTAAATCTAAAGTCCATCTATCCCAAAGCAGAGGACCTTTCCAACCATTTTGACTTTTTTCTTGCCCCTGGTCTCTGTTGACTCTGGAGGAGAGTGTGAGGCTGATGGATTTGCACAGCTCTGCCTCACTTTAATCCAGTTCACAGGCAAGTCAAGACATCATCCTTGTGATGTCATTGATCCATTTCAATAACAAACAACATCTCCAAGTAGGTAAGGGAATAAATGGAATTCAATCTAATTTAATTCAACAAGCTTTTCACTAGTAGTTATATAGCATCTACTATGTTTCAGGCACTTTGCTATTTATCTCATTTGATCCTTATATTAGCCCTGAGAGGTAGGTGCTATTATTATAATACCCATTTTACACATGAGAAATCTGAGGCAAACAGATGCTAAGTGACCTGCCTGAAGTCACAGTTGGTAAATGTCTGAATCTGGATCTGAACTCATCTTCCTAACTCTGGGTCCAGTACTCTATCTGCTGTGTTACCTAGCAGCCTCCTTTATTCAGTGTGTGCTATGCAGCACCATGTTTTGGCAGGAGATAAAAATACATGTTACAGGATATGTTGAGAAAATAACTAGCATTAAGAATAGGGGTGAGGGACAAGTGGTCACAGAAGACTTCACAGAGAAGCACGTTGGCTGAACCTGGAAGGAGACCTCCTACTTAACTCCAATAGCAAGGAACAAAACTCAAAACGCTAATAGGAAATGCCCTATGGATAGATTAGGAAAATTTTAGTGAAAATAGCAAATAATACCACCTTTGCTATAAATGTACAAATGTATAAATGCATTTAATGATATATATCTATCATTAAATCCTACATGTCTATGAGTTTGGGAGTGTTTAAAAAAATAGAGAATCAAATTGAATTGAAATAGACTTGTTAGCAAGATCTGCTAAGATACTTCACGTACATTTCCATTAATTGACTAAAAAAAAAAAAGTCTATTCAGACAGTTGCTTATATTAATTGCATTCACAATTCCAAGTTCATTCAATAGAAATTTTATCCTTTCTAACGAGGTAAGAAATTAAAAGTAATCTCTTCAATAAAAATGTTGTCTCATTGAAGATAAATTGTATTTATTTTTGCATGTACTGAGATGTTCAGATACCTAGGTCCTTAATTCAAATTAAAAGATAACATAAAACACAATTTTCTGTAGTCATACTATGGTGATTATTGTAACGTTCAGAATGTCTCCAAATTTAGATTGATTTAGTCACTGGAAAACGTTAGTACCATTCAGCAATTCTTTGTGCTATAATAATCTAAGCTATTGTGTAAAAGCATTTTAAATGCTTCTCAGTTCCCAGTTAGAAATTCAACATGACCTAAAAATGTATCTGTGAAATTCTACAAACCCAGCATTCACAATTAATATCCCCAGTCTGTAGCTTTTATGATTCCAAGATATTTATCACTGCGTTCAGCATATTCACAGCAAACAACAGCTGACAACCTTAAAAATAATTGTTGCTTCTTTTACCAAGTTTAGGATCCAGTCAAAATTGTACAGGTTCAGAATTATGAGCCAAATTCAAACATATATGTTTTTTAATTAATTAATCCTGGGTAAAAAGTATGCCTATTCAAGAAAGGAGGGTTGGGGGAAAGTATAAGGAATATATACATACATATATATATATATATATATATATATATATATATATATATATATATATATATATATATATATATATATATATAAAGATTGCTTGGCATCAGAATGATTCTTACAAAACAAGGTTTCAATGACATCGCTAAATGAGTCCAAAACATGTGCATCAGATTTCTCTTTAAAAAGAGATACATGTGGTTTTAAAAATTGAGAATGGGAAAATAGAGAGTAGAATACATTTTGAATTTTCTTAAATGCCAAACATTAAAAAATAATTTCCAATGTTTGGCAAATGCCAAGAAGGTCTTACTTAATAAATAGTTTCCCTTAGTATTCATAAATAACTTCATGTGTTAAAATTAACTTGCTTTTTCACCTTTATTACTTCACATTTGGTTTAGAATCTTAATTCCAGCACAGAATCACAATAAGCAGGCAAACAGAGCTATTCATGTAATTCTGAACTCTTCCATTTTTTTTCTTCAACAACTATAGGGTAAATAACAACAAAAAAAGAGACCAAAAACAGTTTCTACACTCAGAAAAGCTTACAGTCTGACAGAGGGGACGCATGCAAACAACTGCGTACAAACAGAGATATAGAGGATAAATTGGGGTAATCACAGAAATAAGGTACTAAGATTAAGGAAGACTGGGAAAGACTTTTTGAGGAAGGTAGGATTTAAGCTCAGAGTTGAAAGAAGCAAGGCAGGCAGTAGCAAAGTGTAAAAAGACTAGGGAAAAGTCAAAACTAATGTTTTGTATTTATCCCGGAGGTAATAGGGAACAATTGAAGTTTATTCACTGGGGAGAGAGGAAGGTGACATAGTCGGACCTGAGCCTTAGGAAGAAGGATTTGACTGTTGACAGAGCATGGCCTAGAGTAGGGAGAAACTGCAAATCAAGGAAATCAACCAGAAGGTTATTGGAATAGTCCGGACATGATGTAATGAGGGTCCGCACTGGGGTGATGGCAGTGTCAGAGGTTACAAAGGTAGAATTTGACAGGCAGAAGTTGGCAATAGTTGGATAATGGCAGGTGAGGGGGCATGTTGGTAGTACTCTCAACAGGAACAGGGAAGTTCGGAAAAGGGGAGAACATGGCAGGGAGAGAGGTGTAATGAGTTCAGTTTTAGACAGGTTAATTGTAAAATGTCTATGGAGACATCTAGTTATGTTGTAAAATGGGTAGTTGGAGATGTGAGACTGGAGATCTGGAGAGAATCTAGAACTAAATAAGTACCTCTGAGACTCATCTGAATAGAAACCATGAAAGCTGATGAGATCTCCAGACTTACATTATCCCTTACATTCTCATGCTCTCATCTCTGAATTCAGTCTCCACCCTCCCTGCCTCTACCCCAACCCTCAACATTTTGAGTACCAGATCACCCTTAGAATTCACACGTTCCTCCTGCTAGACCAAGATATTGCCCCCAGGAGGCAAAATACTGTTTCAGAGAATTTGGTCTCCCAATTGATGAACTACACCCCTGTCCCTGGAGATTAAACCTATCATGAAATCTGCCCATCCCATCATAGGCAAATATTTCTTTCACCATGGGAATGCTCTTCAATGTTACCTCCCCTAACCTGCTGGAGTAATCTGTCATTTTCCTATTTTCATTCCTCCCCTTCTGCCACATCACCCTTTGTCCTACATCTCTTCTTCTTGCCAAGAGATTATAGGAATGATCATTTAATGTAAAAGCAAGCATCCCAACATACAAAGGAGGGTCTGCTGTACAGGTTTTTAGATCTGCATTTCTAAAAGGAAAACAACTTTTGAGAGGTCAGCAATCACTTTAATCAAGCAGATATATCATTCACTTTGTTCAGGGGGAAGAGTCAGTACCCTGAATTTCAGAGAAAATACAGAGAAATCAAAATCAACAGACAGGGCTTCCAAACTGTCTGACAGTAAGCAATACATACATCACAAATCAACAGACAGATGCAGTTGCCTGACCATACACACATAGTTACCAGAAACAGAAGCACCAGCCTCTGGCTTTTCAAAGGCATGAGGGCTCCTTAGTGGCTGCCCAGAATCTCTTCTGGCCAAATAAACACTTCCATTCAGTAAGTCCCAAAGTAAAACCTCACTTCAGAGTATTTGTACATTTTTCAGAGCCAGAGGGCATCACAACCCTTGAGAACCAGTGCCTCATTAACAAAAGGTTTGGGCCTTCCTAAAAATCTTCCCCAATCAAACTCCCCTAGATGGTCAGGCCCATTAATGGGTGGGGAAGTTCTTTAATCACATTAAAATAACAATACAAATACATAAACTGTTCCTAGTTAAAGAAGCTTTTCTATATTATACTCCTAATAAATACTTTAATACTTTACTCTTAGCTGATAAAGACAAGATTCAGTCAGAGGCCCTTGATTATGCTAAAAACAAAAACAGCAAAAGATTCTACTTTGCTGGCCATCACATCACTCCTCTTCTGTTCATTCATTGACTTGTCAGGAAAGCATCCCCCTGACACCTGACACCTTGACCCCTTCCCAGATCCTCTATCACCATTCATGCATCTTTACCCTCTACATTTCTGTCCCACGAAATACACTGATTCACTTATAGGTAGGTTGTGGGAGGCTAATTTATGATGCTTTAATTCTGTTCCTCCATCATTTTCATTTCTATATCCATTCTACTTAAAGCTTTATTCTCTTGTGTCTTTTTTATACTTTAATGAGCTCCTTTTGTCCTTTTTGTTAACTGCCTCTGGTCAGACTTTCTTTTCATTCCCTTCTGTACTGGGATAATTGATTTTACTACTCTCTCAGCTCTGTGTTTGTTCTTTTTCCCCTCTAGGTGAGAGCTGCAAAGGCTACAGCCTGGTGAGTTTTTAAAGGTCAAGAGAGTGAGCCCCGTGGCACCTCATTGTCTAGGCCTTATAACCAGCTCAGCATTGATGTCCCAAGGAGTAAAGAGTGATCTTTCGGACCCAGGTCAGTGAAAAATGAGATGAGGACTCATGAGGTAATAATGCCACATCTGGACATGAACTTGTTGGGACTAATGTTACATGGAAACTTGCTAAGAATGAGCCCGCTCTCCCTAGAGACAGAGGTGGGATAGGCAAGAGTACACCTGTGAAGCATTGGGGGGTGGGAAATGTTTGTATTTTTATTTTTGCTATATCTTTTAAATAAATTTTGAAACAACTAATTGATGTTAAGTGATTAAATGGAATTGGGGGATTGGTCAATGGTAGCTAATAGTGAGAGGAACAAAGCTAGTAGGGGCTTCAGCAGATGGCACACACCCTTCAGGAAACTTCCAAGTTCTCCAAGGGGAAGATGCAGTTTGCTAGATTTGAAAGAGTGAAGTCAGATTGTACTTGCTACAAAATATTTAAACAAAGAAGGGAACTCCTAAGGTTATGCAATCTCAGTTAATCATGCAGTGGTTAAACATAGGAAGTAAAAAAAATTAATAACAAATATAATTTATTTTTTGTGCTTGGTTATGTAAACATTTTTTAAAAAATTGATAACTATATTTAACTATTACTGGTATGTATTTAATTTTATGCATTTGAAAACATAATTCTGAGAAGGAGTCCAAAGGTTTCCTTTTTGGGAAGTTCCAAAGGGACTCCATGACACAAAAAAAGATTAAGATCTTCTCTACTAGAGGATCTCCAAGGTCTTTTCCAGATTACATTGCTTATTAGCTTCATGAGGTTGATTCAGTAAGAAAGGACTTGCCCTTTTCACCTTATATCTAAATTCTTATAACTTGTAGACACATTTCCTATTCCAATCTACCCACAGGTCAAATTATTGAACTTTCCCCAAGTTACAAAACTACCCTTCAGCATTTTTGGATCATTTGCCCATCACCTTTAAGACCCAAGTGTCTATAAAACCTATTGTTCATTATACTTCCTGGCTAGAGTAAATAATTCCATATAATGGGAGGAAAGTTCTATTTCAATTCTAATTGCAGGACTGTTTTTATGATTCATGTCAGGCTTATGTCTGGGGAAAGCAAAGTTAATCCAATGAGGGGTGACCCTAACTATCTTAAAAATATGACAAATCTATTATTAAAATTTTTTTTGACTTTCAAATCTTATTACATAAGTCATAAGGGAACCCTTGTCCTAAAACAAAAGGCTGCTTTGTCTCCAAGGACAATAGGGCATTTACTAATAGGCATTTGTGGTAACATTTTTTTGTGGTTGCAATTTTCCAGGAAGGGGAAAGGAAAATCTAAGTCTGTCCTGGCCAGTTTTCCTGGGGTGGCCCAGGGTCATATCTATCTGTCTAGACTCTGAAGTTCAGCCAATCATGCTAATACAAGCTGGGACCTGAGAAGCCTGTGTTACCACTACCTCCCAAATGATACAACAGGCTGGGCACAACCTGATACAAGGGATGGAATAGTTCTTCTTGTAGTAGCTGGTAGCACCCCTCTCTCACCAAGTGAAGCATTGGGTTCCCTAGACAAGAATATCCCATGTTCGTATCCACCCCAAGTCATGGCACATCAGCCCTCTTTTAAGGGATTTAAATTTAGTTTTTAGCCAGAAGACATGGAAAATTAAAATCAAAGCATTTAATGAAATAACATACAAAAAAGCAGCAATAACATATCATAAATAAAGTACTAATCAAATAAAATATTTCCTATAAACCTGGGGTACACTTTCACAAATTCATATACCACCTATGGATTGAATGGACACGTGTAAGGCATAGGGTTAATGAGGGCAACATGGAATATTGCATTTGGAATTAGGAGAACCTGGAGATCTGCCTTTGACACTAACTCTTGTAAATCTGGGCAAGGTGTTTTATATGGCTCTGGTAACTCCTTAGGATTTAATTCATAGATGGGTTGTGATCCTCATAGGTAGAGGGAGCTCCCCATACTGATTAATCCACTGATCTTCAACGTATGTCCATCTTGTGAAGGATGTGTTGGCTAGAGTGTTGCACTGGAGTCAAGAAGCCCAGTCTTCCTGCAGATCACACCTCTGAAGCTAGTTGTATGGCCATAGCTTAATCACTACCTCTCTGAGCTTTAGTTTCCTTCTCTGCAAAATGGATATAATAAGTGTTTTACCTAACTCACAATGTTGTTGACAGACTCAAATGAAATAATATGTGTAAACCACTTTGAATATTTTCAAGTGCTATTTAAATGGCAGTTATTATTATTTTGCTCTACCCCAGGGCACTGCTAGGGCACTGACATTTTTTAGGTGTTGATAGTTCCATGCTCCGTAACCTTAATGCACTATTGCCAGCATCAAAGGGTTCGCAGCATGAAGCTCTTGTATCAAAATTCTATTTTATCACAGTTTTCAGATTTTCCAACTATTCTGATGTTATTTCTCCTTGATCTTTTCTCCAGATCAGTTGTTTTTCTAATGAGATATTTCACTTTCTCTTCTAGTTTTTTCATTCTTTTGATTTTGTTTTATGATTTCTTGGTGTCTTAGAACGTCATTGTCTTCCCCTTGCTTAATTCTAGTTTTCAAGTAATTATTTTCTTCCTTAAGTTTTCAGTTCTCTGTTTCCAATTGGTTGACTTTCTTTTCATGATTTTCTTAGATGTTCTAATTTTTCTTCTAATTTTTCCTTGATCTCTCTTATTGCTTTTTTTTAAGTCCTTTTTAAGTTCTTCCAATAACTCTTTTTGTGCTTGAGACCCTCCAGTACCACCATTAGTTCTGTTTCCTAAAATGATTAGGGAAAGTGGAAAAGAAATAATTATAGCAACTCTCTTTGTGGTGACAAAGAACTGGAAATTGTGGAGAAGCCCATCAATAGGCAATGACTAAATAAATTCATGATGGAATACTACTCTGCTGTAAGAAATGATGAGCTCAATGATTTTAGAAAAGCATGGAGACACCTCCATGAAATAAGGAAGAGAAAAATGGGGACAACCAAGAGGATATTGTATACAGTAATAGCAGTATTGTTTTAAGAATAACTTTGAGCAACCAAGTCATTCTGACCACTGTAAATACCCAAATTAACCTCAAAGATCCTACGAAGGAAAATGCTGTTTGAATCCAGAAAGTAATATTGCTGTGATATAGGAAATGATGAGCTGGTTGATTTATAAAAACATGGAAAAACTTGGATTTGTGAAGGAAGGTGCTAATCACCTTCAGAGAAAGATGTTAGAAGGAAATAAGCATCATACATGTGTGTATATGCTTATAGATATCTATGTATATGTATATATAACACATATATACATATATATTTATATCAATGTAGATATCATAGATATCTATGTATATGTATATATAACACATATATACATATATATTTATATCAATGTTTGATTGTAGCTTTCTTTCAGGGGAGGAGGGGAGGAAAGGGGAAGAAATAAATTAAAAAGTGCATAGCAAAAAACAAAAGAAAACCAACAAGGAAGCAAAGAAAAGTTGTGCACCTTTGAAAATAATGTGTAGTATTTATTTTATAGATTTTCTTAAAATAGAAATTTATTTTTTATATTGAATTCTCTTTTATGGTCTGCTGTGTACACAGCAATTTTATTCTTTTTTCGTTTTGTATTTAAGTGTAACATTTAAAAATTTACCAAAAATATTTCATATACCCCAGATTAAGATTTTGTGATTATAGTCTAGTCTCCTTATTACAATGGGGAAGTCACTAATGCCCTGAATGATAAAGTGTTTTGTTCAGTTGCACAATTTGTTAGTGGTAGAGTCAGGAGCAAGTTCAGTGTTCTTTCCACAAGGATCCTAAAGCCACTTCTTTCCTTAACCCATAGTGGTATTCTATAGGATGCATGCTTGTCTAAAAATAGTAGAATTGATCTGATCACTCTAGAACTACTACTGACTTATTAGTAAGAAACTCTCAATAGTCCTATTAGAGGGCAGGAGCTGGGGCAAATGGAAAGTGACTCATACATATTCTACTGATAAATACAGTCCAGAGAACAAGACCCTCTCTTTTTCTTTCTCAAACGTGATGGGTAAATGTCGTCTATCCACAGACACACTTCTCTACATATCCAAAACCAAGTAACAGCTAGCATTTATGTAGGACTTTAAGGTTTACGAAGCACTTTATAAATATTGTCACATTTAATATTAATAACAACAGTGCTATTATTATCCCCATTTCACAGATGAGAAAATTGAGACTAAGGAATTAAGTAACTTTCCCAAGGTCACACAACCAGTTTTGGAGGTCAAATTTAAACCTAGACCTAACTCTAAAACCAGGGTCTATCCACTGTGTAACCTTACTGTCTTAAGTAGAATCGTTTTTATTTCTTTGTTTTTCATATTCTGGCGTTTTGTGCTTTTTTTCATTTTATCATCATTCCTTCTGTCTAGTCCTGTGGGTAACTAAGAGTTGACTACATTAGTGTAGCTAAGTGGTATGGTGGATAGAGCACCAGGCCTGGAAGGTTTGAGTTTCAATTAATCCTCAGATGTTTGAGCTATATAACTTGGGATAAATCATAACCTCTGTCTGCTTCCATTTCCTTAAATGTCAAATGGGGATAATAGTAGCGCATTAAATCTCACAGATTTGTTGTAAGGATCAAATGAGGTAATAACGATGAAGTGATTAACACAGGGCCTGGTGCATAGTAGGCTCTTAATAAATACTTGTTCCCTTTCCCCATCCCCTTAATCCACCCTAATCCTCCATGGCACAGTCATGGTTTCAGTAGATCCTGGGCCATGGGTGATTCTCATCATCTAATAGTAGCCCGAATCTCTCCCCTAATCTCTGTGTTGCCTCTACACCTTTAGCCAAATATAAAATATAATGAAGGAGCAGCATGGCAGAGTGTATAGAGATGGGGCCTTAGAGTCTAGAAGTCTGAGATTCAAGTTGTATCTCTACTATTTAATGGCCATGTGACCTCAAGAGAGTCCTTTAATCTTATGGTGCCCCCAATGACAGTCGTAGAAAAGGTGCCAATCCTCACTGGGAATTCCTTACAGCAAATTCCATCAAAATGATGATGATGATGAAGATGAAGAAGAAGAAAAAGGATAATGGTAATAATGATATATATATATATATATATATATATATATATACATATATGTGCATATGAATGGTAGAAAAAGCAATATGGTGAATGGTTGTGGATGGAGATCTGGCCTTGGAAGTAGGATGTCTGTGTAATCCTGGGCAAATCACTTAACCTCTTAGCTCTAGATAGCCCTCTTAGACTAGAAATGGCAGGGAAGGTGCTGACTTGAATTGATAGAAGGAGTTTCCTCTTTCAAGGGTTCACCATGCCAGTGAAATCGCAGGCACAGTCCCTATCCCAATGTTAGGTTATGTGTTATGTTGTATTACATTACAATAAATCATATTGTCATTCTATTATAATCTCATTTAGTGCTCTTAGTGACCCTGAGTGAGTTTGGAAGAACAGGTTTTATTGTCCCCAAGTGAGGATGTATTGTGTTTTATTTGGTGTTGGCACAATACTGGAGCTAAAGGAAGGGGAGTGTAGTATAACCAGAAGCTATCCCATTATTTCTTTATGCCCCTCCACAAAACCCCACCCCTAGCTCTCTCCCATAGTGGAAGTTCCCTACTGGGCATGGGAAGAAATGTTGGGGTGAGCACAATTGCTCCTGTCCTAACCCTGGTCTGTGACTTACCATTAGAGAAAAACCTTCCTAATCAAGGGAAAAAAAGCCAAAAAGTCAAATATTTTACTTTTCTTCATTCTCCTCCTTCCTCTTTACTCCCATCCTTTCCCATCTCCCATCCCCTGTGCATTTGGGGAGGATTATCCCCTCCCCTCTTCAGAATCCTCTGGCCCAGAAAGCCTTCTCTGCTTCCAAACAGGAACCCCCTTCCCCCAGGCCCTGAAATCTCTCCACACACCTACTTAGCATGAGCTAAGCAGAGGCAGCCTGCCAAGTGCCTTATCCAAGAACAAAGCTGGGAAAATCTGGGGAAATTGTTTGCAAGCACTCTATACTGTACAAAACAACTCACACAACCCATGTACTCTAAGTAGCCGGGCTCCCTTTCATGTTTGCCCAGCAGAATCCTGGAAGAATTTTCTGACTTAGTGGAAGCTCAACAAAGCCGTATCTTTGTGTATTACTGCCATACTTTTTCAAAGCCCTTACCTGAGAAGCTCACTATATGACAGAAAGAAAAATGGTTTGAGATGTCAGAAGACCCGTGGCCCTGTCATTGTCTATCATTATCATAGGACTGAGGAAAATAAAAATTACAAAGATCCACTCTGTGAAACCAACTTCAGATGCAACTGGGATTGCCATGACTTCTCCCCCCTGGAATTAGAAGCTTAGGGTATTCTAAGGTACATTTCCCCAATAAGAAAAAAAGATGAATCCTCTCATGCAAAATGGACAAGTGATGTCATCACTGAAAGCAGGGGAAGAATAATCACAAAGCCAGATGTTTCAGTCTATTTGAGCATTTCAAGGTAAAGAAATTGCTAGAGTGCTTTTCTATAGCACTAGAAGTTATGGGAGTTTCTGAAACACAGAACATACTATATTTAATCCACCATGTATATGGAGATAAGGTTATTTGCCAAATGAAGTGCAGTTATTTACACTTGGTGAGTGCCAATAATACACTTGGTATTGTCTAGTATTGAACCAGACGTTATATGGATCAGACAGCTAGATGTGGTCTCTGTTCAGTGGCATGCAACCATACTTTCCTTTAATTTGTGCAGACCTCATGCAAAGTCTTTCAAGTGGGACACAATGAAACAATAAAAATCCACACTCAAGTCAGCCCTCCAAAAGCCCAAAGTTCCTTTTACTGTTACCTTAAGAGAGGTCCAAAACCCCAGAGCTCTATCCAGCAGCAGCCTGCTGTCTATTACAAAAACACAAGGGATGATTTCTCCCTTCTCTTGGGACAATTGGCTCAAAAGAGTTTCCAGCTGTGTTGAAAGAAGTCTGGAAGGTCACTTAGCCATAGTCATAGCTGCATTTTCCAACTGGACACACTTCGCCAGGAAATGAAATATGTTCTTCAAAGTAATTAGGCATACTCTAAACTGCAAAAAAAAATTACATTTCAATAAATATAAAAATATACAGATAGATGATAGGTAGATGGATAGATGGATAGATACATAGATAGAAAGAAAGATAGGTAGGTAGATAGAAAGACAGATTGAAAGAGAGAGAGAGAGAGAGAGAGAGAGATGGATGGATGAATTGATATTAGTTTTGGATTCTAATATACAAAGTATACTAAAAGTCTTAGGGTAATTTTAAGTTATTAAAGCTTAAAACTACCTAAGACTTTTGAGACACACAATAAAGTTTGGGAGTCAGCTAAGTGGCTTAGTGGATAGAGTGTTGAGAATGGAGTCAGGAAGCGAGTTCAAATCCAGTTTCAGACACTTAGGAGCTACGCGTCCCTGGGCAAATCACTTACACTCTATTTGCCTTAATCTGCTGAAGAAGAAAATGACAAACCACTCCAATATCTTTACCAAGAAATCCCCATGGAAAGCATTTTTGTGATATGGTCCACAGGGTCATGAAGATGTGACTAAAGGCCTGAACAGCAACATAAAGGTGAACATAGGAACATTAATAGAGGGAGCTTCCTCATCTAGGAATTTCAGATCCAGTGCCAATCTCTATCCTGTAGGGAAAAAGATTTAATTGTATCACCTTATAGTACCAAATATGATGCCTTAGTTCTACCCAGTCTGCAAATTAAATGAGGTATCTATGGTAGAATGAGTTTATCTGATCTAAAACCAAAAGGGACAAGTTTCTTTTTCCCTTCCACTGTAGTATCAACTAATAGAATTGGTGTGCCAGGTAGAGCGATTAGTTGAGTAAGCAAAGTTGTGTGAGGTGAACATGGAAATATTGGACGGCTATAAATATAATAATTTGCTGATGCATCTAGAGTTGGGTGGATGCACAAAGTACTTAAAATCATGGTCTCTGTGATCAAGGGCAAGTCACTTTAATATCCCTAATCTTTGGGCAGCTCTCTAAATGAATGTGATTTCCATTGGTGAAAAGAATTACCACACTGGGTATTATTGATCATTGATTTGTAGCTTAAACTATATAGGAAATAGAATAAGTTTCTATTTAACCAAAATGGTTTAGGTCATAGGATGTGCAGCTAAAGGAAGTATTCTGATTAATAAACTAGAGAGGCTGTATCTACCACATACTAGGAGCTGGGGAATACAAGTACAAAAGATCAAATAACTTCTTGCAAAGTTTTCTTCTAATGGGGAGACCATGGTACATATATAAGTATATGTAACATGAACATAAAATAAATAGATACAAATATATGCAAAAGAGTTCAATAATTCAGGGGAGAATGCAACTGGACTTTGGGGAGAGGAGATCAGGAAATGTTTCATGCAGAAGACAGTGCTTTTATTGCATCTGAAAAGAAAATAGGGACTCTGAGATGGAGGTAAGAAAAAAGTGTTATATAGGCATGTGGGAGGACCAGTGCAAAAGCACTGAGAAGCAGCTGGACAATAGTGAGTGAGGAAAAGAAGGAAGGTCAACCTGGCTAGACTACAGAGTGCTGGAGAGGGAGTAATATCCAATGACACAGCACAAACAGGTTATAAAAGGCCTTAAAAGACAAATGGAGGAGTTTATACCTCATCTAGAGGCAGCAGGAAGCCACAGGAGTTGGTTGAGAAGTCACATGGTCAGACCTTGCACTTAAGGAAAATTATTTTAGCAGTAGTATTTAGAACAAGGCAGTCAAGGGGTGTAGTGAACAGAGTGCTGGGCCTGGAATCAGAAAAACTCATCATCCTGAGTTCAAATCTAGCCTCAGATACTTATTAGCTGTGGGATCCTGGGCAAGTCATTTCACCCTGTTTGCCTCAATTTCTCATCTGTAAAATGAGCTGGAGAAGGAAATGGTAAACTACTCCAGTATCTTTGCCAAGAAAATCCCAAATGGCCTCAGACACAAGAGTCAGACAAGACTGAACAACAGTAGGTAGGACAGATTGGAGTGGTGTGACATTTGATGCAGGAAAACCAATTAAGAGTTTGTTTCAGTAATCTAGACAAGATGTGATGAGGGCTTAAACTTAGGGTGCTGAGTGTATAAGCACAGAGGAGTCAAATGTGAAAGATGTTGTAAAGCTTGGACCAGACAACCTCCAAGACAGCGTCCTTATAATCTACTATTTAATGTATAGGGTGCTGGCATCTTTCCTGCTTTGACCTCTCCTAAGAAGAAAATGGGCTATAGAAAGAAGGCATCCAAGCAGTAGTCCCCACCTTAGACAGTGTACATCCTGAGATGATTTGAATCATCTCACCTAGACCTGCTATATCAATTCCTGAATGAATGGGAATATTTCCTTTGTTGGAAGATGATTCTCCCAGGTGCCAGAGAAAGAAATGGTTATCAAGATTTTAGGCAGAGCATCTTAATTTAAATTTTAAGCATCATGTGTATTTTCCTGGAGCTAAAGAATATTGCTGTACATCTTTCATTGAAGACCAGTGACATCACAGGTGGTGTCTTGATTTGCTCGTGACTTGGATTTAAGTGAGGCAGAGCTGCACAAAGTCATCAACTTCACTCTCTTGTCCAGAGTCACCAAAGTCCAATGGCAGGACGAAAGTCAAGATGACCAGCAATGGTCCGTTATAGGAAAAGGAGGTAAGTTCCTATCTGGTACTACTTTACTAAAATCATAACAGCTATAAAATGCTGGAAGAATTGGGTACCTAGATAGAAGAAGGAAGTTCAGGATTATCCTCCCTACATTCCCCCTGTGAAAAAGACCTCATCTAACGACAGTGAAGGTTTTTATCTAGCCCGGGGGCATTTTCTAAGTTTGTCTGACCTCTAAAACAACTGTGAGAATGAATGAGAGAGGGAGAGAGACAGAGACAGAGAGACAGAGAGAGAGGAAGAGAGGGAGAGAGGGAAAGAGGGAGGGAGGGAGGGAGGGAGGGAGATGATGGATCCTTTAGTGGGATACACAAAGTGAAGATGCCAAGCCAGAAGGAAAGAAAGCTTCTGAGGACACCTGCTGGGAGCATCTAGGAACTGCATAGAAAAAGGAACCCCTGCAGTCCACTCCATCAGCAGAGGCTTCCAGGTTTGTCCTTCATAAGTGTTAAACTATCTTCAGACAGGTGTGCCTTCCCACAGATTTGATTTACTCTCCTGGTTCACTCTACCAGGAAAGGAAAAGGTAGAAATATCTCACTATGTACTTCACTAACTATCACAGGAATATTTCATTTTCCTCCCAAAGTGAACTCTTGATTTGTGAGATTCATTCGAGATTTATGAATATCTCCCAGTGTGCAAAACAATATGCTAGATAATGAGAAAAAATGTGCAAGTTTTCATTTGAATAGGATGAGATTAATTTGAGATGTATGAACATCTCCCAGTGTGCAAAACAATATGCGAGATAAAGAGAAAAAATGTGTATTTTTATTTGAATAGGATGATACGCAAAACAACGAATGTGGAGATTTAATTTTTTTAATAAGTAAAAAAATTTGTCCTAGGTAGAGTTGTTTTGTTTCGGGTTTTTAATATGGATAAGATATTATCCAAATGGAGATTATAATTGCAGCTGGGGAATGGACAAGACCACCAAGACAGAATATACGTGAAAGAACAGGGAAGAAGGAAAGAAGGAAAGAAACATGCACTTATTAAGCAACTACCATGTGCCAGGAACTGTGTTAAGAACTGGAGGTGCAAAGACAAAAATAAAACAGTTTCTTCCCTCAAGGCGCTTTCAGTCTACTGGAGGAAGGGTGTGGAACAGTGTATAAATATTAAGTAAATGCAAAGTAAATACAAGGTAATTTCAGGTGACATTGGGAGGTGCTAGCAACTGTGGAGATCAGGTAGAGCCTCATGTAGGATGATGGAACTTGAAAAAAGCAGGGATTCTAAGAGGCAGAAGTTAGGAGGGAGTAAAGCATAGCAGCTATGGGAAACAGCGCATATAAAGTCAGGGAGAGTAACCATGAAAGGTCACGTGTGAGAAAAAAGCAAGAAGGGTAGTTTGCCTGAACCATAAAGCTCCTGAAGAGGAGATGAATATGTAATAAGACTGAAAAGGCAGACTACAACCAGATAGTAAAGGATTTTAAAAACCAAAGAGTTTTTATTTGGCATTAGAAGCAAAGGCCACAGATGTACTGCAGTATGTCCAGAAGTCTTATGGCAACTCTTT
Organism: Notamacropus eugenii; assembly: GCF_028372415.1. Classification (NCBI taxonomy): domain Eukaryota; kingdom Metazoa; phylum Chordata; class Mammalia; order Diprotodontia; family Macropodidae; genus Notamacropus; species Notamacropus eugenii. Next base: position 143,646,081 of record NC_092873.1, on the reverse strand, counting down.
CCAACTCTCCTCTACCCTTGGACTGTAGTAGAGCTGGATTGTGACAAAAATCACTCTCATTCCAGGGATAAAAAGTCTCCTCGGTGGTGACAGATGTCTTACTTCCTCCTTTGTAGAAAACCTATCAACTTATTGAATACTCCTATAATTGTCATTATTACTTAGATCCAATATTGGACCCATTTTCTTTTCCACAGTAGAAAGAGTTTTCCTCAGCTCCAGGAGTTACACTAATTAATCATTGGCACACACCAGTCTGCCTACTAGGAAAATTAAAACATCTGGGCTTTCAGCCCATTATCCAGGATCTGGAGGTGAAAGGGTACAATACTCTTATTCTCACATTCTCCATTTCTTCAAATAATCTATGAATGCTGGCTGAGTTGAGCAAAATATTCTATTCTACATCCATGAAACATTGTTTTTGTGGGAAAAGAAGTCCCTGACATCCTTACAGCAGAGAATCCCAGCAGCAGACCAGAGATCACAGGTCTAAGTCAAAGGATACTTCATAAGAGGAAGCCTCTAGGCAGACAGGTGCCCAAGCAGACAGAGAGAGGCCCTGCACCAGAGTCTGGTGGCAGCCAATCAATAGATATCCAATCAGATAGCCAACTGTCTTCTCAGCAAGATCTAACAGCCAGGGTTGAATACAACATCATGGGAGAGAAGGTTCAAAGAGAGAATTTCTATCCCTAGGGCATCTGGTGAGAGTTATTCAAGGCCACAGTCTCCTAGAGAAAGGAGTACTTAAGCCACCTAATAGGTTATAGGCTCAGGGGTGAGGAATAAATATGAATGGGGAATAAGATACAGGATAAGGACACAGTCACAAGGAAGAAGGCAGGGATTCAGTTACTAGAATCTAGTTACCAAATCAGAGTAGATCAATTAATGGAAATACAAATGCCAAAACAGACAGTTCCCCGCCCTTAAGAAGTTTGTATTCCAATGGGATTGACAACATATCTAAGAGAGTAGCAGCCAGGAAGGGGCCATTTGGTCCAAAAGTTACAGGCATAGTAAATGGGGCAATGGGAAAGTAGGTTTACATACTCTTTGCAGGATGACCAATAAGGTTGCTGAACTGAGCCATTGAATATATACCTCTCCAAGAGCCTTCCCTTCCCCCTCCCCGCCCCGCACTTGGTCCCATGATTTTGCCTAAGGTTAGAGCGGATTAAGCCTGCAGGCTGGGTTAAGTAACTCCAGGTGTGTGGATAATAGAGGCAAGAAGCCAAACTGCTTATTAATGGTCTTGATTTTTCTTAGTAAAGTAAGGAAGAGAATCTGCAGAGAATAGGGATTGGCTGGACTTGAAGAGAAGTAGAAAGACTTGGAATTTCCTGTCATGGAACAGCTTTCCTCTGATACCCATTGAGCATTATAGATTATTTGGTTTTGAATTAATGAAAAAAACATTTATTGAATTCCTATTAATACTAAGTTCCAAGTGCTATATTCTTCATTTTTTAACAACACAAGTATTATGTGTATAAGTACATAATTGAGGAAAATTGGAGGGAGGGGCAGGATCCACCATATTCTTTGACAGTAACTGAGTACCAGAGTTATAGAAGAGTACTGAGTCATTCAGAGAGCTCAGGCATCTCAGATTTGCTCATGATATAAGAGCTCCCTCAGGTGGAAAAAAGAGGAACCTATTGGGAGGCAAAAAATGAATTTACGAGTTGGAACAAAGATAGACAAAATCTTTCAAGAACCTTTCCTTCAGTACTCAGTTCAGGTGTCACCTTCCTTGATGGTCCTAGATTATCATTAGTACCCTCTTCTCTCCCCAGTTTCTGTTATATCATGCTCATTTTTATATATTTATATTTCTCTAGTAGAATATAATCTCCCTAAGGGTAAGGATTGTACCTTTTTTTCCTTTGTATTCACACTTAGCACAATGCTTTACACATGAAAGATGCTTAATAAACTTTTGTTCATTTGAATTCAGGAGAAAAAGAAAGGGGAAGACTACTTCTGACAGTTAGAGATAGTTTTCATGATATGTTGAAAGTCTCAAGGGGAAAATGGCCCTTTACATCAAGGTGCTATGGTTGGCAGAGAAAATAAACTGTCCCCTGAATTTAATTATCACTCAATAAATGTCTGTTGAATGGATAAATAAATGATAGGTAAGACAGTGTTTCACCAAAGAGTGGAATCCATCTTAACAGTTTAGGGAACAAATTGAATACGTCATAGCAAAAAAGGTGAAGGGTGTGGGGAGAAGAGCCCTTCCGAGGAAAGATAAAGAAGCAGCTACGCTGAGGAGAAATCTTTTTAACTAGATAAGAAAGTGCTTTCCTCACTCACCAACCAAGACAGGACCCACATAGGCAATTAGGTAGTTGAAACCTAAGGGCAACAGGCCCTCACATGAAAATAAGACAAGAAATCAGGTTCTAGAACAAATGAATTTTTCTACCAGACCCAGAGGTCAGAGATCAATATTTCCTGGCTTTCAAGCGTAACTCTCTATCCACTAAATGATGACACCTCTCATACTTTATTAAAATGGAATAAGTTTTGTTTTTATAGGTTTTTAAAACTGCTTGTTAGTGATAATAAATTACATATAGCACTTTGCATTTTATATACATCTATTTTATCATATAGTATTTTTCAATACAATTTTATATAAAATAAATCTATAAAATAAGTCTCAGAGTTAGAAGGGACCACAGAAATCATCTAGATCGTCAACACATCCACAATTCTTTCCACCACATTCGACAAAATCTTTTTGGCTAATTCAACAACCAAAAAGGGTAAAACTTTCATCTTTCAAATCTAATGGACACCAATAAACTGTTTTCAATAATGTATGTATGTGTGTGTATATATATATATACATATATATGCATATGTGTGTGTATTGTCCTTTTCTCTGATAGATTAAAATCCAGTTCCTACAGACAACAGAAATTTATAGCCTTTAGTTTACTCAACTTCAGTAGCAGAGTGTTCTTTATAGAATATATGTGTTTAATTATTTGGAAACTGGGTTAAAATACATCATATTTATTTGAGGAAGAGAAGGAATGGACATACACTCAACTTGTTTATCTCTCCATGATCCCAGACTACCAGCTTATCAAATAACTTTCCCAGCTGCTTCAACTCAGATATGAACATTCACTGGTATCAGGTCATATTCAGGAACTCTGAAAGCAAAGTACAGATCAGGGACAACCTAGGGAAATTTTTGAAGATAGCCAAGTTTATTTTGGTTCCCACTATCTCATACTCACTCTTTATCTCTTTTGGTACCTGCTTTCCTTCTTACTCAGGAGCATCATGTCCTCACTCAACCCACTGACCTACTGAGGGCCCCTTACAGTAGTGCTCAAGTCAAGCATTTTTTCCTCTATCCCCCAACCCCCACCCTTCAAAATATATTTTTCTTTTGTCATATTCTCATAGAATCAAAGAATGACAGAATCTTAAAAGACTTCAGAGGTCTCCAATCCAACCCATTCTCAGAAGAAATCTCCACTGCATCATGCCCAAGTGGTCATTTAGTCACTTCTTGAAGACCTCCAAGAAAAGGAAACTGATCACTTCTCAAGGCAGCCAATTCTACTATTGGATGGCTGTAATTTTTAGGAAATTTTTACTAATAGAAAGTTTAAATTTGCCTCTTAACAACTTTTATCCATTGCTTTTGGTTCTACTTGGACTAAAGAGAACAAGGCTAATCCTTGTTCCATGCAACATCCCATCAAATATTTGAATACAGTTATCATGTCCAGTCCCTCCTAAATTTTCTCTTCTTCAAGCTAAGTATCCCCAGTTTTCTCATCTGATCCTCGTCTGAAATGAATACTCAAGGCCCTTCAACATCCTGGTTGACCTCTTCTGTACACTTGCCAGTTTATCAATTTCTTTCTTCAACTGTGGAGCCCAGATCACAAGACTTCACATGAATCTCATGAAGGTAGAATACCAGCTCAGTTTTGAAGCAACCTCTCATAATATAGTGGAACTGGCTCCTTACTTACCCATTATCTAGAATCTTATTAGCTGATCCTGCCAATGTCTTAGTAGGTGATAATGGCTTAGAATAAAGGAGTAGCTAGCGTGAGAAATTTATGGCTGAAATATGGGTGAGATATTTTTAGGCAAGGTACTTTTGGAACCCCTCAATCTCATGTTATAAGAAATCATTTTGAAGGGAATAAAGCTACCAGAAGAAATCAATAAATAAATGAATAAGTATTTATTAAGCACCTACCATGTGCTGGGTACTAGGGATACAATGACAAAAAAAAAAACAAAACCAGTCCCTGCCCTGAAGAAGGTTACATTCTACTGAGGAAAAAATCATGCATATATATAAGTATATTTTTAAAAATGAATCCTGAGGACAGAGACGCTAGCTGCTAGAGGGATCTAGAAAAGCCTCATTTAAGAGGTAGCAATTCAAAATGGAGTATTTTGGTTATATATATGTATTTGTTACAAAAGTCTTATTTTTCTTTTTTTCTTTTCAATTGGGGAGAGGTGAGAGGAAAGGACAATAAATATTTTTAACTTAAAACGAACATTTTTAAAGCAGAAAAAAGAAAATGACAAACTAAAATTGATTTGATCTAAAAGAAATTTACATTGATACAGGAAAGAAAAGAATATTTGTAAATTAAATATGTCTAAAACTGCAGAAGAAAAAAAAACTGGTGCCAACCTGTTATGAAGTTCAATTCATCAATAGTGTTTAGAGTTTTCAGTTTGTGCTTCATCTTCGTTCTCCAACAAGAAGCATATATTATAGAGGTTTCCTAATGTTCATGTAATCCTGTATTCATCAGGTTGCTAGAAAAAAAAGAGAAGTATGCCCCTCAACAAAACAAAATGCAAAATATTTGTACTATACATTAGCATACACTGTGAAATTCGCAAAATTATGTTAAATTTCTAAATGACACTGTACCAAAAAAATGTTCTAACTACTTAATCAAATAATAAAGTATACCATACTGTAGTTTGAGAATACAACTTCAGTGGAAGACTTTCTTAAGTGCTGTCAATAAATCCAGATATTTAACCTTTCTAATTGTTTATATTTTAAATAAACAGAAGTTCATTTAAAATTAATAATAACAGCCATTTATTATATTCTCCATAATGGATAGAATATGGTCATTAACATAAAAGCTATAGACCCTTCCTTCAAAAGTTCACTCATGTAAAGAACTATTTTGTTAAGGTCCAATTCTTTATTTTTTTCTAAAAATTATGCCTTTGAAAAGAAATAGTCTATCCAAAATGGAAAAAATGGAGTGATAGAAACCAAAAGGCTTTGATGCTTTCTGACTCATTTTCCTTATTTCTAGTCTGACAATTAAACAATTAGATATCTTTTATGTTTTTCTAGAGAAAAGTAATATTAAAGGCGTACTTGAAAAAAAGAATGAGTTTTGTTGTAGACTCACATATTAGATCACTACTGACCAGTATGTAACAATAAAACCCAGAATAGTGCTTTACTTTTCTTTGATTCTGAACAACTATAGACTAAATGAGCTGATGATAACATCTATCTAATTAACAATTTTTAATTACCATGAAAACTGAAGATGTTGTCCTTGTATCAAGATGGCTACATGACTCAATCATGTCAAAGCTCAATTCTTTATTACTCCAGAAAAACAAATATTCAAAAATAACAACATTTTAATAGGGAAAAGGAAGGAACTCATCACAAGGAAAATTTCATGGAAAAATCAGCAAGAGACTTTTAAAATGAGTTAAAGACAAAACAAAAAAGGAAGCTCTAATATATTGAATAAATAGTAATTAGTTAAGAAGGAAAAAAAGAAAATAAGAATGAAGAGAGAGACAGACACAGAAACCAATGATAATGCTGAAATAATAATTGGGACTCCAGAAATTGTAATAAAGCAATTCTCAGGAAAGATCAGAGAAAGAGTTTAGTACAGTACTATAAAAATCCACAACATGACAGCAGAGAGGAAACTCAAATTCAACTCACCCAGAAATATAATCACCAAGTTTCAGAACCTCAACATTAAGCAAGGAGTATTATAAGAACCAAAAGGGAGTCATTTACATAACAAAGGAAAATATTCAAAAGTATACAAGACTTCATCAAACATGAAGAGTGAAAGAAACTGTCAAAATACCTAAATACTCAAGGGGAACATGACAGTTATCATCAAATATTTGGAGGTCTGTCGTGTGAAAGAGGAGTTAGACTTGCTTTCTTTGGCCCCAGAGGGCAAAACCAAGAACAATTCTTTAAGTTGCAAAGAGGTAAATTTAGATTTGATGACAGGAAAAACTTCTTAACGACCAGAGCCATCCAAAAGTTGAATAGATTGCCTCTAGAGGTGCTGGCTTCCACTTTCTCCAAGTTATTAAAACAGAGACTGGGTAATTGCTTGTATGGTAGGTTATAATAGGAATTCCTTTGTTGTACATATAAAACCAAATCTCAGTTCTGTGTTTTAGTGATTAAGAAAGGGTAAACCATATAAAGGGAAAGTTACATAAGCTATCATTATATTCAGCTTTACTTAACTTTGCTTTTAAATGGGAAGTTATTTTCTTGGAATTTTTATTATATGACTAATTGTATTATATTATGTGACTAATATATCAATCTATGTGTCAATAAGCATTTTAAACCTACTGTAGCTATTTCAGTTCTGGGTTAGGCAAGTGCATTTAGCTAACCTCTTGATTTTCTTGCCTAATCACAATTATTTCTACTTGCCAACTCTCCTGACTTCTTTCTGTTCCAACATGACCATGAATCACACTTTTTTTGTCAAGGCTTATTTTTCTTATATATTAAATTCATCCAGAAGAAAATATGTTTTAGTAATTTCTGTATTCCAAAGCATATCCTAGTTTTGAAAATAGGATGATTATGTAAAAGTTCTGTTACTCATTATAATTTCATGTAGTTTAGGCAGCATGAATACAAATATACCTTACTTCCTGGAGAAAAAAATGTCTTTCTGAAAAGTTGGCTTTAGGGTAAATTTCTCTTAATAGAATCATATTTTCCTTTTAAATGGGAAATTGGGTCAGTCTGGAATTTTTGTTATTTTTAGCCAAATGTTATTTCAAGACAGAACTAAAGGTATGTTCCCAATATTTTGAAGTCAGATTACAATGAAAAGCATGCTTCATCATTAGAGAAAATGCTTAATCTATTACCTTTTAAACAAAAACAATAAAAATATTCACAGAACACAAACATCGTACTGAAACTAAAAAGTAGATTCATCCTATTTGGTTTTTATCCCCTTTTTAACTGCTGATAGCTCCTCTATATCCCAAGTATTATATTTTCAAACACCAAAATTTTCAACTAAAAGCTATTGCCCTAATGTTCCATATATAAGTGTACAAAGCTTTGTATCAGAAGTTTGATGATTCCTCTTAGTTGTTTATGTATCTAAACTAGGACCTGGGTGGGGAGGGGCTGATGACTTATTTGTCTTGTATGTTTCATAAATTCTTTATGCTAGAGGAAAAATCCCCAACTCATTCCATTATATTTGTGATGAAATCCCCAGGTACATCACCAAACAAGAAGCTTCCTATGTTTACCACTTCTCTTGGCAGCTACCACCATCCAAGTCTTGGAGGGGATTTCCCTATTTAATCACTGGCTTTAGTGTCCCAGCTTCATCCCTTTGTTTTCACTCATACCCCTACTAGGCAGTAAACCAGCAGAATACATTCTCAAACAATCATTTGAAAAACACAGACGTTACAGTGTGAGGAATCTCAGGATATGGGCTGAATTTTGTAATAAATTACAGGTACACAAATGGGTTTCAAAGTTGGGTTTTGTCTCTCTTCTCATATGAGCCCCACCTTGCTTATCATACACTTTTTCTCACTCCCAAAGCCTTTGAGAAAAGCAAAATCCTTTCTGGTTATTGAACAACAAATAGCCTTCTCCACAAGTATCAAATAGCTAAGCTAACTACTTCTAATCTTGGAGTTCTTCACCTTTGGTCCTTGGACCCCTAAGAGGTCTCAGGAAAGATTTCAGGAAGTCCATGAACTTGGATGGGGGGAGTGGGGAGGGACTCACATATTTTTTTCTATGTAAGTGGCTTCCTTTGTAATCCTATGTATTTCATTTTATATGTTTCAAAGCATTATTCTGAGACTAGCTCCATGGGCTTCAACAGAATCCCAAAGGGGTTCATGATACAAAAGGTTAAGAACTTCCATTCTAATCACTGGGTTCAATGACCTGAAATTCCTTCAATGGGTCTCTTTCATAATTCCTTACCCTCACCATTTGGCCAAATACCATCAACTATTCTCTAGTTCTCTTATCTTGGCTGAATTAATTCTTAGACTATTCCTCCTCCCCTCCCCACATTTTCCATTTTTTCCTTTATTCACATATTTCTTCTTTCTCCTCCTCTCTTCTCTCTTCTTCTCCTCCCACTTTCCCCTTCTAAGCTGAGTCATCTCTTTCTGTTCATATTTCCCTCTTCCAAACCATCTCTAACGCTACATTTTCTACCTTTTTATTTATGTGTCCCAAGTCAATTCTGGCTCATACCAAAGCAAAAAGAAGTGATAATAATATCTACCACTTACATAGTGCTTTAACATTTGGAAAATGCTTTGTGAACTAGTGGAAATTATTTTGACTGAAACAACCCTAGCCCCCTAAAATACATGTATGTCAAAGTAAATAGACCCAAAGATCCCACTTTACCCCAACCCAAGCCTCCTGCTGCAATGGCAACTGTACACCAAGACTGTTGCTTCTTGACATCCATTCCCTTCCACCCCTTGTGAGTAGCAATAAGGTTTTAGTAACTGCTGTCCCCATATAGTGCTGCTTCCTCCATTTGAGTTCTCCAGTCTCCCACTACAACTCTCTACAGAGTTTCCTCAACTGTTAAATGAGGATAATAACACAGCACCGACCTGGCAGTATTGTGAGGATCAAATGAGATAATGTTTGTAAAGCCTGGCACATAATATGTGCTATAGAAATGCTTATTCCCTTCTCTTCCTCCTGCATTGTCTCCTTTAAGCTTCACAATATTCCGAAGAGGTGGATATTATAGGCATATCCTCAATTTATAAATAAGGAAACTGTGGCTAACAGCATTTTAACAACTTGCCCATGGTCATATAACTAGTCAGTATCAGAGATGGGATATGAATCCAGGCCTTTCTCATGCCAAGTCCAACGCTATCAATTATAATATACATTTACAGTACAGAGGTGGAGCCAAGAGAGTAGAGGAACCAAAAGCAGTTGAAAAAGCTTCCTCTCCATCTCACTACCCTTCTTACAAAAAAAATAAAATCTTCTAAATACATCTAGAAACCAAACCATATTGAATCCTGATGGGGAAATACAAGACAAAGTCATAGTGAGTTATTTTTCCAGCCCAGGTCAGCATAAACAGATAGACAGAGAGGTCTATGAATTCTGGGGATGGGGTCTGACCAGGAGCTGTGAGCAAGGAGACTTCATTATGAAAAGAACAACTATGCACTAGGGCAAGAAGAAGACCCAGACCCCACCAAAGTATCCCCTAGAACCATGCTGGGCCACCACAATGGAAACAGGTGTCTTCTGACAGCTTTGTATCCTGCTACCCAGACCCAGGTCAAAGATCCAGGAATAGATCTGTGCCAAGGGTGGTGTTCAAGGGGAAGGTGTAGCTGCAGCTCCTAAATGGCATATGGAGAAAGGAGCAAATTAAAAACAAGCAGACAGTGCTGTGGCTCAGACTGCAAAGCAGGGCCTCTGTTCTAGCTTCTAGTCCAGTCTAAAGAATAATCAGGGTAGGAATTCCAGGCCAAATGAGAGTCTGGAGTTTTGTGGTTCTAAACTTGCTGAACTTCCCAGATAACTGATGGTGACTGAGTCCAGCTGCTACTATACTATTATTGTTACTATTACTCAAACAGTTCAGGAACTTGCAGCAAGGTGGCATACTGAATAGAGTGCTAGGCTCCTATTCAGGAAGACCTGAATTCAAATCCAGCCCTGAACATTTAGTAGCTGTGTGACCCGGGGCAACCTTAACCTTTGGATATGTCTGAGTTTTTTCAGTTGTAATGGAGATGATAATAGCACCTATCTCACAGGGTTGTTAGGATCAAATGAGATATGTGTCAAGTGCTTAGCACAGTGCCGGTACATAGTAGTTGGTTGTTGTCCATCATTCTCAAAGAAGACCAAAATGAAATCATTATGATAATGTCAAATTTCAATGTGCCTGACTGTGGCTGATCAGACCAATATGAGCTTGGAAGGCCCTACCACAGATCGGGCACAAATAGTTCATGTGAACATATGGGTTAGTTACTCTAAATTTGCATATCCTGTGTTTCCTTTGATCTGTTTCAATTCTGCATAGCAGAGCATAGCACCTTCTCTGATATGGGCATGCCATGCTGAGCGATTCTGTGCTAATGTCTCCCATGTCACACAATCAAATCCAAAGTTCTTGAGAGAGACCTTGAGAGTGTCCTTGTAGCACTTCTGACCACCAGGTGATCACTTGCCCTGTGTAAGTTCTCCATAAAATAATCTTATTGGCAAACATATGTTTTGCATTTGAACAACATGGTCACCCATCAGAGGTGTGCTCTCTGAAGTATAATTTGAATGGTTGACAGGTTAGTTCAAGTAAGGACTTCAGTGTCTGGTAAGTACCTTATCCTTCCAGGTGATCTTCAGAATCTTGAATTGTGGTACATGGTAGGAATTTAATAAATGCTCATTCCTTTACCCCTTCCCAGAGTTCAACCTGGGTAGGGATAGAGTGGGGAGGCACAGCAATCATACCTTGCCCTGGATCAGACCACTTTGGGGGCACTGTTAACTTGCAGATATTCAACCTGAGCTGTCCTTGAGATCCTGGAATAACACAACATTCAGTATTCTAAGAAAACATCTATAGTACCAGAAGTACACTTTTCCTCTGGAAGTATGAGTCCAGCCCTAATATCAAGTCTGAAGCCAGAAAGTAGTAAAGAATGAGCAAGCGTAAAAAGAACGCCACCACAAAGAGCTACTATGATGACAAGGAATTACAAGGCGTAAACCCAGAAGAAAAGAATAATTCCAAAACATCTACAAGCAAAACCTAATAAAATAAAAAATAAAAGGACAGGTTGGGCACAGATTCAAAGAGAATTCCTGGAAGAGATGAAGCAAGACATTTTTTGTTTGTTTTTTTAACAGTTAAAAATGTTTTCATAAATAAATGGGCTAAAAGAAAAAATGGAAAAAAATGAGTTATGGAAGAAAGAATGGAAAAAAAGAAATTAACAGCTTGGCATAAGAGATACAAAATCTTATGCAAACAATAAACTCCATGAAAATTAGAATGAACTAAAAAGAAGTCAATGATTCCATGAACAATAAGAAATGCTAAAAATAGAAGAAAACACAAGATATCTCGTGGCAAAAATATTGAGAACAAATTCAAGAATCATTGAACTACCTGAGTAACATGATTAAAATATTCTAGATAACATATATCAAGAAATCTTAGTAGGAAACTTCCCAGAAAACTTAGAACCAGAGGACAAAGTGGATATAGAAAGAATCTACCAGTCATTTCCTGAAAGAAATCCCCAAATGAAAACTCCCAGGAACATTAAAGTCAAAATCTAGAGCTTCTAGATCAAAGAAAAAATACTATAAACAGCCAAAAAGAAAGACTGCATGTACCAGAAAGACAGTTGGGATTGCACACAATTGAGCAGCCACCACCGTATAAGAGCAGAAAACTTAGAAAGTTATTTTGGAAAGCAAAGAACATAGGCTTGCAGCCAAGAATAGCTTACCTAGCAAAACTGAATAATCCTACAAGGTTAAAAATAAATCTTTAATGACATAGAGGACTTCTAAGCCTTCCTGGTGGAAAGACCCAGGCTGCATAGAGACATTGAAGCTCAAATACAGAAGTTAAGAAAAAATGTAAAAAGATAAGCATGAATAAGCAATCATAATGGACTAAGAAAGGATGAACTGCTTACATTCAAATATGTAAGATGATACATGTTCCCCATAAATCCCATCATCGTCTAGAATCATAGTGACTTAGACAAGCCCCAAGAGTGGTTTGTTATGTATTTGATGACCTTAAGAGAAGAACTGAGAGGAGAAAATGAATACAGTGGGAGTGGAAAAGGAAAGGAAGATTAGGGGAAAACATTCCACATAATCAAGGTTTGCAAGTAGATATCTCTATACATATGAGGAGGAGGGAGTGAGAGGGAATGGTTGACACCTGAATCTCAATCTCATTTGAACTACTCAAAAGAAGAAAAAAGAGAGATGGAGAGAGAGAGAGAGAGAGAGAGAGAGAGAGAGAGAGAGAGAGAGAGAGAGAGAGAAGGAAAGGAAGAGGAAGCGGGAGACAGAGACAGAGATAGAAACAGAGACAGAGAGAGAAAGAGACCTAGAAGGCCACATATGGCCTTGAGGCCACAGGTTCCCCACTTCTGCCATAGACAAAGGGAAAGATTATTCCTCAACAAAACAAACTCTAAACACATATAAAAATATTTATAGCTACTTTTTGAAGTGGTAAAAAATGGAAATCTGAGGGAGCGACAATAAATTGAGAATGGTTGGACAAGTTACAATACATAAATGTGATGGAATACCTTTGTGCTGTAAGAAATTATAAAGGGAATGATTTCATAGAAATCTGGGATGTATTTGTATTGAAGAATAGTGACATGAACAAAACCAGGGTAATAATTTATACAATGATAACAACATGATGAAGACAATTTCAAAGGAATGAATGGAATTCATAAACATAATAACCAACTGTGGTTTCAGAGTACTAATAGCAAAACATGCTATGTGCCTTCTGACAAAGTGATGAAGGACTTAGGGTAAAATGAGACATATATACTTTTTGGACACAGCCAATTTGAAAATTTGTTTTGCTTGACTATACATGTTAATAGTGACCATGTATATGTATGTGCATGTGTGTACACACACACACATGTAAGGTTGTAGTACCAAACTCCATTCAGTCTTTGCCCTTTTTAGATATTGAATATCTCATTTGCATCTGGTAGAAGTAAGGTAAAGGGGCTTTGAATCCTTACATCTTCCTTGATTGCTACTGAGGCTAATATCTTCTTATGTAATTTTCTTTCACAATCTTTACCTTGGTCAGATAATATTTTAGCTGGGAATCCATCTACAGGAAAATACTTTTCTCATAACACTTTACCAACTATCGTACTTTTCTAGTTTCCCATTGGGTATTGTTGTACATATTGGATGAAATAGATGCCAATAAGATGGCTTGTGTCCTCCAGAGACAAAAAAAAATTCAATACACAGAAATTCCAAAGACTTGCTGGTATTCTACAAATAGACATGCACAGATTTGTAGAGCTTTCCTTTGGGCACATGAAGCAAAAGTTGCATACTTCTTATAGACATCCACCACCACAAGCCAGGAAAATGTTTCTCATTAGTTTAAGAGTTCTCTATTGACCTAAATATCCAAAGTCATCACATAATGCTTTCATGGCTATTGAGCAAAATGTGTGGGGTAGCACCAATGGATTTCTGTTCCCATGTATGGAATCTATTATTGTCCTGTACAATATTCCTTTAAACAATAGTCTTTGTATGTCTCTAGGTGTATGGCTAGTCACCAGTGTTCTAGGGTGCAGCAGCCATATTGCTCATAGTGAATACAGAAATCCATTCAACATCAGTAATTAAGCATTTAACCATGCAAAAATTATGTTAAAGCAACTAATCTGACATGTAAATAAAAAGCATCTAATCATTGTCTGAAAACAAAACAAAGGATGATTATCACAGGCTCAAAGTACTTTGTGAATCCTCAGTCTAAAAACTATTGCTCATAAGCCCTCATCAATGTGTTTATGTTTCAGTAGTAACCAGAGGACACGTTTAGCTCAAAGCAAAGATATTTACTAAAATGGTATAACAAGAAAAGTAGTAACAGAATATCACCTCCATAAGTCTGGTGTGCAATCCCCCATAGATACATCCAAAACTCAGCAGGGAGAATGTATGCAAAGAGATCACAAGTAGAGAAATACACATGTAGAGAGGACATTTGGCCCAAACACATGGAAAAGGGACAAAAATCCTTTCTCTTGAAAGCATAGGACAGTGATTTCTTCACAACATTTTCTAAAAGCTAGAATAATTTTCCTTCCTTCCTGACCTTCTTTGGCATATAATTTTTTTCAAGATTAACCCATTGTCTTCTGAATAGGACTACTTGCCTCCATCTTCAAGCCCAAATCCTCTCAGGCTTGGATAGAGAAAAAGTATATAGGTAATGTATGAGGAGGGGAGATTGAGGGAAGGCAAATCTGATGTCTCTGCAAACTGCTAAGACTGCATTGTTGGCCATTTCATGTATAAATATAACCATTCAACATTTCAAGTTCTTTAACCGTTCCAAACAGATATTTATAATGGCAATTTAAATGGGAATGTCAAGGTAATTTAAATGGGAAGATCTTTCCCATACATTAATAGGCCCATGTGACCTTCTTGGGTCACTTGAAAGTTGAGTCACATGAGCTTGTGGTGGAAGGAGCTTGCTGAATGGGTGGAGCAGGAAAGTGTGGAGTAGGAAATGAGTCAGAGCATTAAGAACTGGGAGAGAACAGACCAGCATGAGTGGGAGAGTTTCTTTGTGATTTGTTTGTGGGAAGCCTAACAGAAGGAAGGCTTGGTGCCAGTGGTGCCCCCTGCATTTTCATTGTGTATGGATTTCTTTGTTGCTATGATGGATTTGGCTTTCTGATGTTTGAATAAATGTTTTGGTTCTGTCTTCCATGTGGAGAGTCTGTTATATTTTGCTACTCAGAATTGTGCGGGGATATTCATAACTGCCATAGGTGCTGTGAATATTGCATTGGTGCTACAGTATTCTAGGTCTGAAAAGGGCAATGATTGAAAGTGATTTTGCCTAAAACCAAGAAAGAAATTTGCTCAATATCTTCCTACTGAGCTACTACACAAAATGGGGGGATCATTCTATCCATAAACATTTATGAAACACCTACTATGTGCCAGTCATCATGCTCAGTGCTAGGGATACAAAGAAAGGCAAAATACAAGCAGATAGCAGGCAAACAACTTTGTACAAACAAGCTATATACAAGATAAATAGGAAATAATCCACAAAGGAAAGGTACAAGAAATCAGAGAGACTGGAAAGCCTTCCTCTAAACGGTGAGATTTTAGATCGGACCTGAAGGAAACCAAGGAAGCTGTAAGATAGAATTGAGGAGAAAACATGTTCTAGGCATGGGGGACAGCTAGTGAAAATGTCCAACCAGGAGATGGAGTGTTTTATTCAAGAAAGTACAAAGAATCTCCAAATCTACTTCATTATTCCTGTAATCTTAAATGCATTTCCATGAAGTAAGGAGTAACTTTCCTGTTTTACAAAGTCACTGTTTATCTGACTAGAGAAGTCAATTCTTCATTGTGTTTTTTCAATGACCACTAATATGTTTATCTTACCTAAATGTCTTATCTTTCATTTTGGTATGAATATGATTTGGCTACATGCTCCAAGAAGCAGTCAGGTTATTTCAGTCTGGCAGAGACATTAATGAGAAGAAGCCTACAGATAGAAGGCATCATTATATCAAATAGCACTTTACGAGGGATATCACTGAGGCAACATGATTTCTAGAATTTTTTCACACACAAACTTTCCAACCCACAGTCAGAAAAACACCCACAAAAAAATAAATAAAAGTGAGTTCAAAAATGAGGCCAAAGTCCATCATTCCAGCAGAGTTTAGAAATGTTCATTCTTCTAATAAAGAGCACATACTTGAGCCAGCAGCCAAAATCATTCATAGATGCTATCTTTAAAATCCATACACCCCCACAGTCTCAGAACAGCGGAGCTGAGTTTTCCATTCTGTAATTCTATTAGTTTTTTCTTTTAATTCAACTCCCCCATTCTTTACTTGTATCTTGGGAGTTTCAATGTTCCTTTGTAAGACAGGGGGGAGTTTTGGGGCTTTCTACACATATTGATTTCTTCTTGTAGTAACAAGAACTTTCCCTTCTTTATCTTCTCTCCAACACCATTCTGGTACTATGGAATTAACTACAAAAAAATACTTTAATATGGTCAGCACAGTGGATAAATTGCTCAGAGGGGAGTCACGAAGACTTGAGTTCAAATCCAGCCTCAGATACATCCTAGCTATGTGACCCTGGTCAAGTCACTGAACCCTCTTTGCCTCAGTTTCCTCCTCTGTAAAATAAGCTAGAGAAGGAAATGGCAAACCACTTCAGGATCTTTGCAAAGAAAACCTCAAATGGGAGTTGGATACAACTGAAAAAACTGAACAACAACAACAAAAAATCCATTCGTATATGATTTCTTTGGTCTGGATACTACTTACACAAAAACTCCTCAACAACTTAATTAGAGGATTGTCAAGAATTGTAAAGAAAACTCATTGCCTCATTGCCAACCTGGTGGTTAGTCCTTGTCCTACTCAATTAATCAGGCCGGTTCTACCAGTGTAGAAGTAAATTAGAAAAGAATGTGAAGCTTATTTACTTTGCTTTGCTAACACCTATCAGTGTTTATGATCCCTGTCTATACCTTGGAAGACCCGAAGCACACCTGTTCCTCAGGGAGTCCAAAGAAGAGAAATGGACTGGTGCTGGAGGAAGCTCTAATATCAGTGTTCTCTTAGTACCTATTCCATAGTAGGACAAAATAAGCTACTCACAAGTCTGGATAGTTCTAAAAAGGAGTTCATTAACCTTTGCCTAATAGAGCAAGAATGCAGTGACATTGGACAGCTAGGAGGCACAGTGGATAGAGCGCCAGGTCTAGAGTCAAGAAGACCTGAGTTTAAATCCAGCTTCAGACACTTGCTAGCTGGGTGACCCTGGGCAAGTCACTTAGCTTTCTTTGCCTCAGGTTCCTCATCTGTAAAATGAGGACCCCAGAGAAGTTAATGGCAGTCCCCTCAATTATCATTGCCAAGAAAACTCCAAATGGGTTCATCAAGAGTAAGATATGACTGAGCAATACAGTGACATTTAGCTTCTCTGGAAACAGCCTTCTTAGTCTCTATATAAAAGCATGACTAGTCATCAGGATAGGATATGGTGAAGGACATGATGATTCACAAGGTCTTCAGAAAGCTACTGTGTCAGAGGGGTCCCAACTGCACATGAGAGGGATTTTTAATATCCTTTGTTGAGCAGGAAGTAGATCAGGAAAGTAAGGGCCAATCAGTTCCAAAGACCCCTTTATCCCCTTTTAGAGAGAACTAATCCCTATGGCAAGAGGAAAAGAAAAGGAGTGAGCCTAATCCATGTTTCACAGAAAAGTCAGTAGATATCATTCCTATCCCAAGTGAGGATAAGAAATAAAAAGGGGGAAAAAACAAAATCCGTCCTCTCTTGGCCATGTGGAAGTCTAAGGTGAAGAAAATGCCACCAAAACTGATCACCACCTTCTCTCTCATTTGTATTCTTAGAGAACTACTTAGGGCTTTGAGAGGTTTAAGTGGCTTTCTTTTTCTAAAATTTATTTTATTTCTAACTTATAGATGTAAGGATAATTTAAATGGGATAATTTAAATTCATTAATAGACACATGTGACCTGCTTAAATCACATGGAAACCTAAGTCACATGGTAGGAGGAGCTTGCCAGATGGGTGGAGCAGGAAAAGGGGAGCAGAACTGAGAGGAAGTGAGAGCAGTTAGGGCAGAAGGAGAGAAAGACCACAAGCAGGTAGGCACAGTTAGGCTCCTGAGTGTTTGTTTGTGGGAAGGCCTAGAACAGGGGGAGGGTTGTGGGAGGAGGTTTGGGAATGGCTTTGTCCCCTGCAATGCTAATGCGATTTGACTTCCTGGCTACTATGATGGATTTGGCTTTCTGGTTTGGGGATTTGGCTTTCTGGTGTCTGAATGAATGCTTTTCTTCTGCTTTCTATATGAAGAGTCTGTTATACCTTGTGATTGAGAACTATATACCATCATATTCATAGTCACCACCAGTGTTGTGAATATTGCCTTGGAAATACAATAGCATAAAACAAGCATTTCCATAAAATGCATAATAAAAAATGATTACACATGAAACTGGAACTGTATGCTATTCCTCTTAAACACATAATAAACTTATCATGTGCATTGTTTTTCTTTTTTTCTTCCCTCCCATCTTCACCCTAGAGATGATTATCATTAGACACGCACACACACGCAAATGTAAAATTATCCTGTACATACTTCTACTTATCAGTTCTTTCTCTGGATGGCTCCTGAGGGTCACAGAGCCAGTGTCAAAGGTAAGGTTTGAAACCAGGTCTCCTTGGGTACTTCTTACCAAGTTTTACATGTGTTAGGAATGTGGGGCAAAGTCCCTTTCAAATCCTGATATAGATAGAGATTTCTATATAGGTACAAGTATAGATGAGAGAGAGAGAGAGAGAGAGAGAGAGAGAGAGAGAGAGAGAGAGAGAGAGAGAGAGAGAGAGAGAGAGAAGAGAGAGAGATGCTCTCCTGCTTGAGCTAATAAATGAATCACCTCACCCCAAATGGAATCAACTATCTATTTATGCAAAGAAAAAAGAACATTCCCATAGATTACATAAAATGAGAAACAATCCTAGAAAATACAAGAGCAATGGGCTTAGACCTGCCTTGGAAATGGCAAGAGTAAAGAAAGCCAAATTGATGGTCCTAGTTACATGTCCAGCCTTCAATTATGATGAGTGAAGAGATAAGAAAATAGTCTCTTTTGGTGAATACTCCACCAAATGTATACTCTAAAGTTGGCTGCAAATAAAATCAAGATAAATTGCTATTGATTGAGAAGGCAAGTGGAAAAGATTTTATTTCAATCTGTGTAAAAGAAGCAAACATTCCAAAAGTATCTGGCCAAATCACATTGATGCCATGAAAATGGTGGTAATCACAACAGTGCATAAAGCATGATTCTGGGTAAAGATCTCCAGAAAACCAGATTAGATCCTTGGCAATCTCCCTGATCTATTTAACTAAATGATTCCCTCCTTCTCTTTTCCTCAAATAAATGTCATCAGATAAAAGTCGGCCTGAGGTCCATGTAAACAGTATTGTCCAATGGAAAGAACCCATCATCCACAAACTTCTTAGTGATTTAGCAGAAGAGCACTGTCCTAAGAGAATTCTGAGAGGAAGGGGATGAGCAAAAGGCACTGAACGATTGACTGATGTACCCTGCCCATGTGAGAGGCAGGGGGAAAGTAGCCCTAGAAAAGATGTTCACTAATAACATGGGAGGGGGTGACATTTCATTCTTTTAATGCAATGAGGCTACTTTCCCTATTAAATTTCCATAATTTGTAGAAAGTCAAAATAGATATGTTCCATTCAAAGAACAATAAAGGCTCATAATAAAAAATGCTCTCCACCTCCAGAGAGAGATCTCTTAAACTCTGGATGCAGATTGAGGTACATTGCTTTTCAATTTCTTTATTTTTCTTACTCTATTTTCCTTTTTGCAACATGGTTAATATAGAAATATGTTTCACATGATTTCACATGTATAATTGATATTGTATTGCTTGCCTTGTCAATAGGTGGGAGAGGGACTAGATAGAGGGAGAGAATTTGGAACTCAATTTTTAATGAATGTTTAGAAAAATAAAAAAAGATGATAACATGAAAAGTGAAGGAAAACAAAAAAAAAAAGCAACAGCACTGGTGAGGGTTCACTAAAGTTAACCAAAATACAGATCCAGTGGGGAAGTAGAAGTACTGTGCTTGGCTTTATGAAATAACTTTCATCTCTGTGACCCTTTCTGGCTGTACTTGAGGCATTTCATTTAAATGAACATCAAAAAATCTTTGATTCTCAGTTTTAAAAGGGACAGTCAGGTGCCTACCTGAAACATGAATCCCTTCTACAAGGGCAGTGATCATTCAGCTTCCACGCTAAGACAACCTGTGACAGGAAACTTGCAATTTTTTTAAAGAAGTCATTTTCTCTTTTAGGAAGCTCTCTGTAAACAGGATGTACAAGTTCTTATTCTCACAAACTAATCAAGGTCATTGCTACTCCTCTCCCAACCCTGGTTAACTGTTGGGAAGCATATGAAGTCTGGCGTCTTTGAGAATCGTGAGGGCTACAATTCAGGTGGGCATACAGTCTTGCCATATTTCTGTGCTTTCCTTCAGCCACCGCCTCTGAATGTGTTTACATGAAAGTGAAATGAAACAGGGTACCAGCAAACTGGTAACAATGAAGAAAGATGGAAATAGTCTATGCTGGAGGTTCTATGGAAAGGAAAGCCAACACACTAAGTATTGGGGGAACTGTGATAGGTTAAATCTCCATCAACAAAGACCTTCAACTTTAACAAAGACTGAGAATTTGATGTTCAATGAGGATTGACAAGGATTTACATTTCAGGAAATTGTCTAGGTCAAGGTGGAGAATCTGCGACCTTGAGGTCCTTTGACTGAGTCCAAGTTTTAGAGAACAAATCCTTTTAGTAAGGAGATTTGTTCTGTGAAGTTTGAATTCAGTCAACCTAGAGGGCCACATGTGGCCTTGAGGCCAAAAGTTCCTCTTCCCCTTGTCTAGGTCATCACAAACATGCAAATTGATCAGAAATTATTTCTACAACTTGAAAACATATTGCTTAATAATAATCACTAAATATAGAGGCAAAGACACATTCCTGCAACAGGATGGAATTAGATTACAACTCAATACCTTTTGTGAATCCCAGTGGGACATCAGGACATTGGCATGAGCTCACTCAAGTTCCACCACCCCTAAGGAGGCAACAAAGAAAGAGAATGCAAGGAAAGCTGAAGCATGCTGCTTTTTCCACTAGAAAAGAGGAACAAAGTTAAAATAATATTTGTAAATGGTTTAGGACAGTCCCTGGCACATAGTAGGTGCTTAATATATGCTTGTTCTCCCTTCCCCCTTTTTATAATGCAGCTATCAAAGAAGAGTTTGGGAGGGGAGAAGGTGAATGTCCTTAAATGCTTCTAAATGTCTTCCCCACTACTTCCTTTCTAGTCAGATCAGATATAACTTTCTTTCTTGCTAGACTTTCTCTAACCTGCTCCTTATTTCCCTTTAAAAGTTAGAGGAAAATAGTACCTCTTCACTCTAGATTTGGTGGACATTTTTGGGGAAGGATGTGCCCCCTATTAAGGGAATTTTTATTTTTGACTTAACAAAATCTTCCCCTATTAAAATAAAGTCATTGCACTACTTAGCTGCTTAGTTAGGTAGTACGGTAGATAGAGGGCTGGACATTGAGTCAGGAAGACCTGAAGTCACAAACTGCTTTAGACATGTTCTAGCTGTATGCCCCTAGGCAGGTCACTTAACATTTCTGTGCCTTAGTTTCCTCATCTGTAAAATGAGAGACTTCTAAGGTTCATGCTAGGTCTAAATCTGACTTCTAACTTCAGTCTATTAAGATAACCCACTGGTTCTCCCTTTTCCAAGATCTATTCTTCTGGCTGAAACCAAGTGTTGGACGGGGCCAATATTTTCCCCCTCCCATTCCAAACAGTAAGAAATATACATTTATAATAATTCAATAATTTCTGTAATTGCCAAGCATAAGCTTCCTCCTAACAGCTACTTTAGTATTAAATAGTGGCTTCCTTTCAGCAACTACTTCCTGTAAATTCCCAATGTATTTTCCATTAAATAATCCACTAATTTTCAAAAGCTTCTGATAATATTCCAGCAAATTTTGTGCAGCCAAGATTTCCGTACATAAAATTTGATTTTATATATGACATATCACCGCCAAGGAAATAAAAAATTTGGAAAGTGATTTTCTTTCCTGATCTCTGCTTTTATTTTAGTTATAATTTAATGAAGAAGCATGTGTGTTTTTATATATACATATTTTTTTTCCTAAGCCACAGATGGAAAAATTTTAAATCAACTACACAAGTAGATGTAGAATTTTAGTATCTTAGAAAATGAAAGGATTTAAAAAATCACCTAATTCAATCCTCTCATTTCATGGATGAGGAGACTGTGATTCAAAAGACTGTGAGTGATTTGCCTAAAATCACTGGGGTCTTAGTGGCAGGGACAGGATTCAAACCCAGGTCTTCTGATTTCAGAGCACCAAAGCCCTTTTCACTACATTTCATAGGGCCCCATAGCTAATCCATAGAAGAGTGAGTGAAGACTAGAACCCAACCCAGGCCTCCTGGCTCTCAGACCCGGTGTTCTTTTGACAAAACCCATGAAATCATTCTTAGAAGTTTGATCCATTGTAAACCATTTGTCCTAATTAATTAGATATTGGCTGTTGTTCCTTCCTTGTTTGCAAAGTGAACCAAAGACATCACAGAATGATGTCTTAACTTGTGTGGACTGGATTTAAGTGAAGCGGAGTTGTACAAAGTCATCAGCCTCAGTCTCTCTTCCAGAGGCATCAAAGTCTAGTGGCAATGCCCTAGGACTGGAGATGGCCTAGTGGATGACCTTCATATTTTCTATGTCTGACACAGCTCTAAGTGCTCCACGATTCCTCTTTCAGCCACCTTCATGGGTGCTGGAACAAATTGTTCTCATCCACTTATCCCCCCAAGGGAAATTTTCACATGCCTGGGATAGATAGTCTCCCTAACTCATTTTTGGGCCTAAGGCCTATTGGTTACCCTCAGTCTGATTTAGCCCATCTGCTGAGACATACAACCTAGGCAAAGCTACAGTCTTGTCATGTGAGGGTCAAAAAACAAAACAACTTAGGTCAATTTTGCTACTTAAGTATGTTACCTGCCTGAGTATTACCAAGGTTCTATCTATAGCTCCCCATGCCCTTTCTCACTTGTAAATCCAGATAGAGTCTGCAAACACTTTGTACTCATATGAGACATATAAAAGAAAGAAAATAAGAAGGCAAAGAACCTCACTTGGGTATTTTATTTGCTAGTGTTTTACTTAGAATGACCTGTTCTTCTATAGCCCTGATCTTTTCCTTCCTTGACCTCTGAGATCTGATCGTTTTTCATCACCTTGCTGATTCCCATCCCCTAAATCTTCAGCTTGTTCTTGACCATAGAAAACCACTCCTCCAGTTCCTGAACTGAATGCTGACTCCTACTTTTATTGGGTCTTTACACATCAGTGACAAATTTCAGTATCACAGATCTCCACATTAGAAGGTGCCACAAGAGGCCATCTTTTCCAGACCACACCCAAACAAGAACTCCCTGTATAACACACCCAATAAATCATCATCCAGCCTTAAAAACTAGAAGACTCCAGTGAGGAAGAACCCATTCCCATTCCCGTTTCCCCAACTCAAGGTAGCTCATTCTTCTTAGGGATAGTTCTAGTTGTTAGAAGATTGTTTTTGCTTTCTTATATTAGGACTTTTTGATCTTTTGGGAGGTCTTGGGCCACTTTGGCAGTCTAGTGAAACCTATAGACCCCTTCTCAGACCAATGTTTTTAAAGGCCTAAAATAAAATATATTGTTACAAAAAATGAAATTTTAAAAATATATCTGGTTACAAAGAAAATCACTTATGTTAAGACAGAATTATTAAAATATTTTAAAAACAAATTTATGGACCTTTGGTTAGAAACTTCTGCCTTGTTTTGAGCCTAAATTTGCCAGTTTGTAGCTTCCATTCATTTCTCCTAATTCTGTCTTCTGAGATTAAAGGGAAAAAGTCTAAGCTCTCCTTCAAATTATTATTGTTGGGTTGAATCCATCAGTATTAACAATTAATGAACAATTAGGGACGCTTTCATAATTTTGGACCCAGGATTCATAATCATATTGTTCCAGAAAATTTCTTGGCATGCTCCCATAATCCAATTCTTATTTAAGTAGATCATCAATTTAATAGAAGTGAAATTTCTCTTATTAAAATATCCAACATTATTTCTGGAATTTACATTTTAATGGATTCTAAATTGTTGAGAAAATATATTTATTTGAATGAAAAAATGAATAATTAAGGAATCAAATAAGGAGAGTCATCAACAGGAGGACAATGATGAAACTACACCAAGGCTGATTAAATAAAATTGAAAATATGCTTAGTGTTCATGTCATGATGTAAATAATAACCAATATTCATATAGTGCTTTAACACTTAAAAGTTATGCAATATAAATTATCTTGCTTGATCCTTGTAACTTTTGTATATTGCTTACTACTTTTATCATTATCCTTATTTTATAGATGACAAAACTGAAGCTCAGAGACATTTAGAGGCTTTCTCCTGGTCACACAGCTAGTAAATGTCACTGATATTGACTTGTATTTTTTTATTTGTCATGACCTGAAAATTCTCAACCACGTCTCTTCTTCCATACATCAGCACTAATCTTTCACCTCCTTGAATAAATTTATGAACCCTCAGGGGATTATCTTCTGACATTCTCCTTGAAATCCAGCTCCTCAAATCTGTTCTGTTTCAGTTTTATTTATTAGGAGGACTTAGCCCACCAAAATTGTTAAGATTCTCCCACTTACTAATACAACTCAGTGAGTGATATGCAAATGTTTGAAGATTTTTAAGTGCATGTTCCAGAACTGTATGTGAATTTCATCTCTCCATTATCTTCATAAAAATGACATTCAGAACATAATTTTTATAAAGCCAACTATTAATTTTCCATTCCCAAGGAAGGGAGTAGAAGCACCAATAATCCAAACTAGCACATAATTTACATTCACACACACTCTCATTCTCTCACCTTACATGACTTAAAGCTCATGTGCGACTTTTAGCCATGGGAGTACAGAGTAGAGATAAACTAAATGCACTAATAACGACTTTCTGGCAAATGTCATGTAAACCAGACTAATTACTAAAACCAAAATAAAGGAAACAAGCACATATTAAGCACCTATTGTATGATTGGAAGCATGCAAAGTACTTTACAAATATTACCTCATTGGATACTCACAATGACCCTGGAAAGTAGGTGCTATTAATACCCTCATTTTACAGTTGTGGAAATTGAGGCTGACAGAGGTAAAATTACTTCCCTGGGGTCACACGGTTAATAAGTGTTTGAAGACTAATTTGAATTCAAATCATCCTGAATCCAGACCCAGTACTCTATCCACTATATCATCAAGCTGCCTCTAAGAAAAGTGTAGTTCTTCAGATTGAATGGATCATAAGTTCCCATTCAATTTATTATTTATTTGAGTGTCTATCTGTGGCCAGGGAATTAAAGAGATACACCTGACAGTGTAGGATTATCAGAGTTGGGGGCTTCTGATAAAAGAAATGATGGAAACAAAGGAGATAGCTATGGCCAGGGAGAGAGGAATAGCCAACCAAGAAATTCCCTTGATAGAAGCAAAAAAATGAAATGGCTACTTAAAGAAAAAAATATATTTCTCTTGCCAAACAAGAATAAAGGAAGGAATCCCAGGAGAGAGGGGTAGGGGAAAGGGAGTCATGGAGAGAAAGTAATGATGAGGGGTAGATAATGATGAGAAAGGAGAGAAATGAAAGAAGGAAGAGATGGTTAATTGGTTGTTGTCCTCTATTCCCAAAGAGGACCAAAATGACATCACTGTGTTGGAGTTAAGATACAGTGTGTCCAACTGTCACTAATCAGACCAATATGAGCTCAGAAGGCTCTACCCTAAGTTGGGCACAAATAGTCCATATGAACATTTGCACATCTCATATATTTCTTTTGAGCTATTCCAATTCTGCTTCCCTCATAGAGCACAGGGACTTCTCTGATGCAGACATGCCAAACTGGGTGGTCACGTGCCAGTGTCTCTCATGTCTCACAACCAATTCCAAAGTTCTCAGTCCTTGAGAGTGCCTTTGTGTCACTTTTTCTCACCACTATGTCAACATCAGCCTTAAGTTCTGTGTAAAATAGTCTTTTAAGCAAATGTGTGTTTGGCTTTTGAACATGACCAGCCCATTGGAGCTACACTCTCCACAACAGAATTTAAATGATTGGCAGTTTAGCACAAGAAAGCACCTCAGTGCAAGGTGAACTTGCAAGGTGATTTTCAGAATCTTCCTAAGACAATTCAAATGTAAACAATTCCGTTTCCTGGCATAGAGCTGGTATACATAGAGCTGGTGTACTATCCAAGTTTCACAGGCATGCTCAATGAGGTTAATACAATGGCTCTGTAGACCTTCAGTTTCATAAGTGGTCTAATACCTCTTCTCTCCCACACTTCCTTTCAGAACCTCCCAAAAACTGAGCTAGCTCTGGCAATACATTTGTCAATTTCTTTAAGTATGTGTACATCCCTGGAAATTATGCTCCCAAGGTAAGTGAACTTATGCACAGCATTCAAAAGGTCTCTATTTGCTGTAAAGTAGAAGAAGAACAAAAAGTGTCAGTTTGGAGTGAACAGGACTACCCTAATTATAATAGAGCATCTAGTCATCACACTTGTTCTTCAAACTCTCCATGGGATCATACATCTGAATCTGAAATGAACCTCAAAAGTCATCTGGTACAATCCCCTCATTTTACAGATGAGGAAACTGAGGTCTAAGAGATTAAGGGATTTGCTTCAAAATCATACGTTGGGGGTGTAAGCTCAGTTCCATGTGGACAGTCTTGGACAGGTAAAGGTGAGGACTTCTAAACTTTAGAGTTCTCATGAGGCCCCCCAGGAAACAGCAGGGAATTGAAGAGTGAGATCTCGTGTATTTCCGCCTCTTCCCGTGAGAACGTGATGGGAGACAGCATCCCCGCCCTCGAGACTGGCCTGGATCTGGGCACACCTATTGTAATCTAACAGGCATGGTATTCAGGTGCAAACTATGCGGCAGGAGAGCTTAAGTAGGGTCAGGAAAGTCCGAAGGCGTTCTTAGTGCTGAGGGGCCCTTACAGGACAGAAGGCCCCTTTTCCTCTCTTCCCTCTTCCCTCCCCCCTCTCTCCCCACTTCCACTTCTGCTTTCATTCTCTTACTGTAAGATCTTTGCCTCCTTGGGAGATTTCTCTCTCTCTCCTAAGGAAGAGTTCCCCCTGCACATGTAACCAGGACCCTGAATAAAGCCTAACCCTTGTTCGACTGTGGAAAGTCTCTTCTCTCATATGTTTATCTGGTTTGGCCAGCCGAAGACCTGCGATAGAGGTAAGGTAAGACTCGGGTAGTCCTCAGGCCTCTAGGCCTGGCAATCATACATTTAATAAATACTGGAATCAGTATGTGAGCTCAAAGCCTCAGATTCTAAATTCGGCAGTCTTTTTACATGAGAGGTCTACTAGAAAATAGGAAGACTTATAAGTCTGCCATAAGAATCCTTGTGTCATTACAGTTGGTATTCTCATTTGTCATAGTTGAGCCAAAGAGAATGCTGTCAGGCAAATTAATTCAATAAGCATTTATTAAGTATGATGTTCAATATTAGGATACTTTGATACTTTCTATAGCAAATGAAGATTAGAACCTCTCTATAACATCTCAGTCTATGCAATTCTTGTCTTTGTCTTTCAAAAAGAGATCCAGTCAATCTTCCTGGGCCTTCCCCTAGATGTCTTGGCTTTTTTGAATAGCAATGGAATAAACAGACTGTTCTTGGTCATCCTTTCTCTCCCATACAAAGGAGATCAACCTCACTTATTCATACAGAAAAAATCACCTGTATGAAGAATGTCCACTCTCCAGGCTAATATGTAAATGGATTACAGAACATAAAACTGATACACAAGTAGATAGATCCTGAGAAGGCATCATATATAGACAATGAACTGGACCCAGAATTTAAATTGAGCAGGATTACCTTTGAGAAACCACGTGGAGCTTCTTATAATCCCAAGTTTTTCCCTAAAACAAAATTCTATCTTTGCTCTCATAATTCTATTTATCTATGAGTCAGAATACCACAGTATCTGAAGAATGAAAGTTGAGTGCCACCCCAAGGGCAATGGGGAGGTAGAAGGTGAACGTAAATGGGTGGCAACATGTTACCAATGAAAAATTGTGAAAGAGTAATAGTGTAAGTGACGTCATCAGAGATGTATAACTGCAACAAAAAAAAAGTTTCTAGGGGTACAAAGACCATGAAAAAAAAGCCTTTACCCTCAAAGAGTTTAGATTCCACTGAGTATTATAAATATGGAACTAGATAAGTAAATGTAAGATAATTTTCAGAGAGAGATCATTACCAACTATAGAGATCAAGAAAAGCTTTCCATTGGAGGTGGCTCATAAAGAAATTATCAAATATCTTCCATTAAAAAATTCCTTTCTAAAAGAGGATAAAGATGAAAGCATAATATAAAGAAACAGAAGTAAAAATGGAGAAACAGATCCAAAACACCATAGATTAAACCTCACAACCCGCCCTCCACAGGTGAATCAATGTATTCTGTTGTAGTTTTTTCGGTTGGTTTGCTTGTTTGTTTGTTTGTAAAAGTAATGATACCTTCCACTTATTAAGCCTCTTTCTCTAACATTACTCTTTTTTTTCAGTTTTTAACCAAATCTTTCTAGCCTCTCCCTCACCCAGTGAGAAGGCAAGCAGATTGGTCAAACCCAAGATCCTTAAACACATGTTATACCATTGTAATTGTGTCCCTTCAAATCTAATATTTGCTTTGTTTAAAAATTTTCCCTTGACTGAAGTCAAACGAAAACTCTCAGAGGACTCTGGCTGGTCAGACTTCTTTTTTTTTTAAGTTTGGCCCATTAGTGTATTCAATAATAACTAAGAGCAACTTAGAAAAAAATCTTAAAAATATAGTTACAGTACTGAAGAAAGACTAACTTTTGAGGCAACTAACAAAAGACATTTTGCTTGGTTCCTTTGGGAAAAGTATATTTTTTACTTCTTTATCATTTGCCATAAATAAACGGCACATAAGTAAATAAGCTCATAAAGGGACTAATCCCATCCATTAGAGGCCATGGAATTATATTAGATCTGTCACTGATCCATAATTCATCACTTTGGAAACTGCTTTGAAGTCAGAAAGGTCCACGGGACTGCATTCAAATATTGCTTTCTCTTTCACACCAGACTTCCATTCTAATAGCAGAAGAATAAGAAAAATTCCCTGTTGACTGTTTAAAGTTGAACAATTATACAACTAGAGAGACTGGATCCTCCAAAAAGTGATGAGACCAATTGGTGAAAAGCTTGAGAATTCAAACTCATTACTTTATAGTCACATCATCTATGGCCATCAAAATATGACTGGATTAGTAAATATAATCCAACTGCCTGAGATTGCTGTTAACTGTCTGCTTTTCCAGGCTACCTGGCTAAATCTAGACTGAAAGACCTCAGGGGCATTGACATTTAGCCAGGTGACCTTAACGAATGAATCAATCTGTCTGAACTTTTCTTTTTCAATTTTATCCAATTAAATAAATAGATAAATAGGTGAATAAATAAATAAATAAAATTGAGCTCTTTTGCTCACAAAGCACTAGAAGTTTAACCTTTAACAGAGAAGTAACAATATTTCATCCACTTAACATGTTTCTATTTTGTATATATTTATACATGTACCTAGTTTCTCCCCCAATGAAATATAAGTTCTTGGAAGGCAGGACTGTTTCATTTTTGTCTTCTTATTCATAGTACCTACCACAATACCTCACACAAGGTGGAGACTTAAGTTCTTGTTGATTGATTCATCTACTTCACAGCATTGTTTCAAAGATCAAATCTGATAATGGTGCATTATAGTCATGAAGTACTGGATGTCAATCAAATCCATTCAAAATTGCATTTGTGGGCTCCTGCTATGAATTCCTCTTCCTGACTTCAAATTTGGCCTCAGCTGCTTACTAGTTGCAGGACCTTGGACAAGTCACTTAACCCTATTTGCCTCAGTTTCCTAATCTGCAAAATGAGCTGGAGAAGGAAATGGCAAGCTACTCCAGCATCTTTGTCAAGACAACCCCAAATGAGGTCACAAAGAGTCAGACACAATTGAAAAATGACTGAATCTAAACCTATGTGCCATCCACTGTGCTAGGTACCAGAGATGCAAAGACAAAAAACAAAATCATCCTCCCCTCAAAGAGCTAACATTTCTATTCTTTTAAAACATACTATCTAATATTTAAGTAAGTACAAAATATCCACAAATTAAATACAAAGTAATTTGAGGTGGGCGTTAATCACAGGGGAGAAAAGGAAATGTTGTATGTAAGAAGTAACAACTGAACTGCCTGGAGAAAGCTAGGAATTCTAAAAGACAGAGGGCAAGAGGGAGTGTATTCCAAGCATGGAAAGGGAAAATGGATTGTCTTATGAAGAATAGCCAGTAGGACAGTTTGGATAGAACACAGAGTACATGAAGAGGAGAAACACATAATAAATCTGGAAAGATAGGCTGAAGCCAGACTATCAGAGACTTTGAAAACAAAACAGAGGTTTTGTATTTTATCCTGGAGGCAACAGGGAAATACTGGAACTTTTTGAGCAGAGGAAAGACTTGGTCAGATTTGTACTTTAGGAATATCACTTGAGTAGGCAGGTAGAGGATGAACCGGAAAGAAGCTATTATTATTATAATCAGCAAATATATTCGAGAAATTCAGCATCTTTTTAATATGCAAGACAAAGTCTTGTATTTTATTTCTTGAAGTAAGGCATTCCAAATTTAAGCACATATTATTTTTGGATTATGTACTAGCATTTCCATCTAATAGGTTTATCATGTCAAATGAGATAATATAAGATCATAGATTTAGAACTGAAAAGGACTTCAGAAATGATTTAGTGAAAAATAAACACCTTAGAGATCATTAAGTCCAGATGAAGAAACTGAGGCCAAGAGAGAAAAAGTAAAACTTGATCAAGGCAAGGGGAGGAAGAAGAAGAAGAAGAAGAAGAAGAAGAAGAAGAAGAAGAAGAAGAAAAAGAAGAAGAAGAAAAAGAAGAAGGAGGAGGAGGAGGAGGAGGAGGAGGAGGAGAAGGAAAAGAAATTGTATTTATATGATGCTCCAAGTTAATGTTTTGGTTTGGTTTTTGTTTTAGAAGGGTTTTTGGGGGGGCGGGGAGAGCAGGTGTTGAGGCTGGGTCTTTTTATTTTGCCCACACTACAAGAGTAGTAGCCTTTCATAGTGCTGAGTGTACTACTAATGGGCATGGGAGCTGTGATCTGGTTAGTTTCCAACCTAAACTAGTTTTCCCCATCTAGTGCCCCCTACGCACACCTGGGAGCTCACTGTATTGGTGCCATATTTAGTGTGGACATCCAATTGACTTTAGCTCTTATTTGTCCTTCATTTTTGAAGAGGACCGATGACATCACAGGGTGATGTCTTGACTTGCATGTGAACTAGACTTAAATGAGGCAGAACTGGACAAAGTTGTCAACCTCACTCTTCCTTCATAAGTCATCAAAGTTCAGTAGCAAGATGAAGTCAAGATGACTGGCAATGGCCTGGGATGCAGTGGATGACCTTGGCATCTCTGATGTCTGACCAAGGTCTAAGCATTCTACCGCGCCTACTTCAGCCGTCTTCATGGCTGTTGAAACAAGTTGTTCTCATCTGCTGGGGAAAGTCTTCACATGCTTGGGGTAGACATCCCCCAACTCACCAAACAAGTTTTAGGCCTGCAGGTTACCCTCAACCTGGTTAAGCCTGTCTCCTCTAGTATAGCTCAGAACTTCTTAGTTCAAGAGATCTACCAGCATCAACTTCCCTGGTAGCCACATTACAGGCATGCACCAACATATCCTGGCCTGTTTTAAAACTTTGTAAGACCTATTTTATATAAAGTAAAATGAAATAAGTGATATTATCACCTTTTTATAGAAGAGCAAACTCAGGCAGAGAGGTTTAGTATCTTGCCCAGGCTCACAATGCTAGTAAATTTCTGAAAAGAGATTTATAGATCTTTTTTATTCCAAGTCTCATACTGTATTTACTATGCTATGCTACCTCTCTTGGGGAGCTAAATGGCACAGTGAATAAAATTCAGTCCTGAAGTCAGGGAGACTCATCTTCCTAAGTTCAAATCTGGCCTCAGACATGTACAAACTGTGTGACCCTGGGCAAGTCACTTAACCTTGTTTTTCTCAGTTTCCTCATCTATTGTTTGTTCTTCATTTTGACCTGTGGGTGAATGGGATTTAAATGAGACTGAGTTGCCCAAAGTCTTTAACTTCACTCTCTCTTCCTGAGTCATCAAAGTCCAGGGGCAGGACAAAAGTCAAGATGAGTAGCAATGGCCCAGGATGCATGAGCTGGAGAAGGAAATAGCAAAGCACTCTAGTGTCTTTGCCAAGAAAATCCTAAATGGCATCAGAAGAGTCAGAAACTACCAAACAAGAGCAACAAGCTGTTTCTCTTGTGTAAAACACATGCAAAACACTATGTAAATGTCCTGTATCTACAAATACACACACACCTATACCTTTAATAGTAGACAACTGAACTCGCTACATAGCTTAAAAGCAAAATAGCAGTGTAAGCACTGGATGAATAAATTCTACCCACTCCCTATATCCATACTCTGGATGACCTGCCATTCATTTCCCCAAAACACATAAATTGATTTCCATCCTCATTTCTCCTTCACCCTCCTCATTATTTAGTTGAATCATACAACACTAGAGCTGACTCTCACTTCAAAGTTGAAGAAAGCAACTTGGTTGAGATCCCGCATCTAGGTAATGACAGAGCCTGGATTTTAACTCTTGTCTGCTGAATTACAGTGGACATACTGCCAATATTCTCAGCACTGCATTGCCTTACGTGCCGCTCAGGATTTTATAGTGATGGCCAACAACAAAAGGGATACATTCAGTATGATATTAATGATCATCAGCTTGAGTTTAGTTCAAGCTAATGATAACAATAACCCACATTTGTACATCAACTTTATGGTATAGAGAATTTAAATATTTCCTTCCCAGTACCTTTGGGGAAACAAGTAGTTTCCAACGTGTGGTGCTCAAAGGCTAGAGTCAGAATGGCTTGTCCTTGTCCTGCCCTCAATTTAGCACCAAATATTTCTAGTTAATTGCCTCCTCTTGGTAGGGAGAGAATAAAGCCAAGGCCATGGAAGCTGCACCAGTCTCCTCCCCACCCCCCACTCCCTCCAGAGAAGTCTCAGAATAAATACAAGCATGGCTGATCTGGGCTGATTGCTGTTACACAAAGTGTTAACTTACACTTGTGTGGAAACTTGAAATCCTGTCCCTGTGACCCTAGCTAACCTCTAACAGAGAATGGTTTACAGTGTCGAAGAAAAACATTCAGTCTGCGCTAAAGGAAAACACGCAAAGGGCAAGGTTTAGGATCTGTGCTCTGCAGGGTAAAATGCCCTCATCTGAACACACTGGGGGAAGAATTTTAAAGTGTGAAAGCTAGGGAGAAAGAGAAAGATAATTCTAACAATAATTAGCATTTACGTAGTGCTTACTATGTGCCAGGAACTATGCGGAATGCTTTACAGATACTATCTCATTTAAGATTCACAACAACCACTGGAGGTGGGTGCTATTATTATCCTCATTTCACAGATGAGGAAACTGAGGTAAACAGAGGTTGACTGATTCGCCCAAGATCACACAGTTAGTGTCCAAGGCAAGGTTTGAACTCAGATCTTCCTGACTCCAGGCCCATCTACCTACCCATTAAAAGAAATGGACAAATGAAAAGATTAATATTCGAGGAGGGCTTGAAGGATCTGAGGGTATTCTCACTTTTGTTTGTTCTGCAAAACCTAGAAAGGCTTTTGGACACTCTCCCTTCTTGTTTTTTATTCTCCAAGCCAATTAGAGTAGGAACTCATCATTCTCTCTTTTAAAAAAGAATTCCGTACTTACATGCTTACATCATTCCTTACTCCTGGAATGTCCTTCACATTTTTGCCCTTAAGTATCCCCATCCTGTAAGACCTATCTCAAATGCATCTGGTAATGAGATTTCTTTGATCTCCCTAGGGGGTAGCAGGATTTCCTTCTTCAGAACTCACTTGGCATTTGTTTACATATCTCTTTTTCAGTCATCATAAATTCTTATATTATCTTTGTATATGTCTGGGTCATACTTCCCTTCTAAACCAAAAACTTCACAAAGGAAGAACCATTACAAACATAACCTTTGTAGACCACTCCTCACCCTCCACCCCTCAATATGTGGCACAATGCCAGATAAGCACACGATTGGCTACTGGATTTAATTGAATTGACTTGAAGAAATAAGTCATTTGCTAAAGAATTGGGGATTTATATGGAGAATGATAGACTTTGTCTACCAAACCACAGAAAATTCTTCACCCCAGAAGCTCACTGTTCCCCTGAACTTCTCAGTTTCCTCATCTATAAAATGAACTGGAGAAGAAAATGGCAAACCACTCCAGTATTTCTGCCAAGAAAACCCCACATGATGTCACAAGTCAGACAACAAAAACAAGGAAAAATGCTTGTTGACTTTACTTAAATAGTGAGTACTTCAGTGGAACTGCAGAGTAAAGGAAAAGGGAAGGAGGCTGTGATACAAGTCTTTCTAGGCTTTACAGAATAACAAAGAGTGAATAGATATTATAAATCTAAATTGTATTCTAGACTTTTTTTTTATGTGATTGTAAGAGCTCTAATTTGTTGACGTTACTTCTTCTGGTAGTCATTTTGCCTTGGGGGTGGCACTGTTGATGAATGTGAATATTTAGCTTAGAAAGGTTAAGTCTATGATCAGCCTAGCACTGTGCACCATACATTGCCTTTGTCACTCTCAGATCTTGTCTACCTCTTCTTCTTACAATCACATAGTCTATTAAATGCCAGAGTTTGCTGCAAGGGTGTATCCATGAAGTTTTATTGCATTTAGGTAAATGAAAAACAGTGTTGGTGATAAGAAGCTCATGCGATGCACAAGTCTTCAGCAGTAAATGACCATTGCTGTTGCTGTTTCCAACTCTATTTCTCTCTAGGACTCCCTGACAAGTCTGATAGTCTGAGCCTACTCTAGCATTAAAGTCACCCAGAATTATAAGCTTGTCCTCTTTTGGCACATTGATGATAAGGGTCTCTAGGTCTTCATAAAACTTTTCTTTGACCTCATCAGGGTTAGTTATGGTGGAAGCATAGGCACTGATGATGGTGGCATGGCATTTTCCTGCGAGTGGCAATCGCATTGTCATGAGCCTGCCACTCACTCCTTTTGGCAGGCTTCTAATAAAGAAAGGGAATTTAAACACGCATACATACAACTACAAAATGAGAAATTATACGTGGGTCAGAGAAATTTAAGTGAATTCTGAGGAAGGAAAATCCCACCGAGTGCTAAGGAGATCAGAGTAATATAAACGGAAGCATTTGAGCTAAATCTTGACAAATGGATAGACTTTATGAAGCAGAAATATGAAGGGGGAGAACATTCCAAGCACAGGGTACAATAGGAGCAAATGCACAAAAGTATCAAATTTTTACAGAGAACAGTGAGTACTCAAGTTGTCCTGGAAAGCACAGTACACTGAGGTGAGACTTCAGAATAAGCCTAGAAAGATAGAATGATGTCATAGTTTGGAGGACCTCGATGCCAATTGACAGATTCTATTTTTTTTTTATTTTTACCAAAAAGTAGGGTTACAAGCATTGCACTAATTTTTTTTAAAAAAGGTGCTAGTGACAAAAATAAAGAAATCCAAACAGGAATCAGGACATAGGGAAAAGATACTACGTTCAGTTTGGGACTTGTAGATTATGAGGCTTTTGAGTCATAAAAGGTTACAGAAACTAAAAAACCAATGAAATAATTATGGTAATTATAGTTTAATATGTCCTACAATATTTATGCAGCTTACATTTGAAAGGGATGGGATCCATACAATTTCTTGACCTTCCCCAGCAATATTCATCAATCCCGACAGTAGATCCAAATGGCAGGAATCCAGGCTTACCTATGAAAATGACAATGTGGTATAGTGGATAAAGAACTGTCATTTAATCCACTTTTAAGACATTATACAGATAAGAAGAATGATGAACCCACTATGGAAAATTTACAAAGGGATAAATAGGATACTGGCAACAATGTAGAAAGGCTTAAAGGGTGGAAAAAATATTCACACTGATGAAATTACAGATCTAGCCAAACAAATAGGCAGGTAATGGTATAACTGTCTTTGTATCTATTTTCTTGATCCACTATGTATCTGTGTCATTTTCTGGAGATATGTAATTTTGTGCCCATCCCTGTAAGTTGATTAGGGAAAGGAATATGATAGCTGAATTCTGATGAACATTCATTTTCTCTAAAACAAGCAGTTGATGATCAATGTGTATGAATACAAATATGGTACAAGGTGTCTTTCCTCCCACTTAAACCCATTGGTTCTTGTAGAAGCAGCCCTAAAAAAATTTTTTTATTTAATGCTACATATGATGAGCCACTATTCATTCAATCAATTATTTACTGAGACTACTCTGTGTAGGAGTGCACAAAGATAATATATTCCCAATCCAAGCCTTTATATGGACTCATTCACCATTGTGAACATATGACCCTCCATTTTTCATCTTCCTACCTTTGCACTTTCCCATCCCCTATCCTTAAATGGATTCTATATTTATTTCTGTCTCACAGAATTCCTGGGGCTTTTTTTTCAAGACACAGTTTAAGAGCCATTTTCTGCTTGAAGATTTTCCTGATCCCATTACCTCAACAGGATCACACTCTCTCCCAAAACTGTCTTGTATCTATTTGTGTATATATTCTGCACATACCTATATACCAACAGTATCTTTCCCATTAGAATGTTAGCTACTTAAAAGAAAGATACTCTTTCACTTTTGTCATTTTATTCTCAGCATTTAATACACTGGGCAGTAAACACTTAATAAATGCTGATTGGTTGATTGATTAGACTTGTCTTTGAACTCTTGGAGCTTAAAATGTAGTTGAGCAGATACTACAAATACACATTTTTTTAAAAACTCAAAGTCATTTGTAAGTCCAAATTGAGCTCAGACATGAGGATGATAAGCATTCGGAGGAGGAGAAAAAAACACTTCTAATTCTGGACTGTTTCAAGAAGGGAAAAAAAAATCCTTAAGAAAGAAGGATCTATGCTGAAATTTAGACAATGAGCAGGTAAAGAGAAGTGAATCAAAGAATCTCATACCTGGAAGGAAGTTTCAACTAAGCCCAGCCTTAAAAAGTACCCCTCTTTCAATATCCCTGTAGAACATTGGTCATCCAAACTCTACTGGAAAAACCTGTAGTGAAGAAACTTGTTTCCTCCCAAATGCCAACCTTTCTACTTTTGGACTGCTCTGTTAGGAAATCAACATTTTCCTCTCTACCACTTACATCCATTGTTCTTCATTCTAGTCTCTCAGGCCAAGCAAAACAAGTCTAATACTTCTCCTACATGAAAGTCTTTCAAAAATTTTGAGGGTTATCCTATCTCTCCTAAATAGATTTCTTCTATGGTATAGACGCTCCTCCAAACAAATATTATTGGTCCTCATTTCCAATACCTTCACCATAACGGTCACTCTCCTTGAGATGCACTCGGGCTTATCAAGGTCCTTTCTAAAACTTTGCACTCAGAACTGAAAAGCTACCAGCAAAAGGAAGCCCAAAACCCATTTGAGGACAACAAATAGATTAGTCTAACCAAAAACAAAGGATTCCATAAAGAAGTAGGAGAAAGTAATACACTGAAACAATAGATTGGGCACACGTTGTTCAAGGTTTTGCATAAAATGTTTAGGAGTTTGATCTTTATTCTGCAATCAGGATCCATTAAAGGTTTTTGAAAAAGATTGATAAAGTGTGAGATGGATTGGAAAGGGAGAGGTTGGAGGCACAGAGAATATTAAGGCTACAGCAATATCCTAGGGTTAAATTGATAAGGATCTTTTTTCTCATTTTTTATCTGACAACATTGACAAGTCTAGAAAACATCTTCCTCTGCTTGTAGCCTCAAGTAGGTTGATTGTGATCAAATCTTCTCATGCAATTTCTG
Organism: Notamacropus eugenii; assembly: GCF_028372415.1. Lineage (NCBI taxonomy): Eukaryota > Metazoa > Chordata > Mammalia > Diprotodontia > Macropodidae > Notamacropus > Notamacropus eugenii. Next base: position 143,608,141 of record NC_092873.1, on the reverse strand, counting down.
CACCCTTTCTCAGTCTGATTAAACATTTTATGTCTATGACTCTGTCTACATTTACAACTGATTCAACCATTATGCTGGTCAACAGTTCAAAATCTTTTCAAGTTAAACAATTAATTGTTAGTCAAAATGGTTGCTTGGCAGAATTCCTGCTCATTTAGAGGTCCTTAAGCAAAGTCTGGGTGATCACTAGTCAAGTGAGGTAGAACAAAATGGCCTCTGAGATTCCATCCCACTCTGATATTTGTGATACTATGACCGATTTCTTTTTAAATGGACCTGTCTTTCAATAATTAAACTGGTGTAATATAGGTAAAGTTCTTTGCAAATTTTAAAGGACCATATAAACGTCAGCTATGAAATGAGCAAAAAATGCTACAAAATAGTGACCACAACTGCCATCCACTGGGCTACCAACATTTCTTCTCCTGATTTGGTTGTGGTACTGAAACCCTACAAGTCTAGAAACCTGACAGATTTTATCTTTCTCTCTTTTTTCCCCAGCCATCTTCTTGGTATCTTAGGAAAACTACATTCCTTTCTCCTCTCTCTTCTCCTCCACTGTCCCTTTACTCTGTGCATTCTTTGAAGTTTCCATTAGAGTCTCCAAATGAATGGAAATAATATACTAGAGATACTGGAATGGACTAATCAATTAATCAAAAAGCACTTATTAAGCATGGGATGCACTGGGAACTAAGGAATACAAAGACAAAAATGAAAAAAGTCCCTTCCTTCAATGAGTTTAAATTCTATCAACATATGCATGTATTAGTAAATGTAAAATACAAAATGAATACCAAGTCATTGGGTGAGAAGGATTAACAGAGGAGTAGGTGGTGCATGAGCTGAGTTTTGAAGAGGAACTAGGGCAAGGGTGGGAGTTCAAAAATACAGAGGTGAAAAAAGAGGGCATTCTAGCCATACAAGGAAGTCTGTACAAAGAACTGGAGGTAAGAAATTCAGTATTGTGTGAGAGGAACAATAAGTAGATCCATTTGGCCAGAAGGTAGAGTGAGTCATGTCCTTAAAAACAAAGTGAAAAAAAGTCCCTACCTTTGTAAAGTCAAGCGCAAACAGATCCACTTTGTCATTCATTTTAATATTTCTGGCAAAATAGCTCCCAATGAGGCTCAAGTCCACTCTTGAGCTATGACTAATTGGAAAGGACAAAAAAATTCCAAATAGCGTTGCCTTATTCCAAATGTAAATGTGGGCTTGCATATTAACTATTGCTAGTTCAATTGTTTTTCAATCATATCTGAGTCTTCATGACCCCATTGGGGGTTTTCATAACAAAGATATTGGAGTGGCTTACCATTTCCTTCTCCAGCTCATTTTATAACTAGGAAACTGAGGCAAACAGCGTTAAATGACCTGACCAGGCTTCATATGCTAGTAAGTGTCTGAGGCCAGATTTGTGCTCACAAGAATGAATCTTCCTGACTTGAGGAAGTATTCTATTCATTTTGCCACCTAGTGCCCAAATATTGGTCAGACCAGATGAAAGACTAAAATGCAGGCAAATTTGTACTGGCAGACTTGAAAGAGATGAATTAGATAATTCTTTTCATCAAGTTGAGCATTCAAATGCAGGCTTAAGGGAAAATGTGACAGCTAAAAATTCAGTCAAGTTATACATTCTAAAGGTCACCAAAGGCTGATTCTACACTGTACGACTGAAGGAAATAGGAGGAATAAACATTTATACATCACCTATCATTGCCAAGCACTTCGTTAAGTGCTTTTTACAAATATTATCTCGTTTTATCCCCACAAAACCCCTGTTAGGTACGTACTATTATCCCCATTTTAGAGTTGAGGAAACTGAAGTGAAAAAGAGGAAAAATGACTTGTCCAAATCACACAGCTAGTAAGCGTCTGAGGCCAGATATGAACTCAGGTCTCCCCAGCCTTGAGGTTCAGTTTTCTATCCATTGCATCACCTGGCTGCCTCTGACGGCAAAGGAGGCAATAACCTAAATAAATAAGAAGCTATGCTTATGAAATAATCCAATGATTTGGAAAGTTAGACCTCCTTGAAAACTCAAGTTAGTATAGTTTCCAGTTTAACGCAACAACCCTAACAAATCACACATAGAATCTTCATAGTTTAAAGAATGTAGATCTAGTCATTTTCAAGGTAGCAATGGTTGTAACTAGCCATGGAACTTCTTTGCAATTTTTATCCACTGCTCCTAATTTCTTATGATTTGAAGCCAGACAGAATAAGCCAAATCCCTCAGCCCTTCAAATATTTGAAGATAGCTTCACATTCCCCCATTTTCTCTTCTCCTGGCTAAATATCTCTAGGTTCTTTAATGGATCCTTATATTATGTAAAGTTAATGCCCATTACCATCCTCACTGAGGATAATCAGGCTGTATCAGCTCACTCTTTGGATTACATTAGATGCCGTCCAGTTTATTATGGCCTCTAAAATATGGCACCCAGAACTGAACGAGATATAATCCGGTCAGGGCAGGGAGTAGTAAGATATCACCTCCCCAGTCCCATGTACTCACTATGCCTCTCAATGCAGTCTAAGATTTCATTGCTTGCCTTCATTGCCTAACCACACTGTTGACCCAAGTAGAGTTTGCAATCGGCTAAATATTAGTGTCCTCTTCATTTGAATAAAGATTCTAGAATGTATGGTAGACCAAAATGAGATCTGCAGCGGATAGAGTGTTCTGCCTGGAATCAGGAAGACCTGAGTTCAAATCTGACCTCAGACAACTACTAGCTCTGTGACCCATGACAAGTCATTTAAGCCCTGTTCCAGTTTCATCTATAGAATGATCTGGAGAAGGAAACGGCAAGGCATTTCAATATCTTTGTCAAGAAAACATCAGATGGATTCACTAAGACTCAGACACAACTAATCAATATTTAAAAAAAAACAAAGACCAACATGCCATATTAAGTTCCATGAGTTTCGTTTCATTCATTATAATAAGCTGATACAGCCTGATGATGATCCTCATTCAAAAAATAAAAATCCTCTTGAGAGGCATTATGACATAGTTTAGGGTTTGGCACACTCTAGTCAGCTGGCCAATTCCAGCCTGTCACCTATTTTGGTATGGTCACTGCTAAGAATGTTTTATTTTAAATAAAACAAAACTTTATTTAAAAAATTAAAACCATCTTTAGCTCAGATGATATGAAAACCCCTATCTAGATCTTCTCCTGATAAACCTAAAGGACTTTGGTTGTAGACTTCATGGTTCTGTGGAACATTTTTAAGAAAGATCGCCTTGAAAATCAGAATTCAGATAACCTGGCCACAGTGGGTCGTTGGATTGAGGGGAGGAGTGCAGAGTATGAAGAAATTTTGAACACTCCCATACTACAAAAACAAAAAAATTAGTAGCCACAATTGTTAACTTTTGGCAACAGACACAGAACACCTTATAGTGTTATCATTTGAGAACAGTCTGAATTTGTCAGAAGTCCTGTTCTGAAGTTTTGTGCGCTGAAGAGAAGTAACACCAGCATGAAACACTCAAAAACAAGCATTTGATACTTAAATTGGAGTTTTGGGCAAACCTAGCTCTTAACAAAACAGCACCTACAAAACATGAATGATACCAATTGATAAGACTCTTGCTTTCTCAAAAATAATGAAATAATTTGAACAGAAAAAATAAGACCTTCTACTTATGGAGGTCAGGTTTTTATATTTTTATAAAAGTTACATTTCTTTATGTAATTTATTTGAGTGCAGCGGTATTTTAAGAGCCCACTTTTTTTTAGTATATTAAAATTTATTTTGCTTTTAAATATTAAATAAAAATGACTGCTGAAAGAATAAAATAATAAAATATAAAAAAATAAAAATAACAAACAAAACATAAAATATACAAGGAGCCCTTTGTTATTGAATCATAGGATATGTAGAGATGAGTACAACATAAGAAAACTGCAAAGGTGGGAAGGGGACAGATAAGGACTTTAAAAGCCTATAGGATATATTTGATCCTATAGGATATATGAAACTACTGGAGTTTATTGAATTCAGAAGTGATATGATCAGGCCTGTACTTTAAGATCACTTTGAAAGCTGCATGGAAAATAGACTTAGGAGTAGGGAGAGTCTCAAGGCAAAGAGTTATTGCAACAGTCTAGGTGTGAGGTGATGAGGGTCTGAACCAGGTTGGTGGCTATGTCAGAGAAGAGATTTCCACTTAAATCAAGATAAGCAATTGGAAGATGTGTCATGGATTCAAATCCCAACTTTTCCACTTAATAACTGTGTGACCTCAAGCATTTAGGGTTTGAATTGAATCTCAGTTTCAACATCTGTAAAATTGGCATCAGCACTGTAATTAGTCCTTGTATAGTACCTACTGTGTGCCAGGCACTATGCTAAAGGCTTTACAAATATTATCTCATTTTAATTTCACAAGTCTGGGAGGCAGGTACTATTACTATACCTATTTTACACTTGAGGAAATTGAGGCAAAAAGAATATTTCTGTGACCTGTTGTAAGGAAATAATGTTTGTTAAGTGCTTACTGTTAAGTCACACAATAATAGGAATTATTATCACTGCACCATAGAACCATTTTGCTAGAAATGTTGCATTGATATTGAAAGCTTCCCATGTCCACCATTTCAACCCAATTGAATCCTACCACATCTCTAACACACTGAAGCAATCCAGGAGTTTCCCAGATACTAGGCCATTCAGATAGAATTGCAATGACACTGAGATAAATTTTGATGGTGGTAAGGAGGATTCAAATGGTCATAATGGGATCTAGTGAATGTTAGAAGAGGAAGGTATTTCCTCTGGTAGTACTATCATACATAATATATGGGGAGTGTTACTAAAGTGGCATTGTTTGAAAATTATGGCAACAAAAATATCTTAACAGGAATGCCAGGAGTCTCCAGAATCCTCTAGGTATCATGTGTGAATTTTTAAAGGAAAAAATAACCTCTCCCTCTATGAAGGTTCTTGATACCTAGGTATGAGTCTTTTGAATGAGGTACTCAAGAGGTAACCAAAGATTAGGTAGAAGCACACTTGCTTCTGGACAATTAGGTGGCGCAGTGGATAGAGTGCAGGCTGGGAATCAGAAAGACTCATCTTTGTGAGTTCAAATCTGGCCTCCGACCCTTACTAGCTGTGTGATCCTGGGCAAGTCACTTGACCCTGTTTGACTCAGTTTCCTCATCTGCAAAATGAGCTAGAGAAGAAAATGGTATAGCTCAGAATCTTTGCTGAGAAAACTCCAAATGGTATCACAAAGTTGAACATGACTAAACAACAGTTTTTTTCCTCCTTTGTTGTTGCATTCTCCACTTGAAGTTCAGCTTTTAAGAACATCAACTTTTGAGGAATGTACTCAAATTACTTGGAACAGCATCAGAGCCACAATTAACAATTTTTGTTTTTATGACATCTGTCATAAAAAAAAGTTCAATGGTTTAGGTTCAAGTTGGAGTACAATGAGACATTTGCCATTTAAGAACATTTCTTTCTTTTTCACTTGGCTGCACTAGTTTGGGACTCCTCTGACTTTTCCACCATGCCCCCAGTAAGGTACCTTCCCAGGCTCCCATCCTTTTCAATTCTTTTTGTATATTGTTTTCCCCCATTGAATCGTCCCAGAGGACAGAATTGTCTTTTTTTTCCCACATTTATATCTCCAGTACTTAGCATAGTCTGGCACATAGTAGGCAATTAATAAATGCTTATTGACTGATACTAATAGACCAATTAACATTTAACAAAAAAGCTCAATTAACAATAGCCTGAAAAAGAATTTTCAATAAGGATACCATATTGATGTAGTTGGATAGAGTTTTCCTGCTTCTCCATTTGTCTTGATGCCACACCTGGACAGAGACACACATCAAGCCTGAGATGTCTCTAAATCTTTGTGTCCTAGATTTCTGTATGGGTGAGCAAGGATATTATGGCATCAATTTGAGCCTTAGTTCCTTGGTCCAAGAAAATCCTAAAGACAGCTTCATTGCCTTTTAGGGGGAAAATAGCTTAGCATATGTGGCATGGATCTTAGGAGAGGCTGCTCCAACCACAACACTCAAATAAAATTTTAAAGTTAAATTCTTTTGAGGAGTGACAATGATCTAAGGAGATCACAAGTCTACAGAGGGAGAAAGAAGGGTAATGAAGCTGTTCTGAGTTCACTTGGGTTGAAGAATTGGAGGGGAGAGTGTCTGGTAACTCTCTACTTAAACTAATCTTACTAAAAGGTTTTAAGTTAACTTTTATGCTTCTGAAAAGCTGCAGGTGATAATAGTAATGATAATAAATGGGCAGTTAGGGCCTGGAGTCAGGAAGACCTCGAGTCTGGAAGATCCAACGGTAATAACAATAATAGCTAACACTGTGTGCTTGGCACTACACTAAGTGCTGTTACAAATACTCCATGCATTCTTTACCCATTGATCCACCAATACCACTGTTAGGTCTGTATCTCAAAGAGATCATAAAAAAGGGAAAGGACCTACATGTACAAAAATATTTATAGCAGCTCTTTTTATGGTAGCAAAGAACTGGAATCTATTGGGGAATGGTTGAACAAGTTGTGGTATATAAATGTAAAGGAATACTTTTGTACTATATGAAATGACAAGCTGGCAGATTTCAGAAAAACCTAGAAAGACTTGCATGACTTGATACAAAGTGAAATGAGCAGAGTCGGGAGGACATTGTACACATTTATAGCAACATTGTGTGATGATCAGCTGTGACTGACTTCGCTGTTCTCAGCTATATAATGATCCAAGACAATTCCAACACTCTTGATGAAAATACTATCCATATCCAGAGAGACAACAAGTCTGAATGCAGATCGAAGCATATTATTTTCACTTTATTATTTTCATTTTTTTGTTCTATTTCTTCTTTCACGGCATGGCTAATATGGAAACATGTTTTACATGATGACACATATATGATCTGTATCAAATTGCTTACCATCTTAAGGAGGATGGATGAGAGTGAGCAAGGAAGAAAGAATATTTGGAACTCCATATTTTATCAAAAAATGAACGTTAAAAATCGTCTTTACATGTAGTTGGAAAAAATAAAATACTGTTTAAAAGAAAAAGAAAGAAGAAATATTCCAAGCATGAGGAATACTTTATGCAAAAGCAAGTAGGAGGGAGACAGAATGCTAAATTGAAGAGCAAATAGTATAGTTTGTTTGGAAAATAATGTGTTAACAGGAATAATATAAAATAAGTAGAGCCATATGATAAAGGACTTTAAATACCTAATTGAGGAGTTTGCACTTTATCCAAGAAGCCACACGGAACTCCCAAAGAATCTTGAGCAGAGGAATGACATGGTCAGATCTATTCCTTAGGAAAATTATCTATATAGTTGCACGGGGAAAAAATTTGGCAAAGGAGGAAGCAGAAAATAGAGAGATCTAGGAGGTAATGGTAGCAGGACAAGCAAGAGGTGCTAAGGGACTGGACTACAGTGCAAGTAAGGAGAAAGGGATGGGATATGAGAAAAGCTGAGGAAGCAGTCAGTAAGTCTGCACAACTGATGGACTACAAGGGCAGGGAAAACTTGCAAATAAACACAGGACACAATGAGCACTCTCTGGTTGGCTAAAAGAAAATAGAGGCCAAAACAAGGCTTGTCATCTAAGTATACCAACATGGGAGAAAAGAATGGATGTGGAAAAACAACAGGCAGTGTCCTCCATTTGACCATTAGAAGACAAGGAAAGAGTTACCATTTCAATTAATATCGCAGTCCAATGGCCCTGTGCCTGTTGCTTCTCTCCTTTAAAACTACTTCATGCCCATGCCTCTAATTCTCCAGGAGACTCCAGGGAATGGTTCATAGTCACTTCCTAAATTGCTTTGCCCCAGCTAGAGTCCATCTCTTGGAGACCCATCTTGGAGGCATAATTAAAGGTACACATGAACAAGACAAAAACAGAAAAAAAACATTTTCTTAGCATGTGAGAACATTTTCCCTCACTACTAAGAAAGTTTGCCCAAGTCATTAAAACACATTTATGATGCCTCCAGAGAAGCATCGTTGCATAGGATGCCAACTGCCCACCAACTGCCACACACAGAGCAAGCGAGCTAGCCTAGCTGAAGCAGTAAGGCACGCTAAGGTAGAAACTGGATACAGCATGTGCCAGGTAAACCAAATCACCATTGCCACCTGACCACTATCCAAATTCACTCAGACCCTGATGGAGAAGGCCCAGCACCCTGGATCTTTCAAATAGCCATGCTTCCAGCCAGTTCCCTCAGCCATCATCCTGAGAAGCAATCCCTGTAGGGATACAGCCCAGCAACTGTTCTTGAGGGCTATAGCCATGGCTACAGAAAGGAGAGATCTTGCACCAAAGTTCTTGGCACTGTCAAATGCCTTATTATCAGAACTGCTATCAACGAAAATGACTTTAGAGGAGAAACACTGCCATCTGTTTTGCTGCTCTACCCTAAGGACCATAGAATCTTTCCATATGACTTGCAGCTGAAACCTTCCATGTGTGTTGTCTCCTCCATTAGAATGGGAGCCCTTAGAGATCAGGGACTATATTATGTTACTTTTCTATTTGTGCTCCTGGGCTTTAGTGATGAGGTAGAAAAGAGTGTTTGAAGCAGATGAAGCAAGTAGCACACAAAATAGGAGATAAGACGCAGGATGTGACCAGTCAGAAAAGTGATCAAAGAAGACTATGCACTGAAGTGCCCACTGTGGACTTATCTGTGGACTTTCACAAAGCGCCCTCAATTCCAGAACAACTCTTCCCTTCCCCTTTGCTGTTCTCTTTGCTTATCACCCCCAGACTATCTGATATTCCAGGCATTTTGGAGCCATGCTTGCTCCTCCCATTCCCTTACCCCCTTTCCGCATTCCATAAAATTGTATTTAAACCATACCTTTAACCTGGCTAATAATCTTTTGTTCTTACAGGAAGCAGGGGCTGCTCTGCTCCCTTGGGGGAACAGGGCCTGGAGCCTATGCTCTGCTTCTCACATGGAACAGAGTCCACTGCAGCTCTGCCTCATGTGAAATAGACCTACTTGGTTGCATTACCCCAATAAATGCCTTTCTTTAACTTGAAAATTGTCTGAGTGAATTCTTTCAGGACACTAGGCAATTCAGGTAGCTCCCCAACATTCTGGGGCCCACCCTGAACTCATCACCAATGGCTACAAAGAAGGTTTAAGTGGATTCTCTCACACTTAAACTGCTCTCCCAAACTCTGACCTCAATATTAGCACAGCGTTTTGTACAGTTGGTGCTTAACAAATGTTTCATTCATTCATTCATTCATTCATTCATTCATTCATTCACATGTGGCAGCCTTGGAGTCAGGAAGGACTGAATTCAAGTCTTGACTGAAATATACCTGTTGTGGAACTAGAGCAAGTCTCTTACCCTTTATTTCTGTGACCACAACTCATTCATTCAACAAGAATTTATCAAATGTCAACTACATGCCCAACATTGTTGGTGCCAGACGTAAAAAAAGCCAAAAAGGTCTCTAATACTAATAGTTAAGGATGAATTACTGACCTGCTTTCGTAGAAGGAGTTTCCATTTTTAGAATTTCTTAGACCAATAAAATCCCAAGTCTCGAACTAAAAAATTAAACTAAACATCTTGCCTTTAACCTAGTAATTAAAAAGAAAAATACAAAACTCCAAAGTCTAAAGGAATCTCCCTCATCTTATTATTCATAAAAGCAATCAAATGCATGATTAGATACATAAAGAACAAAAACAGAAATATAAACAAATGTAAAAGGGTATTGATTGAAAATGTGTCTTTTTAGCTCTGTTTTATAACCAGGAACCCATAAAAGAATGATAAGGACAAATCTTGGTTCTTTGTTGTTCTTGTTAACAAGTCATTCTACTTCCATTCAGTCACAAAGCAGGACTGATTCTGCAGAGCCATGGCTTAATGAAAAGTGTTCCCAAGGCTGGGAGCTCCAACTTTACCACTAACTCTCAGTGTGACTCCTTTTAAATATCTTCAACATTCTGGCTTTCACTTTTCTCATCTGTCAAATGTTTAGCATCTCTTCAATTCTTTCTAGCTTTGATTCCATCTGACTCCATGAAATCACTGCTTTAGGAAACCCTCTAGAGGAAGCAAGGAAATGTAGTGGAAAGAGCACTGAATTTGGAATTGGCCCTACACCCCCAAAAAATAAAAGAAGGAAGATAAAGGCACACATATATGTACATATATACATATATACGTATATACATACGTTAGCTCTTCTTTGTGATGGCAAAAACCTAGAGACTAAGGGGATGCCTATCAACTGGGAAAGGGCTAGACCAGTTATGATACATGAATGGAATGGAATACTATTGTATCATAAGAAATGCCAGAAAAGAGATGGTTCCAGAGAAAGTGGAACTACAAGAAAGGGTTAGAATAGCTTCACAGGTATAGCAGACTCAGGGAAAGGTTTCATTTTGTTGTTTGCTTTATTTAAAATCAGGAAAAAATCCATCATGTTTATAAGCTGAGGACAAGGCCCAAAAAAAGAGATTGAAGATGTATGAAAAGAGATGCGAAGCATCAGAAAGAGTAGTAAAGTCATAGAGGAAACAGAAAGAGATCACATTAAGAGTATGATTCTACCCTGTTTTCACAGTTGAAGAAACTAAGACCTGAGGAGGTTAAAGGACTTTCCCAGAGTGATTCGGGTAGTGAGCATCAGAGCATCATTGTGAAGCTTAATGATAAAATGTCTGTAAATCTAGGAATAAACACAAAGAGAACACATGATTGTGTTCTATCTGGCGTTTGCCATCAGAGCCTAGAAGGCAGGTCAAGTCAAGAAGCATTCATGAAATGCTTACTATGTACCAGGCACCATAGTTAAGTGCTAAGGAAAACAAAGAAAGGTTGAAGACAGTTCTTGCCTTCAATGACCTTTCATTCTAATGAAAGAGACATGTAAACAGCTAGGGAGTTACAAACTACAGAGAGAATAGATAGAAGATACTCTGAGATGGGAAAAGAGGACTTCAGAAGTCTAGAAGCAGGGAAATTACATGCAGTTGGTATTAAAGACTCCAAGCAGCACAGATGTGTCTGAGATGATATACTTGCCAGTGGCATGCTGACAGCATGTCTGGTGGCTAAAATGTACCATCTGAACAATATTCATCCAGACAAATTTTCATTTAATAATAATAAAATTTCTTTTAGAACATGCTAAAGTTTTTGTAATTCCCAAGTGTAATGCCAAGCCTTTAAAAAGTGATTTAAATGTTGGAAACACATTTTTGGCTTTGGTATGAACCTAGAGTATTCATGTCAAGAAAGTAAGATCCCAGATGACTCTTCACACGAAGCCCAAAATTAGTGGTGGGATGAAGCAAAACTTGGTTTCCAGATGCAAAATCAACTTTGGAAGCCAGAATTGCTATATATCCCAGACTCTATGTAGCAAGGTCCTTTAGGTAGAGTCTACAAGGTTCCTGTTTCTCCTTCCCCTTTCAAGTCACCGCATCCACATTGACATATACCCTGGGTAGGCACCTATGCTTGGTCTAGTCCAGTCTATATTGATTGCTAAAATTTTTCTAAAATTAAACTTCAACAATCCTGTGCAATTAAATATATATATATGTACAATACACACATATATGTGTATATGTATCTGTGTATAGAGACATATATACACACATGCATGCACACACACGTCCATGTGCCCACTCACACACACACACACACACACACACACACACACACACACAGCAAAAGCCAATTGAATATTCTTGACAAAGAGAAACATTGAATCTCTCTCCCAGGTTTATTATAACCCATATACTCTGCAGTAATTTTGAAAAAGCAGCAGCTGGAAAGTATGGCCTTTTTGAAGGTAGATGTTAGTTTGAAGCCATTAAAATGAAATATTTGTTTGAAAGCTCCATCTTCCTTTAAGGTTTCCCTTTCCTATTAATAGTCAGACCAGACTGGAGGTGCAGTTCTTAGCTGACACTGAGCATTTGTCAATTCTCCATCAGCAACTTCATGTAATTCCTTTTGATCTCTGTTCTCTGGAACCCTGGACACCTGTGAGGCAGACCCACGGACCAAAGCAAGCCTCATAAATGAAAGGCAAATGTGGCTGGAATCAGTGCTCACAAGCTACAACACATGTTGAGTAAGTGCTTTCTTGTTAACTGTGCCCGGACCTCTTTTTATGCTCCATCTTTAAAGAGCGCTGTGCTGGAAGCATCCCACTTGCAATTCTGCTAAGAGGTTTTGTGTGTGAGTGAGTGAGTCTGTGTTTTTAGGGTTTGGTTTTTGGGTTTTTTTCTGTTGATTCTTTTTCTTTCCTGGCAGTCTACTACAGGAAGGATAGAAGAACTCTAATTTATTCTCTAGTTCAGAGATTGTAATCTGTCTCTTTACGCTTCACTCCTTTTCTGCCAAATCTCTTGGCAGTAGAAACATGGCTAAAATGGGCACATGGAAACTTGCTGGGGAAGGTGGAGTTCCACCGCTTATTCTTTTAATGTATTTCCTCTTATCAAACTGCTCAGTAACTAAAAATGAGCAACTATTCCATCTATCTCATTTTGGGGGTCTTACTCCATGCCAAAGAATCCACGTCAAAAAAAACCCAAGATGTCTAACAAGGCCACACAACAGATGAATCAGAGAATTAATCACAGAGGCCCAGAGTTGGAAAGAATCTGAGAGGTTATTTAGCCCTGAACAGGAATCCTTTCTACAAAATGACCCACCAAGTGGTCATCCAATCTCAAAGGAGCATAGATTTAGAGATGAAGGGATTTTAGAGCTCATCTGACCCACATTTTCCCTAAAGACAGGAGTTCTCAAAGGATCCTAACTCTGTAGCTAGAGCCCTCAAAGGACAATCATTTTATAGGTCAGTTCATTTTAAAGACAAGAAAATCAAGGTAGAGAGAATGTATATGACTTGACCAAGGTCACATACATAGTAAATAAAATCATAGGATAAAGAACAAGAAAGAACCTTGGAGATCATCTAGTCCAACCCCATCATTTTGCAAATGAAGATATTGCCCAGGGATATGAAATAGTTTGCGCAAGGTTACACAAGTAATACTTAACAGAGTTAAGAGACAAACCCGCCTCTAAATCCTAACTTCTTCTTCCATTTTACTGTGCTGGCGTTCTCACTTAAGATCTCTTGCCATAAAGAACTCACTACCTGAAATAATTCTAGAAATAGCCCAATAACTTGGATAGTCAGAAAACTTGTTCCTTTCCTTCCATCTAAAACTACTTCTCCACAGTTTCCACTCTATGCATCTGGTTTTTCTTCTGGGTCAAAAAAACAAGCCTAATTCTTTTTATATATTTCAGATCTTCAAATATTTGAAGATAACTTTCATGCCCCCAAAACAATCTTCTTTTCTACCAGCCAAACTCCACCAATCACTTCAATCAATCCTGGAAGTAGCTAGGTACAAAGTGGATGAAGCACAGGATCTCCAGTCAGTAAGTTCTTGTTCAGTCCTATCTGACTCTTTATGACCCCTTTTGGGGTTTTCTTGGCAAAGATACTGTAGTGGTTTGCTATTTCCTTCTCCAGCTCATTTTACAGGTGAGGAACTGAGGCCAATAGTGTTAAATGACTTGCCCAGGGTCACACAATTAGCTACTAAGTGTCTGAGGAAAGATTTGAATTCATGTTCTCCTGCCTCCAGAGCCAGCACTCTTATCTCTTATCTATCTAGCTGGCCCAGAAGGAAGACCTAAGTTCTAATTCAGTCCCAGACACTTACTAGCTGTATGATCCTGGGCAAATCACGTAACTCTTGTCTCTTTCCTCACCTATAAAAAGGGGATAATAATAGCATTACCTCACAAGATTGTTGTAAGGGTCACATGATATAATACTTGTAAAGTGCTTAGTACAGTGCCTGGCAGATAGTAGGTACCTAAAAAAATGCTTACATGCTTCCTTCCTTCATTTCTTCCTTCTGGCATGATCTCCCATCTTCTCACTATCCTGGGAAAACTACCTTTCCCACCTCAATCATGGTCCTTAGAACTGAACATGATATTCCAAATATGGTTAGACCAGGGCAAAGTGCTGTTTCATCACTTCCCTGGTTGTAGATACTATTTATTTTATGAGACTTGTCATTTCATTAATGTAGATAATTCCCTATGACGAACTTTACAGATAAGGAAACTGAGGAAAACAGAGATTAAGCAACTTGTTCAGGCTCATGCAACTTGTTTAGTGTCTGAGGACAGATTTGAACTCAAGTCTTCCTGACTCTAGGCTCGCTATCCACCCAGCTGCCTCTCTGGTGAGAGAGAACTCTCTACCTCTTCAGACACATAAATTCTAAGATATTCAGGGTCTGAATACATAGGTCTCATTCTCTTCATGGCTAGTTTTAACTGATAGAGATTCCCCTTATAATTTTCACCTTTGTCTGTAGAAAGTTAGCAATTTCTTCCTAAAATGAATGAAGCACCTTTCTGGGTTTACTCTCCCAAATCCCATTCATATTAGTAAGGTGAGTTCCCAGAATATAGCTGACTACTTCTCTCTTTGAATTCTAGAAGTATCCCTGAGATAGTGTGATTTCTAGCACTTTTGAAGTTGTGCCCTCACCTGGTATGCTCCCTTATATTAATCAATCAATGGAACTCAACTTTTAGAAAAAGTATGGTTACAGACACAATACCCCTAATACCAGGGATCACTTTCTCCTTATACAGAAAGGATCCCTGCAGAGATTGGGATCAAATTTAAAGCACAAAGCTAGTTAGGCACACATAGAGAGCATGGGTGGCCAAGGCATATCTCTGAACTCCTAGTCCCAGAAGTTTTTTTTCTCCCATTATAAAGTTCTTCTGAGGTTCCTCTTCAGTGTAGGCTCCAAGGATTGGTGTCTATCTGGAGTCTACAACAAACATTTCTCTCTCTCATGAGAAGTCATAATCTCTAAAGTGGCTGGCATTTTTAGGGAATTTGTCTTTCCACCTCTATAAAGATAAATCTACGAGAACTCCAAAACAAAACAAAGGCAACATGTGCCATGGACATAGAATGGCTGGGTAGAGGAACACATCTTGCCAGCTCATACCAATTCTACCACCCTCAATGCCAAAAAGGAAAATAAAAGGAAAGTGGAGGGGCAAAGGGATTAGTGTTTTTATAGGGGAATTCAATTCCAGCTCAGCCCCTCCTAAGTCATCAGTGCTTTGGAGTCCTCAATCAATTAGAAGATTCTTCATCATGCCAGAGTAGCAACCTCTCAGTAATTTTCAATTGAAAGTAGGCTCACCAAACTTCCATAAGTTGAATTATAAAAGACAAAGACTCTGGTCTACATTCAATATAACACACCAGGAAAGGCAAATCTCAACATGCCTGCATTGGTCAGTCTCTCTTTGCTATTAAATTCAGTGTGAAGCTGAAAGCTACTTAAAGTGTTAAATCAAACAAAATTTAAAATGTTGCTCCAATAGAGCAAGCAGTCAGGCCTATCAGTCAAGTCAAAAATCAGTTGTTAGAATGATGAAAACATGAGTTTAAGAAGAATCAGTTAAGTTCTTCCATTTAGCAGATCACAGCCCATATAGAATTGATCTACATAAGTTCCAGGGAGTTGCCTAAAGCATATAGAGGTTAAGTGACTTGCTCAGTGATATAACTAGCTACTGAGTGTCATAGGCACAATCTGAACCTGGGTCTTCCTAACTCTAAACCTGGCACTCTCTCCAATATACCACATTGTTCCTCATTCAAAAGTAGTCAAAAAAAAATTCTTTGGGAAAAAATTCTGTACCTAGAGCCAAAGGGGAAGATTCTGGGAAGATGGCAGAGTAGGACAGAAATTTCCAGGCTTTCCAGATTTCCTCCACAAAGAGACAGAAAATTGCCATGAAATGAATGTAAAGCAACAAAAATAAAGGAGTAAAGCAGTTATCCTCCTAAGATAATTTGAGAGGACCTCGGAAAAATAGGACCTCCAGGGGCTGAGGTTTGGTCTGGGTAAACTGTAGACATCTGTGGGTCTGCTCCCCTGAATCAACAAACAGTAAGCCCTACAGCAGCTCTGTCAGGAAGCAGACTAAAGAAATTTTGCCTCAACTTTCACCTCACAGCCTCAGGAACTCTTGAACTTTCATCTAAGAAACAGCAGATGGCTAAGTGGGGGAGGATTGAAGGACCCCTGTTGTTTCTGAAACTCCAGACCTAGTCGTGCTGATCAGATGTGATCCTGAGGAGGCACACGCTCATGAGTCCAGTACCATAGGGAGCAAGAGTGTTTTAAGGAACAGTGTGGCTGGGGGAACCCAACTGTGGCTTAGGGAAGGAGAAGAGTCCCTAAGGTTAAGCCCCCTGAAAGAATTCAGAAAACAATAGTAAGGAGGACTTGAAGTCCAGGGCAACATTACCCACCACTTGGGATTAAAGTTTGATTAATAATAAGCTGCTAAAAAATAAAATAAAACAAAATAAAAATTAGTTAAAAAAAAAAAAAAGGAAAAAGAACCTCACCAATGATAACTACTTTGGTGTTAAAGAAGATCTGGGTTCATTTTCAGAGGAAGATAGTGAGGTTAAAAAAAAAAGACACTCCTACTCTAATGTGTGCCATCAAATGGTCATAGACCCAAAAAGAATTCTTGGAAGAACTTAAAAAAAATTCGAAAATCAAATAAGAAAAACTGAGGAAATGTTATGAAAAAGACGAACAAAAGCAATCCAAGAAAAGTATGAAAACAAAACTAACCAATTGGAAAAAGAGGTCCAAAATCTTAAGGAAGTAATCAAAATGTCACTTGAATTCAAAATAATGAGGCAAATAAGCAAATTTTTTTTAAAAAGAATATTCTGTTTCATATTTGGAATTCAAGTTTTATAGAATAAATCCTTTTATTAAAGGGATGTATTGTGTGAAATTTGGATCCAATCAAAGGACTTCATTTGAGGACCTAGAGGGCTGTATGTGGCCTCAAAGTCATGGGCTCCCCACCCTGCTCCCACCAAAGGAGATATTTAATAAGTTCCTCTAAAATCGAATGGGCAGCCACCTTAGAAAAAAACTCCTTATTAATCAAGAACATCCTACTGAAAACAGGAAAGGCCCCTGGTGAAGCTCATTTCTGATTAGGTAAAAATAGATGCACAAAGGTTTCTTATAAAAACTATGGAAGAATATACCTTTTTTCCTTTCTCTTTCTTTCCTTCTTCCTTCTTTTCTTTCTTTCCTCCTTTCCTTCTTTTTTCTGGGTTTCCCTATCTCATCCAGGCTGGAAGTGCAGGGGCCACACACACAGGCCTGATCTCACCCCAACTTAGGATGTCTTGTGGCCCTGGTGCCCTGAGACCAGACGTAGTGCAGTAATGAAGAAGAAGAAGAAGAAGAAGAAGAAGAAGAAGAAGAAGAAGAAGAAGAAGAAGAAGAAGAAGAAGAAGAAGAAGGAGGAGGAGGAGGAGGAGGAGGAGGAGGAGGAGGAGGAGGAGGAGGAGGAGGAGGAGGAAAGGGAGGAGGAGAAGAAGGAGGAAGAGAAGGAGAAGAAGGAGGAAGAGGAGGAGGAGATGAAGAGGCAGAAGAAGCACAAGCACAAGAAGAAATAATTGGCAAACAAAGAAGCCACAGCATCGTGTGGTAAAATGGTGTGCCCAATCTTCAACAGGTTTCTCATGGATTCGAGATGTGGGAATAGCGGCAAAGCTATCCACAGTCCAGGTCAAGTGAACTCACTGACAAAAGAGAACCAGTGCCAACTTTTCTCTCCCATTGGGGACAGGTGTCATGGAGCCCTTCAAACACTCCTAGGCAGCGTTGGGTTTTGTTCTAATAGTTTTAAAAATAATCCTTGAACAAAGTAAACTACATGGGCTTTCTATAAATAAGAACTTAGGTTACTTCCTTCTTTCTCTGCACAATGCGTTTCTATTAAGTGAATTTATTTCCTTTTTCTTTTAGGTCAGGGCATGGTTTATGGTTTATGAAAATTGGATGGGGGGTGAGGGAAGGAGGGAATAAAAGGTCAGTCTAGGGTTAGATGTGGTAGTGGAAAAATATCTGGCCGGTATATTTCATGGAATGTGTTGCAATTGCTTTTAAAACCTCTGGAAAGCTGAAGCTTAGGAATTTTATAGAAATTAAGGAGTTATTGGCAATGTCTGTGACTGAAGACAGCAGAGTGGAAATACCAATCCTGAAAACCTCCCTAAATGCTCATTCAGGGCCTTGTTATCCTTTCCATAGCTATTGAGTGCCATCTAGTGGCCACTGGGTTTGTGGACAAATGATCCGACCTTATCTGATAACTTTACATTGTTTTTTCAATCAATTTTTCTCATTAATCAATGACAAGAGAAGCATTCCATTAAACTACACATGTTTATTAATTCAAGGATAAAATATGAAAATAGTAAGAAGCTCATTTTTATCCAACTCTTGGAATAAGTTGTAGCAAAGTTTTATAAAATAACCAGTACTGAATAAGCCTATGTAGTCATCCTTTCATAGGTAATATGTGACTGATTGATGAACAAAATCAGTTTCCTAGTCTTATTCAAAATAATAAGCAACAAGACTCTCTGAAATCAGAGCTTTCTTTTTTATTTTATTTATTTTCAGTATTCTACAATCACTACCATGTAACTTAGATTTTTTTTTCCCTCTCTTCCCCTCCTTTCCCCCTACCTTCCTCCTCCCTCCCCGTAGAGCTCCACTTTCCATGGTATGTTTACAGACCATGTGTCCAGTCTACCTTCTTTTTTGATGATATATTGGTTTTAACTTCTTTTACTTTGAGGCAATTCTTGTTTGCATAATGAAATTCAAAGAAGGCAAGGAAGGGCCCTATCATCACACTACTTTTTATGAGTGGACATGAGCAAGGGCAACACAGGTTGGGTAGTCATGGATGAGCTATAATCTGGAATAGTGAATGGGAGAGCTGGTGCTGGAGTCAGGAAAACCTGAGTTCAAATCCCATGTCAGAGCCAAACTTATGACTCCAGGCAACTTGGATTCAGTTTCCTCCTCTGGTCAGTTTCCTCATTTATAAAATGAGATTGGAATGAATGGCCTATAAAGTCCTTTCTGACTCTAAATCTATGTTCCTATAATAATAGCTAACGTTCATTAAGTACCTACTACGTGTCAAGCACTGTGCTAAGCACTTTACAAGTATCTTTTCATTTGATTCTTACAACACCTAGAGGTAGGTGCTATCATAATATCCATTTTGCAGTTAAAATAGGTTGTGACTTGTCCAGGGTTATACAGCTAGTAAGTATCTGAGGCTGGATTTGAACTAGGTATTTTTGACTCCAAGACCAGTGCTTTACCCACTGTGCCCACCATGAAATCACAGATCCACTTAAGTATTTGCTTCCCACCCTGTACTACATCAAATCCTTTCTCAGACCAGGAGCGCATAGTCTCTCAGTGCCTAGGGTAGTGCTGTGGAACTATAAGTTATGGACAAGTTCCTGGTTCAGGTCAGAGAAGTGAGTATCCATACCAGGAGCTCCTATGCCTACAAAAGTCACAGTTCTGAAATATATGTGTGTATATGTGCGTGTGTGTATATGTATATGTATGTATATATAAAAATTGATATACAGATATATACATATATATGCATTGTGTGTATAAGCATATACATATTATATTGTATGTATACATATACACACATATACACAATGCACATGTATGTTTGAATACATGTGCTTGTGTGTGCACACATATGCATGTGTACATTTGACCACATATATAGTGTATGTGTTCACATATATGTGTGTGTCTGCATGTGATGTACAAACTACAAATGTATTCTACAGAAGCAGCTGGATAGTACATTGGATAGAGTGCTGGACCTTAAGTCAGGAAAATTTAAGTTCAAATCCACCTTCAGACACTTACAAGCTGTGCAACCCTGGGCAAGTTACTTAACCTGTATGCACCTCAATTTCCTCATCTGTAATTTGGGGATAAAAAAAGCATTTACTTCCCAGAGCTGTTGTGAGGAACAAATGAGATTATACAGCACTTATCACAATATGTATTTAACACCATAAATATGTCAGCTATTATTAATATTTTGTTATCAGTATTGTTATTATTGTAGACTTATCTAGCACATTAAGAGATAAAGGACCCGCCTAGGGGCAGCTAGTGGCACAATGGACAGAGCATCAGGTCTGGAGTTAAGAAGACCTGAGTTCAATTCCACCCTCAGACATTTGCTAGCTGAGTGACCCTAAGTGAGTTACCTGAGCTCTGTCTGCCTCCCCTCTGCTTCCTCAACTATAACGTGGGGAAAATAACAGCATCTGCCTCCTAGGGTTACTGCAAGATCACGTGTAATATTTGTAAAGCACTTAGCAGAGTGCCTGGCAAATAGAGGTGCTTAATAAATGCTTGTTTTCTTCCTTCTCTTTCAGTGCTTTATGGTTTCACATTTTAGTGCTTCACGTACATCATATCATTTGATTCTATAACTCTAAGAAGTTATAATGTAAGTATGAGTGTGTATGTATTTGTTCTAGACTTGTATTTTCATCAGCTCAAAGTCTCTTGGTTTATTAATTTCCTCCACTGATGTAAAATGTCAATCTGTCTGTGACTTACAGTCTTAGAGCACTGGGGTCAAACTTAAAGGGAAGCAGGGCCCATTAAACCCCACAAAGGGATCTCTTTGGGCCATAGATTGACTTAGAAAGTCATATATTGACATTATTATGTTCTATGTGCCTTTATTTTGTTAAATACTTCCCAGTTACGTTTGAATCTGGACATGTTTGATACCTCTGTCTTCCAAGACAAATGTGGGCACAGAAAAGATAAGTGACTTTTCTGTACAGACACACAACTAGTGTGTGTCCAAAACAAAACTCAAGCGCAGTTCTTCCTGACTCCAAGATTTCCCCTGTAGGGAAGAAGATGGTGGGGAGGGGGTGGTTTGCTCACGGAAGAGAGGGCAGATTGGGGGAGGTGTTAGTGAGAAGCAAAACACTTTTGAGGAGGGACAGGGTGAAAGGAGAGAGAGAATGAAATAAACAGGGAGGAAATAGGATGGAGGAAAATACAGTTAGCAATCATAACTGGGAAAAATTTTGAAGCAAGTTTCTCTGAGAAAGGCCTCATCTCTCAAATATATACAGAAATGAACCAAAATCATAAAAAATAAAAACAATTCCCCAATTGATAAGTGATCAAATATGTGAAGTTTTCAGATAAGTAATCAAAGCTACCTATAGTCATATGAAAAAATTCTCTAACTCACTACTGATTAAAAAAATGCAAATTAAAACAGTTCTGAGGTACTATGTCATACCTATTAGATTGGCTAATAGGATGGAAAAGGAAAACGACAAATATTGAAGGGGATGGGGGAAAATTGAGACACTAATGCGCTGTTGCTGGAGTTGTGAATTGATTCAACCAATTTGGAACTATGCCCAAAGGCCTACAAAACCATGCATGCCCTTTGACCTATTAATATTACTACTAGGTCTGTATCCCAAAAGAGATTTTTAAAAAAGGAAAAGGATCTATATGTACAAAAATATTTATAGCAGCTCTTTTCTGGTGGCAAAGAATTGAAAACTGAGGGGATGCCCATCAATTGAGGTATGACTGAACAATGTGTGGTTGTGATGCAATACTATTGTGCTGTAAGAAATGATGAGCAGAATGGTCTCAGAAAAACCTGGATTTAGATGAGTTAATGCAAAGTGAAATGAACAGATCCAGAAGAACATTGTACATAGTAACAGCAATATTGTATGATGATCTATTGTGAATAATTTAGCTATCCTCAGCAATATAACGATCCAAGACAATTCTGGAGGACTTATGGTGCTATCCATCTCCAGAGAAAAAAAAGGATGGAGATTGAATGAAGATCAAAGCATTTTTTTACTTTATTTATTTTTCTGGGGGGAGGGGAGCATTGTCTATGTTTTCTTTTGTGACATAACTAATATGTAAATATGTTTTTGTTTGACTATATATGCATAACCTATGTCAAATTGCTTACCTTCTCAATGAGAAGGGAATGGAAGGAGGGAGGGAATTTGAAACTCAATTTTAAAAACGAATGTTTAAAATTGTTTTTACATGTAATTGGTGAAAAGTAAAATACTAAATTAGAAGAGACAAACATAGAAAAAAATTTAAATTCAATGGATCTCTCAGTACAAATATTGTTATTTGTTCTCCAAAGAGGAAATTGAGAGTCAGACAGGCTCAATGATTTGCCCAAAGTTACCCAACAAGTAAATTGCAAAACTAAGACTTGAATCCAAATTTTATGACCCCATCCAATACTTTTTCCAATACAACAGTTATGTACTGACCACATTCTATGTGCCAGTATCATGATGGGCACTGCACAGGAATAGAAGTGAAATATCAGACGTGGTCCTTTCTTAAAAGAGATTTTAGTCAAAACTTACAAAGACGAGAAAATTAGCAATAATATTATATCATCTATAAATTTTGTGGTAGGTTCCAAAAATATATAAGACCTCAAAGAACATGAAGATCATTATAGATTTCTTGGAAAAAGTGAGGTATAGGGAGGCCTCTGAAAAAGTCAATCTTGAATAAAGACATGGGAAGAAGGCATTAAGGAACGGAAAGACAGCAGGAAGGACAAGGACAGGAGGCAGAAATGTCCAAATCCCCAGTGAAGTAAAGCAGTGCTGTCAAATTCAAATAGACCCTGGATTCCTGTCAGTGACATATTGACTTAGAAAACCCCAAATTAGCCATATCTATATTGTGTTGTGGCAATTATATGGTGCAGTGTGTAGAGTGCTGGCCCCAAAATCAGGAAGATGAATCTTCCTGAGTTTAAATCTGGCCTCAGACCCTTATTAGTTATGTGCCTAATGCTGGAAGATCCCCTAGAGAATTTTAGTGAACCCCTACATAGAAAGGGATACTTGGGGTCATCCCCTAGTTGGATGGCCTTATGTACTGAAGCAATCATTGGAAGAGTTTCTTCTCAGTCTAGATACTC
Source organism: Notamacropus eugenii (assembly GCF_028372415.1). Classification (NCBI taxonomy): domain Eukaryota; kingdom Metazoa; phylum Chordata; class Mammalia; order Diprotodontia; family Macropodidae; genus Notamacropus; species Notamacropus eugenii. The sequence goes on along the minus strand of NC_092873.1, from coordinate 143,585,136 downwards.
TCAACACCTTTAAGGCTATTAGAGAACCCTGGGGAAGGAGTGAAATCTAACCTATCTGATTCTCCAGTCAGTGTGGACTAGAGCGATCTCTTTTGTGTAAATATGAGCCATTAGTATTTGGACGCTAAAAGCAAACATTTTGATGAATGTTTCCTTCTTCTTTCTTCCAGAAGCAGTGTGATTTACTAGATAGGGTGACAGGATCAGGATTCAGCATCCCTAGGTTCAAACTGCCTCCCCACTACTTTCTAGACCTCAGTTTCCTCAAATATAAAATGAGGGGTTGGACTAGATGACCTGCAAGGGCCCTTCTACTTCTAAACCCTTCCTCCCGTAGCTTTTTCCTCTCTTCACATTCCTCTATTATTGCTGAATCTTGACTTCATTGGAAGAAATAGACATGGAAACAGTCTTTAGGTCATCCAGGCCAGCTTTCTGCCAAGAGCAGACTTATTCCGTGTAACATCCTTATTGCTCAGGACACACTTATAATGAAAATCATATTTTCCTTATGCACACTCTTTCTGAGATACAGATGAACCCTCCACTACTGATGATGAGGATATGAGTTTTACCATGTATTTTCCCACTATCTCCCAGCATCCTGTCTCCTTAAGTTTACTCCCCTCTCAGAAAGTGATTTTTATTTGTATCCCCAGCAAAATGTTAACCTCATAAAGTGTTTAAATTTAATAGCAACAGCAGTAATCAAAACCAACATTTATTGACACTTCAAGGTTTGCAAGGACTGTTAACATGGATTATCTCATTTGAGTCTCACAACCATATGAAGTGGGCAATATTATCCCCATTTTGGAGACCAGGAAACTGAGGCTAGCAAAGGTAAAGTGATTTCCCCAGGATCACACAGCTAGGAAGGGTCTAACTCAAAGTATTCCTGACTCCAGGTTTTGTACACTATATAATACAATACTGAGCAGCCCCATGACTAGAGGTCTTGTGGTTTAGGCCCGGGTGCTAATTATGAATTAAATAGACATCCTGAAAGCATACTTACTACCTAAACTTTAATCAAAGTAGCCTAGGCAAGCAAAAGTCCTAGTTCACTCTGTGGGACATGTAAATATCCATTTAAGTATTAAACCCTCCCACCCACTTGAACATCATGGGAATTCAAATGATGGACAATTTATGCTGGACCACCACTAGTTGGGCAGCTAGGTGGTGAAATGGACAGAGTGCCAGGCTGGAGTCAAGAAGACTCAAATTCCCAAGTTCAAATCTGGCCTCAGACACTTGGACCAGCTGTGACTCTGGGCAAGTCACTTAACCCTGTTTACCTCGGTTTCCTCATCCATAAAATGAGCTGAAGCAGGAAATGGCAAGCCACTCCAGTATCATTGCCAAGAAAACCCCAAATCACAAAGTTACAAAGGGTAGGACACAACTGAAAATGACTGAACAACAACAAAACCATTGATTGATGTAATTATCTCCCAAGCAAACCCCACAAGTCTGAGAGGCCAAGAGGATGAAGAAGTCCCTAGAGCTCAAGTTCAAAAAATGTAGAGCTAATTAATCCATCAGCAAATTCTTAAAATTTCATAGAGTAAGAGATATTTATACAACATTTTAGAAGCTTCTAAGGCTACATTAAGTTCTTTGTGGACTGACAGAAAATATTCATTAACTAAATCCTGTAAACATAAGAGATGATCAGCTAGTTGGGGTATATTTAATCCCAGCTGTGATCTGCATGGGGAAAGTAGAAAACATTCCAAATACTAAGTTAGAGTAGAACTATCTCTCCATAGAGAAATACCATACCTTGCTTTATAACTGTGCAAACATGTCTTGTTTTGCATTTCTACAATGCATATCATTGGACTTGGAGTCAGGAAGCCCTAGATTTTAAATCCTGACTCAGACACTTCTTCTGTAACAAGTCACTTAATCTATCTATGCCTCAGTATCCTCATATGTTCAATGAGGTTATTAGGCTCCCTGGCCTCTAAAATCTCTTGGCAGTTCAAAATCTATGATTCTGAGATCTTACTACCTATGTCCTGCCCACCTACCAGGTACTCAAGGATCTCATGTTGCCCTTTGCCTGACCAAAATCCTCAACTGGAATGACTCACCCACTTTTCCAACCCCTGACTTAATCTCTCAATAAAACATAAAGCAAACTAATCATACTTCATATTCTTCTTGCATACCTGCCAAAGTCTAACATGTATTATGCCATATTTATCTTTGTACTTGTCTAATAACATTAAAACTAAAAGAGATATTATTTGATATATAGTCATAGATCTAGGGCTGGAAGGGACCTCAGAAGACATTTGGTCCAACTCCCTGATTTTACAGATGAGGAAACTGAGGCCCAGGGAGGGGATACGGCAAGTTACAGGTTACTAACAAAGCCAGCACTAGAACCTTGGTCTGCTGGCTATTACTTCACTACTCTTTCCACTCTCATTATGAAGCTTATATCTTCCAAACAAAAAAATAAAGCCCGATTGTCTGATAAAGGAAATTACCTTTGCAAAGCCACTTTCTTTTCTTAATATAAGAACTGTTCTTAAGAAATCTAGGATGTTAGATAGGTTTGTGCTAATTAGTTAATATTACTATCTCTTCTTAAAGGTAGTGACTGTATTTTAATTTATATATTTGTGCCTCCCCCCACACCCACCACTTAGTGCTTTACATATGCATTATATAGAGTAGCTGGTTAATAATTTTTTATTGAATGGCTCTCCAACTATAAATAGGGGAACCCAGGAAGCACCCAAGGCTGATGGGCTAAGGTGAGATGTAAAAACTAGTCAATTTTTAGTATGGGTTTCTGGTCATTAAAATATCTGCACTGCAACCGTCCTGATGGATATCTCTATAATACCCAACAATTATCAAAGCAGAGTTATTATTTCTTGAGGAAACTGAGGCAAACAGAGGTTAAAGTGACATGCCTACAGTCACCCAGCTAGTAAGTATCTGAGGCCGGATTTGAACACAGGTCTTCCTAACTCCAGGCCTGGCACTCTATCTGCTGAACCACCTAGCCCTCCCCATTAATGCTTATAAACTTTAAACAGCAGAAATAAACAAACCACATGATTCAAGAACCTCAATTCTAACCTAGGAAGTCATGAGTAATCAAAATTCTGAAGGAATAAAGTGTTAGGCATCTCAGTGAGGTTCCCAGCGTCCAAAGTGAGAAGAACCAAAGAAACGTGGACCAAGGGAAGGTTGTCTCCCTTGAGATCCCTGGTAGGAGGAGAAGGGTGTGGTCTGGAAAGAATCTTACCTGCCCACATTCCTAAAGTCAGGGCAGGGTAGAAAGACAAATGCAAGACTTTTGCTTTTGCTCTCTACCTTAAATCTCCAAACCTGGTCCAAAAAGCAGCATGTGGTGGTAAGACTCTAGAGAAGAATGGTGTTTTGACCTTAAAAATAAAACATAGTAAGTGAGAAGCTGCTAAGAGAACACAAAATTTGATGCAATGGAAGTTCATGCTTTCTTGGTCTTATATAGTGAAATGAGGACTTCTGCTGATGATTGTTAAGTTTACAATAAAAAAGAAAAACTTGAAGGCAGGGAGAGGGTTGGGAGAGAGTGAACACCTACCTGACTGCCCTTAATTAGTTCATGTCACCAGGCTCCAAAGAACTCCTAAGATACTGAAAAGATTGGTAGGTATGAATGCTTAGCCATTTTTCAGTGATTGTTGAAAAATCATAGAGGGAGGAGTAAATGTTCACTCAGTATTTTGGAACTCAAGACAAAGAAAAAGTTTTAAAATTGGTTTAACATGTAATTGGAGGGAAATATATATATAATATAGATATACACATATATGTGTGCATATGTATGTGTGTATGTATACATATCTAGTAAAAAATATGAATGTGTATTTTTCAAGTTGTACACCAAGAAGATTGCCTTTGATTCCAATCTACTACAATTACTAAAATCTATAGTCTTAGAGAGCTTTCTAGAGCACAGAAAGGCTTTTCCTCTCTACCTCAACTGCCTCTAGCTAGAAGACTTTGACATACAAGCTGATGTTCCCTCATACGCCCTAATGTTCCAGATTCTCAGACTGCTCAACTCACAGAGAACTTCTTAGAGTGCTGACAGTTATCCCTACCAAAAGGTTAGATGACTTGCTTTGAGGATTTTCCCTTCAAAGTAACAGAAGGCAGTAAAGGGTAATGTAGAAAAAAGGTTTCCCCCTCTTTATACATTAATTTAGAGGGAAAGTTAGCCCTTCTTCAACCAACTCTACACAAGGCAAATTTGCTGCTTTCTCCAATTGGCTCCCAGAACCATAGCTTTTCCTCCACTCAGATCAGCTTTGGAACCTGCCTGTTCCAAAGCTGTTGTGCTCCGTTGTGCTCAGCTGTCAGTTTCTCAGCCTTTTCAGTTCCATCATCTTCTGTGTTCTCTTTTCTAGAACTTTCTCCATTGATTTCTCCAGCTGTATCTTCTCATTCCTCTGATAATAACTTTTACATGACTCTTCATGTGTGGGGATTCACCTATACCTTAGATTGAGTACATCAAAACCTACATTTCTAATATATATGAAAGAAATGCTTAAAATACAATTTCCCATAGTCCTCAATCAGTTCTTTGTTTCCAGAGTTTCCCAACAATAAATTCCAAAGTTCAAAATAACAATATATTCAAATTAGACATTGGGAAACAATTCACTCAAACCATCTTAGTCAGTACTTTTGCCCCTGAGCTACTTTCATTTAGGTCTTCTCAGTCAGATCTCCTCAAGCAACTGCTTGTAGGCTTCACTATTCTACAAATATCTTATACAAATGTCTCTTTTTCTGCCCTTTTCAGTAAATAAAATATCCACATAAGAAAGGGAAAGTACCTAACAATGCCATGGTTCTAGAAACATTGTTCATCAAGGGAAAGAAAACCTAACATTAGAAGCTAAAGCAGATATAGGTGGAATTACACACTTACACACACACACACACACACACACACACGTACCATAAAGAACTATTCTCTCAATTTCTTATTACTACTATTCCTATGGCAAAAATTGTCATTGTTATTTCACAGCACTAAGCTTAGAAATATTCACAGAAACTCCTAATGACTGAGTTGTACGTACAACCTGGGTCTGCTTCCCAATCTGTGGGCTCACTCACCAGGTTGCTGCCTTCATACACTTGTCTTTCTGTTTCACTAATGAAATTAATATTAGATTCTTAGTGCAACAAGCTTCACCAATGTTTTTGGGATGCCCTGTGTTTGACGACAGTTGAATCTGGACCATCTTCTTTTCTATCACTCACATATCAGAGTACCTTTTTTCCAATAAATTGCTTTGATGCTTTTTTTAAAATTTCAAATATAACCTACTTTACCAAGAAAAGATGAAAAGCTGTAAGACTAATTATTAGGTAAAGCTTTATGGTCACTCGAAGGCTAAAAGGCAGTTTTTCAAGGTCTCATTTTTTGGTAAGGAAGAAGGTTGTATCAGACTAGTGATTTTATTGTGTAAGAAGATTCCAGTGTGGAAGCTCCTTCTCCCAATAAATGCTGATTACAGTTTACACTATAATGTGCTCCACTACGGTTTACAGTCTGAGAGAGTTGCCTGGGAGCCCTGAGAGGTTAAGTGCTCTGCCTATGATCACACAGCCAGTATGAGTCACAGGTGAGATATGATCCCAGCTCTCTCTGAGTCCAAGACCCCACCCACTGTCTACTCTGCCTCCAACAGGCATATAAAATAATATGTTTGCAGAAAGAGGAAGAATGAATGATAAGAGTTCAAGATGAGGCCTGATTCCCTAAATGTATAAATAAATGTAATTTGTTTTCAAACAGAGAACATTTCTTACATTTTTATCCTTTTACGTATGCGTGGAAGTAATCTAGACAACCTATATAATGACCTCTTACTGCAAACAAGAACACATCCTAGAATTCTTGGAAGAAAACAAGAACACATTAAGGACAGAAAGGAATCCAAATTGGAAACCACAGTTGTTAAAAGATAAAAAAAGAGCAGCATCTCTGCATCTGAGTGCCTTGAAGTCAAAGATTTTTATGGTTGGTAATTAAAATCTCTCGGCATTTTGATGCAACAGATGGGAGCCTTATTGGGGTTATGAATTTCAGAGATAATATGAGAGTGAAGTACAGAACTTAAGCACTCTGGAACCACCACTGAGAGCCCCATCACCCTCCCCCTTCCCACCCTGCAAAGGGAGCATTAAAACACCAATCTATATTTAGGTCAGTTGCATTTTATATAAAGCTGGTCTCAATTCATTTTTCATGTTTCAGTCATTAAAAGTATGAATAAAAATATTTCTATGATCTATCTATAGTTTGCTGTGTGAATGAGGCAAATCTACTAACAATTTCTCCAGTTAGATATTCCAGCAACTGAATCTGGGCAAAACAGATTTATTAAACTCCAGTGTTTGACGCTGCCAGGTTTTCTTACAAGTTTAGTCACGCACAGAGAATAAGGAAAGTTCATTTATTTTCCCATGTCAGTTTTAACTCATCTTTTGGCTTCAGAAAAAAGCAAAGATAGTTCTTAGATTCAGAGTTGGATATACCTTGAACTTAAATCCCGCCAAGGATGTTCACTTTTTCTTCCCCAATCTCAGTTTCCCCATCTGCAAAAATGGGGTAATAACTATACCATTTATCTTACAGGGTTATTAGAACGAGCAAATTAAATGATATATGTAAATTATTTTGCAAACAATAATCAATGTTATTACCCATATTAACTAGGGCTCTACATTCTCAGACATTTCAATAACAATGTTAAACTTAGTTTTTAAAGACTTCAGTATGCATTTCAAGACATCATACATAGAGGATGAGTCTTATGTTAAAATACAATTCAATTATTTATAGCAGCTCTTTTTGTGGTGGCAAAGAATTAGAAGTCAAGGGGATATCCATCAACTGGGGAATGACTGAACAAATTGTGGTATATGATTGTGAGGAAATACTATGGTGTCATAAGAAATATCAAGCAGGATGATTTCAGAAAAACCTGGAAAGACTTATATGAACTGATGCAAAATGAAGTGAGCAGAACCAGGAGAACATTGTACACCATAACAGCAATATTATATGATATATGACTCAGCTATTCTCAGAAATACAAAGATCCAAGACAACTCCAAAGCACTCATGATGAAAAATGTCAACCACGATCCATGGAGTCTGAAAGCAGAGTGAAGCATACTATTTTTCATGAGGTTTTGGGGGATATAGAATATGGAAATGTGAAAGAAAACACATTTAGATATAAATTTATTTAAACATCAGCTACATTGTAAAATATAAAGTATGAATTTTGGTGCCTTGAGACAGCAGGAGAACGGAAGGGGGTTGTCAGGTAGGAAAGAAAGTAGAAGGAGAGTTTGGAAGGGGAGGAACTTGCTAGTTGCTTTCATCTAAACTGAACATGTAAACTAGGTCAGGGTGAATGCTGGATTTTGAAAGAAGCTGAGGAGAACAAAGGACAAGTTCCCAGAATAGGTCTCTAACAACCTCAGCGAAGCCTACTGCATTCATCCTGAGTTCTGTCATCATAGCTCCCCTTTTTGGAAGCTCCCTAGTTTATCACTCTTCTTCTTTAAAATGTGGTGCCACAGTGACCAAACACAATTCCAGAAGTCTCATGGTGAAACACACTACCCACTTCAAGACAGTGGCAATGGATTCAGAATGCAAATTGAGGTGGGGTTTTTCTTTGACACAAACAATGCAAGAATGTATTTTGCTTGACTATAAATATTTGTAATGAATTTGCTTTTTTGTTTAAATTTTTCTTGACTATAAATGTTTGTAACAATTTTGATTTTTCCCGTTTTCTCAGTTGAGGAGAGAAGGTGGGAAGAAGAGGATGTGAACGTGAAAATAAAATAAAATTGAATTTTAAAATAAAATAAAATGTGGCAACCGATAACTGAATACCATAATTCTTCAGATGTGATCTGAACAGAATAAAGTAGAAAAGATGATCACTTCCCTAGTCCGGAATCCTTTGATACTTTAAGGAGCTGGTGATCTCATCAATCCAAGTACTCCATCCAATGTTACAGATTGCAACCTGCCCATGCCTACACCTGCTATCCAGTTATGGCCTATGTTAGACCCAAAATCCACCACAGGCAACACAATACACTCACAGCCACCTTCTAAATCTCTTGACATTAATATAGATACACAGGCTATCCAACTATTATTATTCCCACTCACTGCCTGACTAGTCTATCTTTTTTCCCCCAGTCATCCTTTACTCTGATGATAGCATTTATACTATTTTGTGCAACACAATTCTTCATTTCTAATGACTGGCAACCTCCTCATGCCCATAATACACTTCTCCATTGTCTTTTCGGTGATTGTCAATTTTCCTTCTTCAGAGACTGATAATCTATCAATAAAAGCCATGAAACAGTATTAGTACTATTGGTACTTGAGGGGATTCTTTCTTCCAAGTGGAATCTGACTTCTTTAATTCCTGGGCACTCACTATGCCTGAATAATGCTGCTTAAAATTGCCTTGGGTTCTTGGGCTACCAAATCACACTGTTGGTTTCTACTGTGTCTGCTAGCCACCAAAATTTAGATAGCACTTCAGGGAAGCTGGGAGGCATGGTAGATGAAGTGCTGGGCCTGGAGTTAGGAAGACTCATCTTCATGAGTTCAAATCCAGTGTCAGACACTCCGACCCTGAGCAAGTCATTTAATCCTGTTTGCTCGTCTACAGAATGAGCTGGAGAAGGAACCATTCCAGTACCTTGGCCAAGAATAGCCCAGATATGGTCACAAAGAGTCATACATGACTGAAACAACTGAGCAACAACAAAATATGGCATCTAAAAATATACAAAGCACTTTACAAATATTATCTCATTTTATCTTCACTATAACCTTTGGAAGTAGGTGCTACTGCTATCCCTATTTTACAGATATGGAAATTAAGGCTGAGAGAAGTTAAGTGACTTTCCCAGGGTCATACAGTTAGTAAGTGTCAGAGGACTGCTTTGAAATCAGAGTTTTCTGATTCTAGGTCCAGAGCTCTATCCCCTATGCCACCTATTGACCAAAGCCCTAGCTCTTTCTCAAACAGCTGTCTAGCCACAGCTCTCCTATCTTGTACTTGTGAAGGTAATATTTCAAACTCAAGTGTAAAACTTTATATTTTTTTCTAATAAATTTCATCATAATAAATTTGACCCAATGTTCTAGTCTGTCAAAATATTATAGGAACCTATCATCCAATATGTTATCATCCAGAATGACTTTCTCACCTTATTTTGAAGCTAAGTTGTTTAATTAGGGACTTTTAATGCTTGTGCATCTGAAAATGAATAGAATTAATAAATTATCTTATAAAATAGTGCTTATAAAGGTTACATTTATTATTCATGAATTTTTTTATCCAGTAGAGCTCTATTTTCCTTTGGTTTTAGTGTATGCATGCATGTATATATGTGTATACACACGTATATACATGCACATACATATGTGTACATCGGCATACATACATATATTTTCCTCACCTAACTCCCACCAGTCTTCAAAAGACAGGACCAGACAATTTTTACCCTATTTTTGCCTTCTGTCTGCAAGAACATTTAACATTCTACATTGCTGAATTTGCTCATTCCGAGAAAAATCTGTCCTTTAAAGTCACCAAATATGCCTCCTACCGTTCCAAGCCTGGAGAAAAATCCAGATGATAATTCTCTCGTTGCTCATGGAATGTCTGCTATGGCAGGTGAGCAAAAAGTCTGACGAAGTTTCCAGAATTTCACAATCAGATCCGCGTGTACATATTTTTTGTTTCCAGGAAAACACTAGATGTGCATTTCATGCATTTTTCTGACCTGTTGTAGCTTTTTGGACACCTACTATTCAATTTCTTGCCTTATCACCACAATACTTAGAGGCAGTTGGGTAGCACCAGATATAGAAGATTGGGGTTGATTTCAAATCCAGCCTCAGATATTTATTAGGTGGCTCTGAGCAAGTTATTAACCTATGTCTGCCTCATTTTCCTCATCTGTAAAATGGGGACAATAATAGTACCAACACTCCCCAGGGTTGTTATGAGGATAAAATGAATTAATATTTGTAAAGTGCTTTGCAAACTGTGAAGCGCTATATAAGTGTTTATTAGTTATCCAAACACATACGCCAGTCTTATTACAGATAATTGTGTAAAAATAGTGGTGAATGACTGCATGTCCTTCTGGGAATATGCACTGGAAAGAATGGTGATGCAATGTGCTTGTTGACATTAAGAGAAAAGCGCTTGTGTGGGAGTCACAGGTCTTGTTTTCAAATTCCAACTCTACCATTTACAACTGACTTATAACCTATTATATAACAGGTTACATACATAACCTGTAATATAACAGTTTACATACATAACCTGTATATAACAGGTTATATATATAACTGTATGACCTTGGGCAATTTACTTAATTTCTTTGGGACTCAGCTTACTCATCTGAAAAATGAGATTGGATTAGATGAACTCTAAGATCTCTTATAACTTGAAACCTATGCTATGTGTTGTAAGGAGAGAAAGTACATGACAAACAGCTCTTGGAAGCCTATATAATGCCTAAAAGTTGTTATTCTGAAAAAAATAGAAAAAAAAGTTGCTATTCTGCTTCTTAATAGAAGATAGGGATAGGAACTGGCCTTATTTCATTGATATAAAAAAATTTTCTCCACCAATAGATGTCAGCACCTTCTCTCGGCCATGATAGTATTAGAATATTGCCCGGAGAAATGAGAGGTTCAATAGTTTGCCCAGAGTATGATAGTAAGTGTTGGAGACTAGATTTGAGCCTGGTTCTCCAAGGCCAGCTCTCTGACCACTATGCCACTCTGCCTTTCACTTAATATAAAGTTTTTGCAAACATATATACATATATTTATATGTGTGTACATGTATGTGTGTATAATTTATACATATACATACACATATAAATATATACATATAGTTTCTACATATTTTTATATTCATATAAGAATATAAATTATATAGACTTTATGCATATTGTGTATACGTATATATAAATTACACACACACATACACACACATATATATGTAAATTATACACAGCACAACAGCACACACACTTGGATCTGAAGGATGTTTCCTTGTGTGACCCCGTTTATTTATCTGTAAAATGAGGGAGTTTGACTACATGGTCTTTGAGATTTGTTTCCTTTGGATCTCTGGTTCCAAGATTCTACCTGTAAGCTTCTTGCCATCTTGCACTCACATTTCCCATATTGTTTTGTTGTCATTGTTTGTGTGATTGGTTGGTTCTTGCTTTCACTGGAGGTAAGCAAAAGGAATGATTGTGACATGTACTATCTCCCTCCCTTGCTTCTTTGCCCTGCAATTCAAGGATCGCTTAAAGAAGGTAGGATTTGAGCTAAGCCTTGAAGGAATCCAAGGAAGCCCAAAGCTGGAGGTAAAGAAGGAAAACATTATAGGCGTGGAAGATAGTGCCCTGGTACAGAGTTGAGAGATGGAGTTTCTTGTGCAAGGAATTAACAGGAAGCGCCAGTGTCACTCCATCACAAAAGAAATGCTCAGTTAAGGAAGGGTTTGAAAAGCCAAATGGACATGAGGTAATAGTCATTGGAGATTATTGAAAAGAGGGTAACATAGTCAGGCCTGCCCTTTCAGAAGATCACTTTGGCAGTTGAATAGAGAATGGACTGGAATAAGGAAGAGACTGGAGACAAGGAGATCAGCCAATAGGCTTTTGCAATTTATTGAACTAAATTGAATTGGAGGACCTCTCAGGGTGTCAACAAGTGTCACCAAGATGCGGAGAGAAGGACACATATGCAAGAGATATTTTGAAGTCAGAAACAATATTTGGGAACAAAGTGGGTAAGTATAAATGAGAAGTAAAGGACAACAGCTAGGTTATGAGTTTGTTTGACTGGGATGACAGTGAATTCTTCAACAGTAAGGGAAAATTTTGGAAGAAGGGAGAATTTAAGGAGAAAGATAATTTTGGACATGTTGAGCTTAAAATATTGGATATCCAATTTGAGATATCCATTAGACAGTTGATAATGTATGATTGGAGGTCAAGAGAGTACATAGGACTGGATAAACGGGGATCATATTTAGAGAGGTGGAGTTGATAAGTCAGAGGCAAGATTTTAGCCCAAGTCCTCTCACTCCAGAGCTATGGATCTTTCCATTATGCCATATTAAGTGACTTGCCCATGATCACACAGTTAATAAATGTCCAGGTTAGTATTCAAACCCAGATTTCACCCAAAGAAAAGGGCTCTAGCCCAGGCATCATCATCACTAATTGACTGTGTGACTTTAGGCAAATTATTTAATAACTCACAGCCCTGATTTTCTTATCTATGAAATGAAAGGATGAGAATAGAGGCTGTCTAAATCTCCAGCTCTAACATTCTGTGATTTTAATTTTTCTAAAAGTTTTTAGTTAAAAAAGCACACTTTTTTAAAAAAGTCTACATTTGCTGCATCAAAATTAGTAACTATTTTTTAACCTTTTTCAATTTGGAATCACTGTCATAAAACTGACATGAACTTTAGTCCTTTCTTGCTCCTATAGTGGACATAAATTTTGTGACTTCCTTTCATATATTCTCTATTCTACTCAAGTTGCCTAACTTGCTTTTCCTTTCCCAATACATGAGTAGTGTGGCTGTTCACATCATAGTGCCTCAAAATCTCTCACAGGGGCATAAGGACACCTACTCACTCTCTGCCCTGATCACTCACTGCAGCCTGCAGAACCACTACCATTAGGCTACACTCCAACTCTCTTAGAATCTTCCTATAATTCAAGTTCACCAAGCTCTCAAATCACCTCCAGTGTGCTTCCATTTACACAAACCCAACCACTCAAAATGATGATACATTGCTTCTTTAAGGTAACCATTTGCTTAACAGTAAGGCAAAACATTCTAAAATCATAGGTACTTATATAGTAAAACAAATGCTACATAAATTTGGGTCACCTTTTATAGGAGTTGTAGCCAAGATGGCGGAATAAAAGGAGGGACATGCTTGAGCTCTCCCCTAAACCCTTCAAAATACCTGGAAAAAAATGACTGAGCAAACTCTAGAGCAGCAGAACCCACAAAATGACAGACTTAAACAAATTTTTCGCCCAAGTCAACCTGGAAGGTCTATAGCAAAGATTTTTTGCACCAGGCTGGAAAAGGAGCACAGTCTAGCATGAATCACACCAGCACAGACCAGACACCCAGCAAACCTGGAGCAGGGCTCAGGACACCGAATCATTGACAGCTACGATGGTTTCCGGACTTCTCACCCCACAAACACCAAAGACAACTTAGAAGGTTAATAGGAAAGGTCTGTTGGACCTGGGTGACAGAGGAGTGTGGGTCCAGCCCCAGGGCAGGGGCAGCTGCAGCAGCTGCTTTCAAAGTTCTTGACCTACAGGTGGTGGTGATGGTGTGGTGGTGGTGGCAGTGGAAGTGGTAGTGGTGGTACTAGCAGCAGCAATAGCTAGATAATAGCATAGTTAGAAGAATTTTAAACTAATTGGGTATCTAGAGCCAAAGTGTTGAGGAATCAGTCAAGATCATTTTGGAGAGAGGTCTCTAATGGAGCACTGCAGTAACCTACCTTTGATACCATTCCTTTCAATAATTTGGATAAAGGCTTAATTAGCATGTTTATCAAGTCTACCAATGACACAAATTTAAAAGGGATAGCTAAACTATTAGAAGACAGAGTCAAGATTCAAAGATCTTTTATAGAATAGAATGGTGAAAAGATATAAAAATGGGTGTATATGTAGATCCTATATCAGATTGCATACTGTCTTGGTGAGGGGGAGGGAGAAGGGGGGGGAAAAAATTTAAAACTTATGGAAGTGAATGTTGAAAACTAAAAATAAATAAATTAACTTTAAAAAATAGTAGAATGGTGAACTTAATCTGATAAAATGAAATGTAATTATAAAGTAAAATACAAATATAAAGACTTACACTAGGTTTCAAAAAATCGACTATACAAGGATAAGGGAGACATGACTAAACAGCAGTTCACATGAAAAAGACCTGGGGGGGTTAGTGAATTGCATTCTCAATATGAATCAAGTACATTGTGGTGGCCAAAAAAATACATGCAATCTTAATATACATTAACAGAAATAGAATGCTGAAAGCAAGAGAGATTATAGTACCTCTTATACCCTGCTCCAGTCAGATTGCATCTGGGGTATTATCTTTGGTTCTAAGTAAACATTTTAGGAAGAATATTGGCAAGTTGGAATACATCCAGAGGAAAGTCACTTAAAACAATGACATATATAGATTGATTAAAAGAACTGTAGTAATTTAGCCTGAAGAAAAAAAATACTTGGCGGGGGGGAATATAACAATTGCCTTTATATATTTGAAAGTCTGTCAAGTGGAGAACAGATAGTTTGGTTTCACCCTAGAAAAAGTTAGGAGAAGTAAGTCAAAATTACAAAGAGGTAGATTTTTTTCTGATATTCACACAACTTCCTCACAATGTGAGCATCCCAATGGTAGAATGGGCTATCTTAGAAGGTAACACATCCCTGGAGATCTTCAAATGGAGTCTGGGTAACCTATTAATAGGGACATTGTAAAGGAGATTCCTAGTCAGGTATGGATTGGACTTCATACCTTCCAAAATGATTTTCTCTGATTCTGACTATGGAACCCCTACTGACACCCAGGAAAAATGTTAGAAGCACACTTGGTGTTCAGCCTTGACCATGATCATTGATTAACAGGAATACATGTGCTATGAAAAGAACATGAACAGAGTAGCCATTCAAAGTAACTCTACTCATACATCAGCAAAAGAATCATTCATTCCACATCAGTATGTCTGTCTTCCTGTCTGTCTTTCTCAAGAACACACAAAAACATACATGATAGCTTCTTTCTCCCATAGACTTACGCTTGCTCACTGTTGAATTTAATATTTTTTTCAATCCTACTTAAAATTTATTCTTTTGCATAAATTGTTACAACTTCTGTTCCTTAGGTAGTTCTTCTGACAACACAATCACTAACAAAGATACTCTAACAATTAAGGCCAAGATGCATAGTTCTAAAATGAGTAAGGGTCACTCCGTCCATTGCATCTCTTCTCACTAATCCAGCTTCTTAGACGAAAGCTCTTAATAGTATTCCAAAATTTTCATCTGCATTTCTCTTAGCTATTAATTCATTTTTCAACATGATCATTAAAATTGTACTTTGCTCATTGGCCTCATCTTGCTGTAAGGTTTTTGTTTCATTATAAAATCTGTGATGAATTATTTCCTGTTCACTGATGTGTATTGGAGCTTTTAGCTCTGGTCAAAAGTTATCTTATATATACTGACATCAGTATTAGTGGAAGAATGTTACAATGAGCCAGAAACCAGCTGAAAAAAATGAAAGCAGTGAATTAGAGCACTTAGCCCTAGACATGTCTTGGAGACAGGCAGGGTGAACCAAGTCAAAAGATGATAGTGGGAATGGAATTGGAGTGTCTAGTGCTTGGGCTATAGGATGGGGGTGAAAAAGTGAAACTAGGAAGGTATAAATGGTTATCAAGAGCTTGGGAAACTACATCTGAGGCAAAAGTCTTGGATAAGATGAAGGGACTGCTACTGGTATATTAGAAAGAGTTCTGAATCTGGAGCTAGAAAACCTGGGTTTGAATCTCAGTTGTGCTACTACTTATATAACCTTAAACAAGTCACTCTACCTCTTTGGGTTTCAGTTTCCTCAGTTTCTTCTTGGGGCCATCAGTTTCTAAGTGAACAACAATGGTCTTGACTTTTTCCCTTGTTGAGTTGTTTTTCAGTCATGTCCAGCTCTTCGTGATGCCATCTGAGAATTGCTTGGCAAACACACTGGAGTGATTTACCATTTCCTTCTTCAAGTCATTTTACAGATAAGGAAACTGAGGCAAACAGGGTAAGTGACCTGCCTACAGTGACACAGCTAATAAATGTCTGGGACCAGATTTGAACTCAGGAAGAGGAGTCTTCCTAACTTCAGGCATGGCACTCTAACCACTGCACCACCTACCCAGACTTTTGTTCTATTCCAGCATAATTTGTTTGCCAATCAAAGATCTTGGATGGGGCGTGAGCTTCATAGTACCACTTCATAGATTTTCTGGATTGTGTTTTTTGTTTTGTTTTGTTTTTGCCAAAGCCTATGAAATGAGTTCAATCAGGGATTTAATAGGATTTAAAATAAACATCCTAACATCTTATTAGATAGCTATATGGGATCTTAAACTTCAAAACAGCATCAAAGACCCTGAGGCTCTGTTTGTTTGTCTGTTTTTTAAACAGACAACCTTAAACTAGATCATGTTGCCATTTTCAATTGGCTGTTTCCTGGGATGCAGTTCCTCTCATTTCAAAGACATTTCTTGTCACTACATCTCAACCAACAATAGTTTAAAAAAATAAAATAGAGTAGCCAACCCTGAAGAGTCTAGCCAGATGAGGTCCAGCAGATACTGCAACAGTTGAGAAAGGCTGGGACCAGTGGAGATACCCAACAGAAATGATGAGGTGGAAGGTAGAGATGTGATGCACAGAATAGAGAAGTTATGTCTAGCAGTGATAATATATTCCACTGTGAGCAGGGCCATGACATCACCAAATCAAGTCAACAGTTCTACAGCATTAGAGGCATATCTTGCCTCAGGCACTTATGCCTTGTCTACCTGCATTCCTGATGTTTGTCCTTTGTACCTTGACAGTTTACTAGGAACAACTAGATAGTTCAGTGGATGGAAAGTTGGTCCTGGAGTTGGAAAGACCTGAGTTCAAACCTTGACCAAGACACATACTAGTTACGTGACCTTGAGCAAATCACTAAACCTCTGTTTGCCTCAGTTTCTTCAACTGCAAAATGGGGATAGTAAATAGCACCTACCTCCCAAGGATGTTGTGAGGTTCAAATGAGATAATATTTGTAAAGTGCTTGGCACAATCCCTTGGCACAGTCCCTGGCACAGTCCCTGGCACATAATAGGTACTATATAAATACTACCACTGTTGTTATTAGTAGTCTCTTGTCACACGCAATTTGCATGTATTCTTTCACATTGGTGAGGTTTGGGTTTTGAGTGAGAATTCACCCACAGAACAGCTTTTCTAGGGGCAGAAGGCCCCAGGTGCTACATGTAAAATGAGTGGGTCAGACTGGAACTAAAAAGTCCTTTCCAAAAGTAAATCCTTTGATCTAACAGCAGTAATGAGAATGGCTTAAACAACTAATCAGTAGATTACCTTTAGGATAAAGGACTGTGTTTTTTCTCTTTTTGTATCCTCAGCACTTTGCACAGAACCTAGCATGTAGTTGATGCTTAACAAATGTTTATTAATTGAGCTAACTCATGTATAAAATATAAGCAAAGAGAATATCTTCAAACTTCTGTTAAAAGTTGTAACTGGAACCTTATCATAAAGGGAACTCCCCAATGATTAGAGTCTATAAGAGATGAAGCCTTGCTTTGTAGAGTAGGGTGAGTCTCTGGAAACAAACCAGACTCTTAGGTTAAGTTAGATATAAAGATGCTGTGTATGCCTCTTTAATTTTCCTACCTGCATATAATTTATGCACCAAGATTCTGTCAGTTGCTAATAGAATAGTTTTGGTGTAAATGATTAACTATGCTTGTGTTATACTAATTACCCACAATGCCAGAGGGATATAGAAGTTTGGGATCAACAAAAGTCAGATAATCAGACAAAGGGAGGTAGAGTGGTACTTTAGAATAAATGTTGGACAGAGGAGCTGGGTTCAAACATGTTCATAATAATCTTTAAGTAATAATAGCTAGCATTTATATGGCATTTTAACCTTTGAAAAACATTTTACAAATACCTCATTTGATACTCACAAGAAGCCTGGGAGGGAGATGCTATTGTTTTATCCATTTTACAGATGAGAAAACTGAGACAAAGATTAAATTGCTTGCCCCAGGTGACATGATCAGTATCTGAGGTCAGATTTAAATGCAGTTCTTCCTGACATCAAGTCCAACGCTCTATGGACAGCACTACTCAGCATTCATATTTCTACCACTCCTCATCTGTGTGACCTGGACATGGAAACAAGGTCATACTAGCCTACTTGCTAGTTTGCAGACACAGTGCCCTATCTCTTGTCACATTGCCTTTGCCCTGACTGTCTCCCACTCCTTCCTCATCTCCTCTCGAAATCAAGGTTGGCACTTCCAAATAATGGTAGCGTAGGTCCTCTTTTTCCACAGTTAATGAACAATGATCGTAGACTTAACTTAAACCTGAAAATTACATCCTGTAAACTAACAAGATTTAAGGAAGAGGATAGATATATAATCCTTTTAGGATGGGGTGAAAAGAGGTTAGAAATGACCACTCTTCCTCCAGATCTAAACCACGATGCTACATGTGGTCATCACTACAATAGCAGTAATAGAATAATCTTTCTTGTGCACAGATGTGGACAAATCCCTCCTAGATTCAATAATATCTATCACCTTCTTATTGTCTACCAGGTCAGTTTCAATCTCCTCCACCTAACATTCAAGGCCCTCCACAATCTGAGACCACCCTCCCTTTTCAACCTTGTTTCACACTACTCCCCTCTATGCACTCAGGTGTTCAGACAAAATGGACAGTTAGGCGCTATAGTGGATAGATTTCATGGCCTGGAGTCAGAAAACTCATCTTAATCACCAGATAATCACTAACTATGTGACCCTGGGCAAGTCACTTAACCCTATCTGCCTCAGTTTCCTCATCTGTAAAGTGAGTTGGAGAAGGAAATGCCAAACCTAAACCACTGCAGTATCTTTGCCAAAAAAACCCCAAATGGGATCATAAAGAGTGGGACACAGCCGAAAGGACTTCACAACAACAACAAAAATTGTGTGGATAGTAGTGTACAACAGATCCTGAAAAGGATACAAAGCAAAAATACAGTTCCTGTCTCTAAGCTTCTGATGATCCATCTGGGGATGTGACATTCCCACTTCAACTATTAGAAGAATAATATATGACATAATATGGGGTTCAGAATTATTGATAATACAGGAAGAGTCCAGAGAAAGGAAAATCTCAGGTAGACTAGAGCTACTGAAGAAGTCTTCATTAAGGACATAGGACTTGAGCTAGATCTTAAAGGATACAAAGGATTGGGTTCGCTTTAGAGGGCCAGTAAGCCAAAGAGTTGGAGATATTGATATTATCTTAGACCCTTCAATATTATTTTAGAAAAAATGTTTTTTCACACAAATACACAAAGCACATTTGAGAAAGTGTCAGATAGATGTGACTTTCTATAGGACTTTATTGTTATGAGGTTAAATTTAAGAAGTAAATGAAGAGAAAAAGCTAGACAGCTTTACATAAAGGGAGGAAAGTTATGCATTGAGAGATTAATAGAAGATAATTTACTCAATGTAATGTCCTGGAAAACTAGAATTTTTAAAATAGGAACCAAGTCAAAATATTAGTCATGTGTGTCTATTCTTAAAGCATGGAGTGGGAGGAAAGGATGAGGATTAAATATATCTATGGGGAGTGGAGAGAGAAGTTCCTGAGTTCTATGAATCTACTAATCAGTTCCCAAAGGAAGTGGTGAAAACCCTAATACTTGAATCTATTTAAAATGAGACTGGGTTAGCCCCAGGGAATGAGCCCCAGGGAATACTCTGGCAGGAACTTAAGAGAATAAAACCAGATGATCTAATGATGGACCTTTTTCTTTTCCAGCAATGATGATACTGAAGAGTTGCGGGGTTTTGTTTTGTTTTGTTTTAAGTAAGCTGAAAGGTAGAGAACAGAGAGATAAAAATAGTTGCTACCTTATGGAAATTCAACTAAATCTTAATTGAGGAAGAATTTTTTGCTAGTAAATCACAAGACACTCTGACTTTTCTGGGAACAATATGAAAATAGCAGACATCAATTAATTTTACAATCTATCTACAAATGTTGAAAATGAGAAAGGGAGCTAACAAAGACTGGGTTAAGAGATCTTAGAAGGCAAGGGAGAATTGGTTCAATGTAGAAAAGGTATAGTAATTCCTCAGGCATATAAAATATTAAGGGTGGGTAAGATGTTTCAGATGATGGGATATTCCAAATAATTAGAGATTAACTTTAAAAAAAATATTTTAACTGTTTTTATAGAATTTTTTTGGAGATATACTATGTACTTCCCAAGTTTGTAAACAAAGTATATTTCAATAGATTTTTAATTTCATTAGTGTAGATATTCCCTCCATTGATGCTGATAACTCATCCATTCCACAGTACAGGAGATAACCAAAACCCCAGGTCTATAGAAGTATATATTATCTAGAGGTATAAAGGTATATGGATTCAGAGGTCAATAAATGTACATATGAGGAAAAAAATTATGTCTTTATTTTTATTAAATTATAACTGAAATTTAATATTTTCTTCAACTACTAATGAAGGTAACATGACATTATTCTGAGAAGGGGTTGATAAGTTCCACCAGACTGACAAAAAGATCCAAGATACACAAAGCAGTTAAAAACCTTTGCCTTTATATATTTATTCAACTCTAAAATGTAAGAACATAACTAATAATAACACTTGCAGTACTGACTTTACAGGGTTGTAGTAAGGAAAGCAGCTTATAAACTGGGAGTCCTTCTACTTGTATCATTATGGTAGAACCTTCCAGAACTTATACTCCCCTAGTAGAGACTTTGAGAGTCCTAGGTCACCTCTGTAATGCAAAAAAAGTTGCAGAATAGGACTTCAGTCTAGTAAGTAAGGGATACTAAAGATCATCCAAGACCCAGAATAGAAGCTTGAGTCAGGTTCAATCTTAAGAACTCACTATAAACATTTCTTTTCAACTCAAGCTCCAAACCAGGGCTTCCCTTGTGAATTTAAGAATTTGGCTCAAGTCTAGGCCACAAAAAAAGTAAAAGGGCACTTGTTTTGTTTGACTCTGTTTCTATTTGTTAGAAGAATTTTATTTTTATTTTTCTCTTCATTTTTTTACAGTAGAGAGAAAGCTTTAGTGAGACACACCATTTTGAAAAGAGCTGTACCTCTCTCAAACTACCTATTCAGTCCTCTAAACTTTCAGTACCAGGCTGGAGTCAAGTTTCTTCCTTCTTTGCCACTAGGCAAAAGCATTTGGAGGTCACCAGAGAGTTTATCCCTATCCTTAGATCTACCCAGGGCACATAAAAATATTAGTGAAGTAGAAAGTCCAAGTTTATACTCTCATTAGACTGTCAGCTCAATTGAGGACAGAAGCTATCTTTTGCCTTTCTTTGTACCCCTAGCACTGGTACAATGTCTGACACATACCCAAATTAACTGTATGGAGGAAGATGCTATCTGAAACCAGAGAAAGAACTGATAAATAGATGAATCAATGGTTTTACATACATGCACACACACACACACACACACACACACACACATTTGTGTCTAATGGTAGCCATCTCTAGGTTGGGGGAAGGAAAGAGGGAGGAGAGAAGAAAAAACAAAAAAGGTACATGACAACTTTATTATATATTTTAAAATAATAACAAGTTGTACATATTAGATTTACAGTTTTTCTATTCTACTCTGTTATGAAAATGTGTGTTTTATTTCTTAACTTCAGAATAAGATAAATAGATAAAATAAACATAATTTTAAAAATCTGGCACACAGTAGGTATTTAATAACTATATAATAATTAAATGCTTATTATTATATTATTTATATAATAAGTAAATGTGTATTAACCTACTGAGTATTCCTTCACACCATGGTTTTGTCCATCACACTCCTTACTTGTCTTGAGCTCCCACTTGACCCAAGCACTCCTACTAGGTCCAGGAGGTTTGGATCAGAAACTCCACTGATATTGTCTTGAGTTCCTAAAAATCCCACCTTGGGCTGGGTACGTAGATATGGGAGAAATGTTCAGAGAGTTCATAGTGAAATCCATGGGATTTAACAAGATAAACAAGAAAATGGAGAAAGAGAAGAAGAGAAGATGTAGGACAGAGCCCTTGAATATGCACATCTTTAGCGGGGCGGGATATGGATAATGACACTGCAAACGAAATGGAGAAAAGACAATCAAACAGGTAGGAAGGGAACCATAGTGGAGGAGTTTCACAAAACCCTAGAATGAGAGGACAGTCAGCCAGGCCAAACATGGTAGAGAAGACAGGAAGGATAAGATCTGAGAAAAAGCCGTAGGGTGAAGCAATAAAGAGATCATTGGTGATCTTGGAAAATACAGTTCCTAGTCCTGTGGTTAGGATAAAAGTCAGATTTGGGGGAATTACCAAGGTAGTCAGAGGGGAAGAAGCAGAAGCAATGAGTATAATTAGTTTTGCTTTTTTTTTTCTAGGAGTTTGACTTTGAAAGAGAGAAAAAGTGTGGGTTGGTTGCATAATAGGTTGGTAGGCTAATGAATGGCCCTTCCCCAGGATTTAGATACTGGACTGTGATGATGTGATCCCTCACTAGAAGATCTCAATGCCGACATCACAAATCCTTTACATAGTGTGAATTTAAGGAAATTATCCCCAGCACTGCTCATATTCCAAAGCACAATATAAAAGGGGAAAACTGATTTAGCCTTGACTAAGTGTATCCTTTTCTGGACTCAAGAACATAGAGGAATTCAATGCCCAGTCAAAGAAACTGATGTCATTTAAGTGAGTAAATGAATAAATAAGTGAAAAAGTCATTTTTTTAAGTGCTTACTAAGGGCAAAGCAGCATACTAAGTGATAGGGACACAATTAGAAAAGTAAGACAGTATATGTTCTAAAGAAGCTCACATTCAAAAGGGAGAAATAACACTCATGGAAGGTTTTAGAAGCAAATGAGATGGGAAGGTACCATTGTCTTTACAGACCGATGGTGAAACAGATGGTTTCTGTTTCAAACAGACTCTTTCAAGTCATTTACATTTGAGTGAGATGAAGAGATTGTGAAGACTTTTCATAATAAAAATATGGGGAATATTGGATTTTCTAAATAAAATTTCTCTTCCGTAAAGCCCCTCTCCTTGGATACCTGAGTTTCAGGTATCCAGGGCTTGTGGATGGCCAGTTGGTTCCCCCCCTTACCAGCTACCAGCTTTCTTCGTGAAAGTGCTGTGGGCTGTAGAAGTTACTCAAATCTCCCCAGTGTTTGTTTTCCACATCAACACTACCAGTTCCCACTTCTCCCCTTCCCCTCTTTTCTAAAGCCACATCAGCAGTTAAGTTAGATATTAGATGAGGTAATTGTGTCGGGATGGGTGAAGATTTCCCCGGGTTTGCCTAGTTTTTCGAGCTTAGATTGTGAGCCCACCTCCCAGCCATTGGAGAGGTGGGGTAGTGGGGAGATGGGATTCTCTGTGTTGAAATGGACGGACCGAGATAAGCGCAGGCAAGAGTCAATTGAGAATTTGGGAGCGTCTTTATTAGCCAGCGGCTGTCCACAAAGGAGGCAGCCCTGAACAAAGGTGTGTGTGCCTTTGAAGCATCTTAGCACCTCCCAGTACAGCCTTGCGGTTCCAATAGCACACATTTTTCACAGAACAGTTTTGACAAGGGTTCCTAGGTGCTGCTAGGCAAGGGGGCACAACAGAGAGGGGGGGCCCAAGCAGTTGCCAGGCAAAGGGGTACAACAGAGATGGGGGCCCAGGCAGCTGCTAGGCAAAGGGGTACAACAGAAAGTGTAGCTACTAACAGAAAGTGGCTACTAGGCCCAACCCTGCCTAACTCAACAGACATTATCTCAACCCAGGGGCTCTGGGGGGGGAAATAATGTCCACTTCATTGTTAGGGTATAAAAATTGTGCTTCAATTTCTGTAAGTTGCCTTCCTCCACCAGATTCCCTGACCTGGTGGAGGGACGTCCTTTTTTCAAGAATTGTAATAAATCTTTTTCTTTCTGTTCTTATTGAGAAACCTCTTCATTTATTTGAGATTTTGAGTAAGGGTTTTTTTATCCCACACACATTTACCAAAATCAAATAAGTTTCTGATGTTGAACAATTTGACAATGTCAAGGAATGTGGTGACAAGATTTTCTTTTCTGGGTCTTCAGTAGTTGTGGTGGCAGCACAAGCATGATCAGGTGCCAGACTATCTCTAAAAAGGGTCTGCTTCCCAAGATGATGGCTGTAGGCACTGGGCTGGAAGCACTGATTTAGGATCCTAGGTCATCCGCATCAAGGTCTGTGGGCAGATCGCAATCAAAGTGGTCATGGTGGTTGGGCTTGCCTGGCGCATATTGCCTCCTCTTTCTCCCTCCCGGGGTCTTTCTCCTTTCATTCAAAGAAACATTCTGTGAGTGAATCCTTCATAATTTCAAAGCTCTCCTAAGAACAATGGGGAAGGGCCCTTCTCTTTTCCCATCTGCTTTGACAAGTTCTCTTTTAAAAGGATAGAAAAGATTGGATCATGGTACAGTTGACTGAAGCCAGTCCTCTACTTTTTAAATGGTAGTTCAAACATAAAGCATTCTAAGCCCTTTTGAAGAACAACGTGCAATTTGCGTCACTAGATGAGGAGTCATGGAACCCCTAGGTTCAAACTCCAGGCTTCTAAGCCTTAGTTTTCACATTGGTAAAATAAAAAAAGGTTGGAATAGTTGAATTCTGAGCTGTCTTTCAATTCTGAAACCTAGGAGCCTATGTTAGAGGCAGTGTGCTATATTAGATAGAAGGCTAGCATTAGATTCAAGAAGTTAGATTCAAATCATACCCTTGTAATACATGTTCACGTTATGATCATGAGCAGGGTGCTTGACTTCTCAGTGCCCCAGATCTTTTCTAAGACTGTATGTAATAGATAAATTACTAATATGCTTTGCTAGAGGGAATTTCTATGCTAGAAGTTCCTTTAATGGATGACATAATAGGTCTGAACAATGACAAAAAATCCTACGAACCTGCTATCTTGAGAAGCAACCCAGTTTCTCTGGGATAATTCTAATGGTGAGGAAGTTTTTTTTTTCCTATATCAAGCCAATTTCTACGTTTTTACATCTTCTCACTACACCCAGGTGGCAATTTTTTTCTTTCCTCCAGGTGACAAGCTGTTGAATATTTGAAGAAACCTCTACTTCTCTTCTCAAGGCTAAACGTTGTTATCACTACATGAATATGAGCTCTAAACATGCTTAAGGTAACCTTTCTTAATGCAGATTGATAATCAGTGAACTAATGAAAACCATTACATGAGTCTACCATTTTCTAGTAGAATATATGCACGTGGTAAACAGCTTGCGTTATTGATGTATAACTAACTCAGTCTTGTGATTCTCTCACTGAGAGGCACTTTGGTTTAAGCAGGGGTGGGGAACCTGTGTCCTTGAGACCACATGTAGCCTTTAGATCCTTAAGTGCGGCCTCTTGACTGAATCCAAATTTTACTGAACAAATTCTATTTTTTTGGTAATATCTTATTGGATTCAGTCAAAAGGCCATACTTAAGGACCTAGAAGGCTACATGTGGTACAAGGTTGTAGGTTCCCCATGCTTGACTTAGTGGATGAAGGACTATCTTAACTAGATTCTGTGGCTCACTCACTAAGAGGCAATGTGACTTAGTGGATAAAGGACTGAGAATCAGAAAGATTTGTGTTCAAGGCTTGCCTCTGACACATTGTTGCTGAGTCACCCTGGGCAACTCACTTAACTTAGTGTCCCAAATAATTCTCTAAGACTAAAATTTTAATGGAGGTATTCTACCTCATGAGTAGCCCCTTGAAGATAAAATGATAATTACAAACAAAAAAAAGGGAGAAGGTGCCCTTACAAAACTAAAATTTCAAAATAAAAGTATGAAAGGTTCACTTCTTACAACTCTTGTCAAAACATGCCAAAAGTATAATAGTGCATAAATAGAAGATTCAGGGAAGTTCTGTTAAAGTCTGTTGACTTGGAATAAAATAGTGATACTTGGGTTCTTCATCCTGTCAGTTCTTTTTGTATAGTGATTGTGTGCATCACTTTTAAAAATTTGTTAATATGTGAAATTGGTTTAAATTGTGTATCTTTTGTATTCTGCTGTTTAAAAACAGAACTTGGCAATTTCCAAAAATCAGTCCAGACTTCCTTACTCCTTTTGTTTAATTCTAGACCCAATTAGTTATCAGTCTGCAGTCTTTCCAAAATTAATTGAAAAATATTTCTGTTATAGGACATTAATAGAATAACATAGAGAGTAATAAGCATTATTCATCTACCTAATTTTTCCCATGAGGTTAGTTAGACCAAACTCTTATGGGTGATAACATTTCTCACTTAGTAGGCTCTGCAGTGTTTAAGGGTTTAATGCAATCAGCACAATGTCATCCCCAAACAGGAGCATCTGGAAAACCTTTGTGTCTACAAGGACTTGGAGGCACAGGGTGGGTTTGAGAAGACTACAAGAAATTATGAAAATGACAACTACTAAGGATTACTAATGAATAAAGAAAGGCATGATTGAAAGGGAAGATGGAATGGCAAAGGGTAACAAAGGGCTGCTCTTATGTCAGGAGAACTTGAGGGAGATTGTTAGCATTATGAGTGGAGCATCTGGAGTAAAATAATGACAACATGATATAGTAAATAGAAAACTCATCTGGGAGTCAAGGAGACCTAGAAAATACCAGATTGTGACCCTGGGCAAATCTCTTCACCCCCTAGCCCCTGGAAAACCTATAGGACTCTAAGTTGCAGGCTATGCATTCTTATAGATTGGTAGAGGGGGTTCCTCACCTAGAGTCTGTACATCAATGAAATCACAGATCCATAAGAAACACACACACGCACAGATCTGCACAGCAAGGTCAAGCATGAATATGTTGCAATCTACATTTTAGAGAGAACATTCAAATCAATGAGAGCACACATCCATTAGAACATTACAATAAATAAAAAGTTTTGATTTGTCACCCAGGGATGGAAACTGTTTTGTTCTCTAAACTTATTGCCTCCTTTAAATCACATGCAGAAAATTGAAAGTTGTGTACTTGTCTGGAATGTAAACTATCTGATTCAACTGATCTCAGTTTGAAAAATTAGGACCCAGAATCTCTTGAACTTCAAATTCAAGATTCTGGCTCCCCTAGGACAACCCAAGACCTCAAATGGAATGTCTCTCATATCCTGTAGAACAGAAGCACCAGGCAAAATTGATAAGATGATGAAAATGAGAATGACAATGATGATAGCTAGATTTATATAGCACACTAAGTTTTAAAAAATACCTCATAAATAATATTTCATCTGATCCTCATAATAATCCTGGGTAAGTGCTATTATGATGCCCAATTTACAGATAAGGAAACAGAGGCAGGTTAAATGACAGGTCATACAGCTATCAAATGTCTGAAGGCAGATTGTAACTTAAGTCTTCCCAACTACAAGTCCAGCACTCTGCCCATTGTGCCATGCAGCTATCTCTAAAGTAAAACTTTTTCTTCAGGAATTTTGGCCTCCCATAATCCACATATTCTCTTTCCATCTGAACCAATAAAGTCAAAACGATGCCAATAGCTTAAGTTTCCCTTTGTGCTAAAGAGATAAAGCCCCTCTGTTTCAAGAATCCAACCCTTTGTCCTCTTGAATCTAATTTACAGATTCAGTTTTTATTTTCTCTAAACACAGATATATTGAAAGACTAGTCTTTGAATGACCTTGAAAAAAGCAAAATGAAATGTCAAAACAATTCCCTGGCAGTCATTAGCTACAAGCCCCACACCCGTTCTGTTTTTGTTATATAATTTGAATTTTTTTGCTCTTAACATCATAGCCTTTCATAAAATACTTCTCCCTAAGAGAATCTTCCCTCAAGCATACATGAAGAACTAAGAATAGCTACCCCAGGTTCAAATTATTCTGTGTGTTCCTATCCACTCAAAATCTTAGCTCATCAGTGTGATCACTTTCCTCTAAATCAGCCAGGGAATGCAATTAGTTCAAAGCAAAAGCATATAAATAAATATGATAAGAAAAGTCGCAATAGTTCTCCCCATAGATCTGGTGCACATCCTACCTCAAATCTCCTTCAGTGGAGAAAGTGGTCACAAATAAGGATCACATATGAGGAAAATACGTGCCCAGGACCCAAGAGAAAAGAACAACAAAATATTGTTCCCAGTTTTGAGATGGCCATTTTGGAATGCATGCCACCCCCTTATTGTTGAGGGCCAGGGTGGAGTGCAGTTGACAAGATCAAGATAGACCATTGGGGAAACTGTTCTTTGTGACTGTGATAATTATCTTCTGGAATGGCTCTCCATGACCCTTAGATGTTGCTGTCTCTGTGAGACAAACAAGAGAATTACAGAAAACAAGGGATATGTAAAATAGATGCCCCCTAGGCTCACAGCCTTTAAGATAAGACTGATTAAATCACTAGGGCAGCAGACAAGCAGAATGTCACGTAGGCTTGCAGTTTCTGTCTATAAATACCCTGACCCTCAGATCAATAAATGGAGTTGGTCTTTCTTCTCCCACCTCCCGTGTCTTTCTTCTTCACCACATCATTGAGCCGTGTAGGGATGCAGGCCATCTGCTACACCTTATCTCCATCTTTACTGAAAACCATATCAATTTAAAAGTTTGTGTTTCCTCATCAACCACTGAAAACTTCCTCTGCCAGGGACAATAATGACCACAGGTTTATTTCACCATCAGTTTCTGTCCTCAGTCTACCTTGAATTTGTGTGAATTTGTCTTTGTGTCTTAATTCCTGCACTGTGAACCCAAACTACTGTCTTTATAACAAATATTTCTTTCAATAAAAGAACTGTACCTGCAATAAATATATTGCTTGGTAGACAAAGGAAGATAGGGATTATTCTTCTCAATAGGGAAATCAATGGTAAAGAGGTAAAACCATAATTTCGCAGCTACCTATCACAGGGAATAGTGTGGTGGGCCTGGAAGAAGAAGAAAGGACTGAGTTCAAATTTGGTCTCTGGCACTTACTAGCTGTATGATCCCCAGTAATTCATTTAAATTTTGCTCTTGTCACTGTTTCCACCCCCGTAAACAGAGAAAATAATAGCACTTACCTCCCAAGTTTGTTATAAAGATCAAAGGAAATTATAGTCATAAAACACTCAGCACAGTCCCTAGTCCCTGACTGGCACTTAATAAACATTTTTCCTCCCTTCCTTTGAGGTGCCACAAAAGAGGCCATTTTTGCTAAACTAGAAGTCAGGTCCAAAAATTTTTGCTATGTTATGATGCAGTTAAAAACAACTCACTTATAGAGAGTCTTAAGGTTGGTCACATGTTAAGAGTAAGCAATAACTGATGAAATTCTAGTCTAGGGACATAATTTGTAGGCTCACCAGCCACTCATTTCCCTGATCTTTGCTCATAAAGAAGGAAGGGTAACCCTTAATTTGCACCCTCTGATTTGATTTATATCTCCAAAAGACTGTCACAAGTAGTGAATAAGGAGCTGATAGCAAAACGAAATTGGAGTTCTACAGATCAGAATTGTGATGGCAATCAAATTAGGATCTTTTGTTGTTTTTGTTGAACTAAAAGTGCCTCTGATTGAATAATGTGATTAAAGAAGGTCTTTCCCACCTACTGGTGGGGCTGCCCATTATGGGAAACTTGATTGGAGGAGTTATTTTGTAGCAGAGTCCCAAGTACCTTTTGCTTTTTCTATTGAGGCACTGGGTCAGAGAGTTATGTCCTCTAGCTCTAAAAAGTGTATAAATACTCTGAGTTGAGGTTTTAGTTTGGGGCTTAGTTTTTGTAAGAGTTTTTGTTTGACCAGATGAGAACTCTGAGAAGCCACTAAGGAGGTCCCTGGCTTTAACAACCCACATGTCTTGCTTCCCTGTTTGGTAACTATGTTCAGATAGTTGGGGGTCCAACCGTCTGTTGAATTCAGGCAGAGGAAGCCATGACTGTTGATCTTTAATTTCTCTGTATTTTTTTTTGAAATTTGGGTGCTGACTCTCCTGAAACAGGTGAATGATACATGTGCTTGGTTAAAGGATTGATACATGAGCTTGATTAAAGTGATTGTTAAACCCTCAAGTTGCCTTTCTTTTTATGAATGCAGATCTAAGAACTTGTGATAGCAGGCTCCCCAGTGTACGTTGGGGTGCTTACTGATACAAGAATTTACCAGAAAATATATGAGTGAATGAGCTCTTTAGATGGGACAGAGATGTGATATCAACTGAGAGAGAAACACCAATTTCACCCAAGGAAAAATTCCCATGAGTCTATGTAGGGAGGCAAGCTAGAAATCAAGGCTATATTGAGGAGTCAGATTCTCCTAAATGCCTCCTTTCTAAAGTCTATTGCCATGTGTTTGGGTTCAGATTCAAGAAAATATGAAACCATTGTGTCCTTTCTAGAAACAGAAAATGAAGACTATCAACTATCCAAAGATCTCACTCAAAATCCTCCTCTCATTTGGTCATGTAGGGTCATATTAGCATTCATGCCAGCAGTGGGTGAGTTTTTGGTCATAGCAATTCTCAAAGACCATACTATGGCATGGAGGAAGTATGTTCTGGATCACTGAACAACATAACCACACCAATAAAATCATAGGTCTTTTGAGGTAAGAATGTAGCTCAGATACTGCACAAACATTGCCCAGAGATGTGAGACTTAAGAAAGAATTGAACAGATTGGGTGACGTGGAATTTGTTGTTGTTGTGAAAAAAAAAGCTTCAGGAAAGTAAACCGAGAAAGAACTTCCATCTTGAAAACCATATGAGAGCATGAGGAAGGGATGGGGAGTCATAGGAGGACCCTTTAGCATGTGTTATATGTTTTCCTCTGTTTTCGTACTAGAAAAAAAACCAACACACCTCTGAAAAAAGAAAAAGAAGTTCCCACAAATGAAGTGATTCATCAGTGACTGAAAGAATAAGAAAAAACTGTTCTCATTGGTAACTTGTCCAAATACCTTCCTCTTGGGAAAAGGTGGGAGGTGGGAAGGAGTTGTCTGGCTAAATCAGAAGGGACAGTAAGGAATCTGACATCTTCTTGTCTAGCTCCAAAACTGTCTCAGGACTTAAGGTCAGCAACTCAGCAAAATTGGCACTGGATTCTGCTAATATCACTGCAGCATCCTTTGGACACAGCTGTTCTTACTAATCCACCAATTCTAAGACTGGAATAAGAGGAGAAAGTTTTACTGAACTAACAATTATATTTAAGTAGTGGAGGGAAAGAAAAGAGGGACTTGTAACTAGATAGCTTGAGTAGGGGGTAGAATCAGCTCAAATCAGCCACAGAATCCAAATAACTAGAATTCAGCATCCTTGACCAAAAATTGGAAATACTCCAGACTGGAGAAAGTCCAGAGAGACTAGAGTCCAGCCAAAAAGCTGGGGATTGGGGCAGATGACCTACTCAAGGTCCTTTCCAGTCTTGACAACTTTATGAATCCTGGCCAGGTATTAAAAGAGTAACAAAGGATCCTGTCTACAAAAAGAAAAAAAATACAGACCTAAATGGAATGCCCTCTCATATCTTTCTTGTGATATTTAAATCAAGTAATCTTGACTTAAACAAACACATACATACACAGTCCAGTGCTTAGAATGATGGAGAAGACCTCAACCTTGGCCAAGAATGAGGATACTATGTTTGGTGCCTTTATTTTTTCCAACTCTAAGTAATCATTTATGGTATCCTCACTGAGTACTGGGGGATTGGTTCAGGCCTTACTACGAGTAAAAGAACACACCTTGGGCTAAAACTCCTCAATCTCAAAAGTGGTTCATCTGGCTCTAGCCAAGTAACTTCTCAAGTTTACTAGAGTGGGAGTTAACAAAATTTCTTGTCATCATTTACCCGTTTCATATTCTTTTTATACCTCCAAGCCCTCACAGAAGTCCAATTAACCACATTCTACTCTTGTCCACTGGTTTGGTGGAAGGAGTGCTGGGTTAGAATTTTAGCTCTACTTATTATATGAATGACCTCAGACAAATCACTGAACATTTCTCATTTCCATAGCTATATGTTGGGAAGATCTGGCACTTGCACTGATATTTCCCCATCTGGAAAAGCTGAGGAGCCTGCTTCTGGAGAGTTGTGATGGAAAGGAAAAATCTTGGAGATGGTGAAGCATGCATCACTTCCTGTAACTGGATCCAATCTGCCGACTGTAACATATCAGGAGGAGTCTCTTTTCAGTTGGCCACATAGACAGAACTGGAGGAATCTTCAAAAATGCTGAGCCAACTTTAGTCAACTTCTTTTCACCTTAGTGCTTTTGGGGCATCTTGCATGACTCTTCCCTGATAGTGCCAGGTAAGAGACAATGTTGTGAGGAAAGGCTTTGAAGCTTTCTCTCTTTTGAGGAACAAAGGCCTTTCTAGTATAACGTCACAAGAAAAGGGAAGGAAAGAGAAGAGAAACAAGAGAAAGAACCAGCTCTTCTGTAGTGTTTACTATGTTCCAAGCACTCTCCAAAGCCACAAATAATCTCATTTGATTCTCACAAGAGTCCTGTAATGTAGGTGGCAGATTTGAACTCAGGTCTTCCTGATTTCAGGTCCAGCACTCTATCCACTGTGCCACCAATCCTCTCCCCTCATCATTATGTCTCTCATAAGTCTCCCAAGATTGCCCCAAGAGCACTGAGCTAAAGAGAAGTAGGCTAAAGCTGAATTGCTCTTTTTTTAAGAGGTTCTCAGTGCTGGCTCTGCCGCATATCAAAAGCAGGTTTGTCCTAACCACATGGTTAACTGACTGGGATCAAATATAAAATGACCAGGTATTCTCTGACATCTCTCCAAGAAACTTTCATTCCACACATCACAATTCTTAAAATACAAGTAGTTTTCTTGTCTTCTTCATATAGGGAGACACTGTGACATAGGTGCTCTGTTAAACTCTCCCCTCTTCTGAAAAATTTGCCACCCTTTGAGGTTCATCCAGAGGTTCTATGAGCACCTTATCCATTATCTTTATCCAGAATAATACTCTGGGGTCACTGGGGAAGCATAAGCACTATCCTTTCACTTGCTTCTCCAGTGTCATATAAGAAAGCATCTCAAAACAGTCAAGGTGATATAATCTTAAAGATCCCACAAACAAGGGTGAAAAATCACAATTACTCCCAAATTTAAAACATGAAAATCCAGCAAACAAGAAACATTTAAGAAAGTTTACCAAAGATTTTTTTTTTGCGTTGTTGTTCAGTTGTATCTGAATCTTTGTTAGAAAAGCTACTAGAGACATTTGCCATTTCCTTCTCCAGCTCATTTTTCAGATAAGAAAACTAAGGCAAACAGTTAAGTGACTTGCCCGTGGTTACACAGCTAGTAAGCATCTAAGGCTAGATTTAAATTCCTATCTTTCTCACACCAGGCCTGGCTCTCTATTGACTGTGCCACCCAAAGATTAGTGGTTGCTTATTTTCAACAAGTGTCTGTCTTTATGCTTAAATAAACTTCTTCAACCCAAAGGAAGAAAAGAAAATTCACTTCCTGGTTCCTATGGAGCTTCTAAAACCAGTTGAATTATCATCACAAGGATTTAGGACCCAGGGTAGACTGGAAATCAACCATCACTCTCTAGCAAGAAATCAAACCATCTTGGCTTGGCAACTACGATCAGAATCTGGGTCCCTGGGGAGAGATTAAAATACTCAATCCTCTATCTTCTACATCAGGAGCTATCTCTTTCCTCTGGACCCAAACTCAGAGAGGTTTTAATCATAGAGTAATCATAAAGAAAAAGAAAGAAAAGGAAAACAAGAATATTAAGCTCCCCATCTCAATAGCACTGAGTCCCTATCACAATCCAAGAGCATAAGAGACTCTCCACACAAGGATTAAGAACCTGAGGCTGGCCCGAAATTACCTCACCCTCTTATGAGAAACCAACTGTCCTGGGTAAAAACTCAGTGCACAAGGCCATCCAACTGGGGTCTAGACAATATTTTCCAAGAGTTTGTATGTTTGTGTGTGTGTGTGAGAGAGAGAGACAGAGACAGAGAGAGAGAGAGAAAGACGGCATTTCTCTTCTCTCCTACTCCCATAGCATAAGACCCAGATTGTCTCTGCTGTGTTCTTCCCACAGCCCAAGTTTTGATAAATAAATGTTTCTAGCCCTGGTGGTAACCTTGGGAGTTGCAGAGATCAGGAGGTGCTGAGTTAATCTTGGCTGCCTTGTAGGAGGTGCTTCCTACAGCTATTGTTGTTACTCAGTTGTTTCAGTGATGTCCAACTCTTTGTGACCCCATTTGAGGGTTTCTTGGCAAAGATTCTGGAACAGCCTGCCATTTCTTTCTCCAGCTCATTTTACAGATGAGGAAACTAAGGTAAACAGGATTAAATGATTTGCCCAGCTAGCAAGTGTCTGAGGCCAGATTTGAACTCAGGTCTTCCTGACTCCAGGTCCAAAATTCTATCCACTAAGCCATCTAGTTGCCATCCTGTAATAGGAATCAAATTAGGATCATTTGATGTTTTTGTTACACTAAAAAATGTCTTTGATTGAATAATGTGATTAAGGAGGATCTTTTCGACCCATTGATAGACCTCCTGACCATTGTGGGAAGCTTGATTAGGGAAATTGTTTTGTAGGAGGGTTCCAAGGGTTCCAAGTACCTTTTTGTTTTTTCTGTTGAGATTCTGGGTCAGAGGGTTATACCCTCTGCCTCTACAACAAGGTATAAATACTCTGAGGGTGAAGTTTTTCTTTGGGGCTTACTGACTGGAAGTGTTTCTTTTGCCAGAGAGACTCTAGAAAGCCTAAGGAGCCCCCCTGCTAAAACTTAGAAGTTGATGTTTCCCTCTCTGGTAACTGTGTATGTATGTAATGATCAGGAAGTTTGGAAGTACTGTCTGTTAATTTATTTTTAATTTCTCTGAAATTTTTATTTTGATTTTCTCTGATACCTGATAAAGTGATAGTTAATCCCTTGAACGTTGCTTTCTTTTTATGAATGCAGATCTAAGAACCTGTTGTAGTAGGCCCCCTGTGTATGTTGGAGTGCTTATTGTTACTCACACACAGATGTACCACTTCTGAAAGGAAAAGACACATGACCAACAGGAAAAAATAACTGCTGAGAGGATTTGGCAGCTGAAAAAATTAAGAAAAGTTAAGCCACGCCCTGACTTTCAGGAGACCTGGATTTATGAACCTGAAGGCAACACAAGCCAAAGATAAAAATGAAATAATCTGTTCAGCAGTCCTCCATGATTATGGTTTTGTGCTGTAAGTACTTATTAATTTATGAGATTTTTTGCATATTATATCTCTTGTGGTGGAGGAAATAATGAAAAAAGGAAAAAATATGTGATATTTATTTACTTGGTTCATTAGGTATATTTATGGCAATGAGGTTGTTTTAGATGTTACAATTTTTATTCTTGCTGTTTTATTAGAGGTGTAGGATAGGGAAAAGGCAAGGGAAAGTTATATCCTAAGTATTTTTTGTAATGTTTAAAACTTCTTATCCCTAGTACAGTGCTTCATGAACTTCTCTCTGGTCTCTAGAATTCTAACGTATTGCTCTTGTTCAAGTCATCAGTATAAATCAACGTTCCAGTTATCTCCTAAGGGTAAGAGAATTTAAAAGTTTCCTTTCCTGGGATTTAGAGCAGATGATTTGTCCAAATGGAAGTCATTCATTTTTACTCTGACCTTGCTATAGTGTGCTTTGGTCATTCTGATATAATTGGAACCTGGTTTCCCCATGCCAATGGTATGTGAGAAAATTAATAAGACTATATGATATCAGCAACTATCTTTCAGCTCTACTTTCTTTGTCAAGAAAGGTCACTACTTGGGTCAATTTCTTTTCATTCTGTAATGTAAAAAGTCCTCAAATCCTTGAGGTAAAAAAAAAAATAATCTTATTCAGCACAAGTGGCTGTTAAGATGGCTACATAAGAGATGCCATGAGTAGCTCCAGTGTTGGGCAAAAGGAGGTCCATTGATAGTCTATATAAATTTTATTTCCAGACTTTCTCAAAAGTGAGAAAATAATAACTGATTTTTTTTACTCAATAAAGATGACTTGTTGTAAGAAGAGAAAGAGAAAATTAAAGTTAGATTAACTGAATTGGAAACCAAGAAAATTTATAGGCATAAGACAGAGTAAAACAAAGATTACTTGAATGTGTGTACATATATCTGCTTATTGGAAGGGCAAAGGAATGACTGTTTTCTCTTTTCTTGCTGGAAACAGTGGTTTTAGCCAAAACAACTGGGCCCTAAATGTTTTAGTGTTCACTAAAAAATGGAATAGATTATTTTTCAACTCAATCTTCCAAACTCTAAAGTTCTATCAAAGTATGCTAGAATTTTGTGTGTTTTTTTATAATCAGCTTTCAGTGTTCCTACAAAATTATTTCACATTTTTTTAGCTACTGCCGCCTACTCCTCTTCATTTTAGTTGTAGAGTTACAATCAAATCAACACTGCCATCATTCCTGAAAGGACTATTTCAATCCATTTCCCTTTGGCCCCACTCACCCCCTTTAGTTTTTCTAGCAAAAGTGTTCCTCTCTATTCATCATTCCCCTGTGTGTGTTAAAACACACACTTCTTCATGAGGACAAGACACATGTCTTCATGAGGACAAGAACTGCCTTTGTCTTTGTGTTTCTATCCTCAATGCTTTACATGGTGCTTCACACTTAATAAATGTCTTCATTTGTTTATTCACTAATATTTAAATTTATGTAGTAACATTAGTTCTAAATACATTTTACACTCTGATCTTTCCCCTGTGCCAGTTTAGCTTTTCCCAAATGCCACCAATGCCTTGGGCAGGAAGAGAACCATATAGCTTTGCCACTTCATCAAGATTACAGGATTTTTTAAAATAAAGTTTCTATGAAACTAAAATTTTAAAGTCCCTAGAATTAAATAAAAATAAAAACTATCACAGATCAAAGTAAATGAAGGTCATTAGAGAATTAAAGTAGACAAAAACAGATATTTATGGAGTCAAGATGGAAGAATGAGAGGAAGCATTTTAGCCTAGCTCACCCAGTATACTTTGCAACAGCAAACACCCCAACATACATGGGGGAGAGGGGAGCCCTGCTATCACAAGTTCTTAGATCTGCATTCATGGAAAAGGCAACTTTGAGGGTTTAGCAATCATTTTAATGAAGCACATGTACCATTCCTTTAACCAAGCACAAATATATCATTCATCTAGTTCATGGGAGTCAGCATCCTGAGCTTCAAAGAAAATATAGAGAAATCAAAAAGTCAACAGACATGGCTCCCTCTGCCTGACCATAATTCAACAGTTAGATCCAACTGTCTGACCATAGTTACCAGAGAGGGCAGCACTGACATCTGGATTTTCAAGACTAGAGACCTTCTTTAGCAGCTTCCCAGTGTCCTCATCTGACCAAAGAAACATTTCCAGTCAGTAAGTCCCAAAATAAAGCCTCAACTCAGAGTATTTATACCTTTTTTTAGAGCCAGAGGGCATCACAACCCTTGAATGTGCCTCATTAACAAAAAGCTTGGGCTTTCTCACAAATCTTCCCCAATCAAACTCCCCTTAATGGGCAGACCCATTAATGAGTGGGGAAGATGTTTAATCACATTAAAATAATTAACAATACAAATATACTGTTTCTCATTAAAGAAACTCTTGTTTCTGTACTTTACTCCTAGTAAAGACTCTTGGTTGATAAAGGCAAGATTCAATCAGAGGAACTTGATTATACTAAAACAAAAACAGCAAAATATCCTACTTTGCTTGCCCTTACATACCTTGTTGACAAAGATATAGAAATTAAGACCAAGTACTGATTAGAAAAGTCAAGAAAAAGTCAAAGTGAGTCATTTTTCCAGCCCAGGATACCTTAGAGAGATAGACAGAGAGGTCTACAGATGCTGGGGTTGGGATCTGGCCAGGAGCATATGACAACAGGGAGCTTTCCAATACTTAAAAATTGAAAAAAGATCCAAGACATGACAGCAGGGTGAGAAGCCTCAGATTAGGAAGAAATGTCAGGAGACCCCTCAATAAGTGCCAAGTATATTAACAGGTGCCATCTGGCTGCTCTTTTGCTCACTACTCAGTTCCAGGTCACAGATCCAGGACAGAGAGGAATGATTGAAGGAGTAGGTTCTAGCTTTGTGCTGAGCAAGCCAACAGTAGATAAATGGCTCTGATCCCAGGAGAAGAACAATAACTCAGCTCCAGCATCTAGCCCAGTACATAAATATACAGCAGAATAACCAGGACAGGAGTTCTAGACTAAAGGGTAGCCTGTAGTTCAGTCACTATGAACCAGCAGAGCCACCCAGTGGACTAATAGTAACTGAGTCTAGTAGCCGAAACTCAGGAAAAGCTGACAGATCTAAACCCAGGTCAAGAATTTGCAGAGCTCAGATCAGGAGAGCAGTGAACATATCTTGGCCCAGATCACTTTGTGAGTACTGAAAGGTTGCAAGCTCCCCAAGTCAAATCGTGAAAGCAGAAAAAATATCATAAGAAGATAGAAGATTAAGCCAGATATTACCCCCCCCCAAAAAAAAAAGTATACAGAGTCTGGCACTAATAAAAAGTCCAAAATTAAGAAAGAGGCTCCAAGAATGAGACAAAAAGAAAAAAAACTCTCACTGGAAAGAGTTACTATGGTGATAGGGAAGCCCAAGACACAAACACAGGGAAAGAGAATGACTTGAACACATCTACAGACAAAATCTCAAAGATAAATGCATCTTGGATACAGTACAACAAGAATTCCTAGAAAAATTGAAGCGTGTTTTTTAAAAAAAAAATTTTTTAATGATTTTAAAACTCAAATGACAGTAGTAGAGGAAAAATGAGAAAAGAAGTGAGAGCTATGGAAGAAAGATAAGAAAAGGGAATTAATAGTTGATAAAAAAGGTATAAAATCTTACTGAAGAAACTGATAATTGGAATGGACCAAATGGAAGCTAAAGAGTCCATAAGGCATCAAAAAATAATAAAACCAAAAGACAAATAAAAGCAAAAGAAAATATGAAATATCTCAGGAAGAAACCAATTGATCTGGAAAATAGATCAAGAGGGCATAATTTAAGAATTATTGAACTACTTGAAAATCATGAATCAATAAGACCTGAACATCATATTCAAGAATCCATAAAACAAAACTACCAACATATCTTAGAACCAAAGGGTAAAGTAGAAATTGAAAGAATTCACCAGTCACATCTTGAAATAAGCCCCAAAATGAAAATTCCTACCACTTATATAACCAAAATCCAGAGCTTCCAGGTCAGGGAAAACATTCTTTAAGCAGTCAGAAAGAAAGAATACAATTGCTAAGAAGCCACTGTGAGAACCACAAAAGATTTAGTAGCCACCACTGATAAAAGATTATCACAATATGATAGTACAGAAGGTAAAGGATCTAGGCTCATAAGCAAGAAAAAGCTACATAGAAAAACTGAGTATAATTCTACTGGGGGGAAATGGACATTTAATTGAATAGAGGACTTCTAAGTTTTCCTTTTGAAAAGACTAGAGATGAGTAGAAAATTTGACATACAAAAACAGAAGTCAAGAGAAGCATAAAAAGGTAAACATGAGTAAGCAATCATAAGAAATTAGAGAAGGATAACCTATTTACATTTTTGTATGAGGACATGACACACATAGCCCCTCAAAATTTTATCATCACCAGGGGGATCATAAAGATAATCTACTTAAAGATCCTGGAAGTGACCGATATGCCTCGATGATCTCAAAAGAACAATGGAAAAGATGGGGTTGAAGAACACTCTGAGGGAAGGATGAAAAGAAAGGAAGAATAGGGGAATTTATCTCGAAACAGTGTGCACAAAGAGGAATTTACATAGCAAGGAGTGGCAAGAAGAAGTGAGTGACACTTGAACTGTACTCTCATCAGAACTGGTTAAAGTAGGGAAGAATACACATAGGTGGGCTGAATTCACTCACGAGGCAGAGTCAATAATCCAGCACAGGACAAAGATTTTACTGTCATTTATTCACTCAGAGTAAAGGTGATACCAGATAATCATTACTATACCAATGTGTATCACACAAAGATGTCATAGCCTCTGCTATAGTATTCAGTGACATAAACAAATCAGAGAAATAGGTTCAATAGAATTTTATAGGTAGAAGACAGAGAAGAGTCACATTAAAAAAAAAAAAAACCAGGAAACTAGTTGATTAAAACTTGAGCTGTGGTTGGTGTCTCAAGCTTGAGTTTGCAAATTTTAGCAAAGTATGTAACAACAATAGCAACAATGATAATAGCACCTAACATTTATGTACCACTTACTATGGGTCAAATACTATGCTAAGCATTCCACAATTATTGCCTCATTTGATCTTCACAACAACTCTCAGAGGTAGGTGCTACTATTATCATCATTTTACAGTTACTAAGGCAAACAGAGATTAAGTGATTTGCCCAGGATCTCAAAACTAGTATCTGAGGCCAGATTCAAATTCAGGTATTCTTGACATGTTCTATGTGCAATATATGATGTGGAAACAAATGAGGACAAAGAGTTCAATGTGGAGCCTGAGCCAGAGTGATTCTTCTCATAGCCTACTCTTTGCTCTAGATCATACTTATATATCTCAGAAAACATTCTTATCCATCCTACCAATTTCCCCTTTAGATAACTTCATATAAGTTTTCTGGCAGGCATCTCCATAGTCCAACTCAAAAAAATAGTAAATACAGCAGCAAAGTAAAATCAATACAATTATAATTATTAGAAATATGTAACACAAAATTTACAGATATAATGTGAGATTATAAGGACATAATCCTATAAGTGAATATATAACAATTACAGCAGTTAGTAAGGAAGTAACTAGTCCAAGACCTAAGCTGTCCAATACATCTAGGCTAAGAGGTTGAAACAAGGAGTGCTCACAGATTCAGAAGTGTAAAAAGTAAAGCAATATGTCATTTCAGTAGCTCAGATATGCCTGATGAATGGGACAAGAAGATTCATTATAAAAACCTTTGCAGTTCATCTGCAAAGAAATTTAAAGAAATTTGCTATGAAAGGAGGGACATGGTTGTAATAATATCAAGATTGTTCCTTCATGACTAAGCTTATAGTCACAGACTCATCTATCATAGTTATGATAGGACAAACTCATTTAGCTCTGTTTAATTTCAGACAGAAGTCATAGATACTTTGGGAACAATCAATCATATAGAATTCCACACTATTCATAGGGTATAAAAGCCATCCTCAGGATAAACCAGGTGGGAAATTTTCCTGTTCAGAAAGAAAGTAGCACAGTAGGAACGGAGTCTAGAGGATTGTGTCATTATCTTCATAAGTTTGTCTTCTCAACCTTATCAGTCACTACATCTACTGGTAGTATTTTCTAGACAGCAGTGCTCTAATCAGCTCATGCATATTCCCTTGAATGATGAACTACTGGTTTAAAAATAATTCAAATAGTTATAGCTGAATTCAAAACTCAGAAAAAAATCAAACTATAGTCCCAAGAGGTTCCTTTCACTATTAGTAAGTTTTGCTATTCACAGGTTAGAGCAGAATGCAGTTGTTTTTCTGGCTGCAATAATAGCTTATTAAAAATAAGTAATTAATAAAAATATTTCTCTTCAGTACTTGTTAAGTATATACAAGTCATTTCTGCAATGGCAAGTAAAGTAGAATCTTTTCTGTTTTTGTTTTAGTGTCATCAGGTGTCTCTGACTGAATCTTGTCTTTATCAATCAAGAGTCTTTATTAGAAGTAAAGTACAAAAATAAGAGTTTCTTTCATTAGAAACAGTATCTGTATTTGTATTGTTAAATACTTTAATGTGGTTACA
Organism: Notamacropus eugenii; assembly: GCF_028372415.1. Taxonomy (NCBI): domain Eukaryota; kingdom Metazoa; phylum Chordata; class Mammalia; order Diprotodontia; family Macropodidae; genus Notamacropus; species Notamacropus eugenii. The sequence goes on along the minus strand of NC_092873.1, from coordinate 143,543,333 downwards.
GATCTTCCCCACCCATTAATAGGCCTGGTCTTTAAGGGGAGTTTGATGAGGGAAGATTTGTTGGAAAGCTCACACTTTTTGTTAAGTTTCTAATGAGGCACTGAGTTCTCAAGGGTTGTGATGCCCTCTGGCTCTAAAAACTATATAAATACTCTGAAGGTGAGGTTTTACTTTGGGGTTTAGTTTTTGGAAGTGTTTGGTCAGATCAGACTCTGGGAAGCCACTAAGTAGCCCCTCAGCTTTGAAAACCCAGATGTTGGCGTTTCTCTCTGGTAATTATGAATGCATGTAATGGTCAGACAATTAGGTCCGTATGTTGATTTATGATGTATGTATTGCTTTTGTCAGACAGTTGGAAGCCATGTCTGTTGATCTGTATTTCTATATATTTTCTCTGAAGTTCAGGATGCTGACTTTTTCCTCTGAACTAAGTGAATGATACATGTGCTTGATTAAAGTGATTGTTGATCCATCAGAAGTTGCCTTTCCTTTTAGAAAAGCAGATCAAAGAACATTTGATAGCAGACCCTCCTGTGTATGTTGGGTTGCTTGCTTTTACAATTTCAAAAAGAATTCATTCAACACTTTTCTTTTCTAGTTTAAGGACACCCTGATTTAAAAGCCAATTATTAATATTAAGAAAGTAATATTCTGGAGTTTCTTATATGAAGTGTATATATGACAGTTCACTCAAATCTCAGAAAGACTCAAAGATGTAACTCAATACATATTATTCTAGGTACAATTTCATAAATTTCATAATGGATAGCCAGATAATTCATCATATAAATTTGTTCTGTACTACAAGCCAACTTCTACCTTGGCTGTGAGTGCTTATATTGGAGGAGGTGATCTTAGTTCCTCAGTAAGCCAATTGACACTAAACAACTTGATCTTTAAAAGTTATAGAAAAAATAATTTAATTTAAAATAACAATGAAACAATATGCAATAATTTGTGGAATAAAGTCAATGAAGTACTTAAGGAAAGTGTCTTCCTCTGAACTCTCTCCCTGATAAAGAAAAAGAACAAACCAATGAATTGTGCAAGTAACTAAAAAGCAAAAAAAAAATCTAATTACAAATAGCTTATTAAATACCAAAATAAAAATTCTGAAGCTCAAAGGAGAGATTAATAAAATGAAAAGTTAAAAAGAATCTATTGAGCTAAAAAATTAGGAGTCAGGTTTTTGTTTTTAGAAAAAGTAATAATGAAATAGATGAGTCATTAACTAATTTGATTTTTAAAAGAAAGAACAAAACTAATTAACCAGCATCAAAAATAAAAAAGATGAACCAATTAAGAAGAAATAAAAAGCAACTATTCGGAGGTTTTCTACCCAACTACATGCCAAAAAAAATTGATAATCTAAATGAAATGGATGACTATTTAAAGAAATGTAAATTGATTTAATTAATAAAACATGAAATAATTTAAATAACCCTACTTTGGAAAAAATTAAACAAGCCATAAATGAATTTTCAAAGGAAAAAACCCAGGACCAGGTGGACTTACAAGTAATGCTAACAAACATTTAAATGGACAACTAAGACCAATACTGCCTCAGATATTTGGAAAAGAAATAAGTAAATAAATCCTACCAAATTTCTTCTGTGATATAAATATCGTCTTGATATATAAACCAGAGAAAGTCAAAACAAAAAAAAACACCAATTTTACTAATGAATGTAAATTCATTACAGATCAAATGCAAAAAATATAAATATAAATACATTTAGCAAAAGATCATACACTATGACCTGTCTAGATTTATACCAGCAATAGAAAACTAGAAAATTAATTGACCATGTTAATAGCAAAAAAAAAGATAATTTAAATAGATACAAAACTTTGGACAAAATACCTAGTCTTATTTAAAAAAAAAAACTAGAAAGCATAGGAATAAATGGAATTTTATTCTAAATTATAAATAGCATCTTTCTAAAACCAAGAGTCAGCACTATCTTTAATGGGGACAAGTTAGAAATCTTTCCAAAAAGATCAGGAGTGAAACAAGGATATCTATTATAACCATTACAATTCAATACTGTACTAGAAATGCCAGCTATAACAATCAGACAAGAAAATGAAATTTAAAGAATAACAATAGACAAAAAGAAAATAAAACTATCATTTATGAAAGTGATATGATAGTTTACTTAATAAGCCACCAATATATGTAATATTATATATATATATCCAATGTCATATATAACAAATACGTTTATAATAAGCTCATGCAAATAAAGATTTTTTAAATACTGTCAATAAAATCTAGTCAGCAGAGATAAAAAGAGAAATCATAGATGTATCCTGGGCTGTGGTGGAGGGAAAGAACTGTACCTGCTGGGTGCAGTAGTGAGGAGTAAGGATCCTGTTGGCCACAGTCACTTGCAGGAGAGCAGAATCCCTGGTTTCACTTCCAGGACAGAGAGCACAGCTGTGGTGTGCAGTCACCAGAGGGATCACAGGAAACAAGATTATTTGTGGAACAATGTGTCTGGGGGCAGTAGCCATGGCTAAGGAGTGGAAAGGAGAGTCCAAGGTGAGGCCCCAAGAGAGAACACAGAAAATAACAGTAAGAAGGGCCTGAAATTTGGGTCATCATTCCCTATACCTCAGGACTACAACATAACTACATGTAAAAAAAAACTACAAAAAACAAAGTAAAATAAAAATAAATAAATAAAAATGTGTAAGCAAAGGAGAAAGAACTCAACCATAGATAGGTACTATGAGGACAGAGAAGATTTGGAATTGTATTCAGAGGAAAATAATTGAGCTAAAGAAAAAAATCACTCCTTTTTCAATGAAAAAGGTCAAAGAGTCCTAAGCACAAAAAGAGCACTTGAAAGAACTTTAAAAAGACTTTAAAAATCAAACGAAAGAGATTGAGAAAAAATTAGGGGGAAAATAAGAGCAATTCAAGAAAATCAAGAAAATGATGAACTGGAAAAATAGAATCAAAAATTTAAGGAAGAAAATAATCCCCTGAAAACTAGAACTGGGCAAGGGAAAGCTAATGACATTCTAATACACCAAGAAATCTTAAAATAAAATCAAAAGAATGAAAAATTTAAGAGAAAGTGAAGTATCTCATCTCAACAGATCTGGAGAACAGATCAAGGAGAGACAGTATAAGAATAGTTTGACTGCCTGGAAATTGCAATTTAAAAAAATCTTGATAGAATATTACAAGAAATTATCAAGGAAAATTGCCCTGAAGTTCTAGAATAAGAAGACAAGCAAAAATTGAAAAAATCTACTGATCACCACCTGAAAGAGATCTCAGAAAGAAAACTTAGAGGAATATCATAGCCAAGTTTCAAAGCTCCCAGCTTAAGAAGAAATATTGGAAGCAACAAGAAAAAAATACAATTTAACTCTCATGCAGCTACAATAAGGTTACACAAGACCTAGCAACTATTACATTGAAAGACTGTAGGTCTTGGAATACTGTATTGTGTACAGCAAAATAACCAGGGTTACAATGAAGGGTAACTTCACCAGCAAAGTTAAGTATAATACTGAATAGAAAAAAATGGGCATTAAATGAACTCAAAATTTAATGAACATGAAAACTCAGGTTTTCGTGGAAAAAAAACAGAACTTAAAGGGAAATTTGATATATAACACCCAGGAGAAATATTAGGTAAACATTAAAGACTAATTATAAGGGACTCAATAAGGTCAAATTGCTTATTTCATATGTGTGAAAATATTAGTAGTACTCCTGTGATTGTGATCATTATTTGAGTAATTTGAAATAAAAGCATGATCTGAACTGAGAAGGATGGGGCAATTCTAAAAAAAAAAAATAAAACTACATAGGGAAAGATTCAAAAGGAGTTATTATCTAACACAAATGAAGCATAGAAGGAAAAAATGATACAAAAGAAGCTAGGAAGGAGGCGGGTAGTGCTGGAATCCTACTCTGATTGGGAATGGGTTAAAGAGGGAACAAAAGATATTTAGAAAGCCATAAAAGTCTTTTATAGTCAGAAAGAAATAAGAGGGCAAGGGAATAGAGTGGAAGGAAAGGATAAGGGAGGAACTTTTAGAGGGGTGAGTAGGTTAAGAAATAGCATGGCAAGGTAGTGGGTAGAAATAAAGCAGACAAATGAGACAGGGCAAATAGGGTGAGAAGGATAGTGAGGAAAACTAGGAAGGAGGAAAATATGCAACAAGTAATTATAGCTTAGAATGTAAACGGGATGCATTTACCAATAAGTGGAAATGAATAGCCGATAAAAAATTTGAATTCAACAATATGTTGCTTTCAGGAAACATTATTAAAAAATGATACATACAAAGACAAAATAAAGGACAGGAACAGAATTTGTTATATAAAAAAGCAGAAATAGTAATCAAGATCTCATGTAAAGTTAAAGTTAAAATAGATTTAATCAGAAGTGAAAAATAGAGAAACTACACCATGTGTCAGCAATGCTATTCAATGTTGTTTTAGATCATTAGACCCTTTAGGCCATTAATGGTAAAATACCTGAGCATATACCTGACAAAACAGACACAGGAAACATATGAACAAAAACATAAAATGCGTTTTATACAAATAATTGAAGTAATATTTGTTATTCATAGTTTTTAAATGACAATGTCACCTAACCAATCTATTTAGCTGATGTCATCCCAATTAAATTACTAAAAGAATGAAAATCTTACTGAGTTAGAAACAATAATAGCAAAGTTCATATGCAAGAACAAAAAGTAAGGAAATTCAAAGAAACCAGGAAAAAGGATGTAAAGGAAGTAGATTCTGCAGTATCAGACCTTAAACTACATTATAAGGGATAGCATGATTGTAGTGTAAAAAGGATAATTTCAATCACTCTAAACTAAAATTTTCTTGTATAAATAAACTCTTTCGAGTCAAGAATAGCAGGAGTGCAGAAAATTGGGAAAAACTTTCATAGACAATCTCATATAGGGTTGGAGTACTGCTGTGATATAGGAAACTGATTGATTTAGAAAAACATGGAAAGACTTGGACTTATGAAGGAAGACATCACCCATCTTCAGAGAAACAGGTAACAGGTAGAAATAAGCATAGTATGGGTCTTACATATATCTGTATGAGGGTATATGTATATAGATGTGTATATTTATAGATGTCTATCTATACATATATGTATATATCCATTCTTAATCGTATGCTTCTTTTGGCAGGGCAGAAAAAGGGAAATAAGATTAAAAATACACAGTAGAGAACAAAAGAAAACCAACAAAGAAGCAAAGAAAAGCTGGGCAGTTTGAAAACAAGTATTTATTATATAGGTTTAAGTGAAATGGAAATTTGTTGTTTTATATTGAATCCTCTTTGATGGTCTGCTGTGTACATGGCAATGTTTCTTTTCTTTTCTCATTTTGTACTTGTTTAAAATTTTAAAAATTATTTAAAATAAAGTAATTTGGAGCTGTACCCAAAAGACTATTAAACTGTGCATGTCTTTTGATTCAGCAATATTCCTGTTAGGTCTATACCCCAAAGAGATCAAATAAAGAGAAAATGAATCAATCCATACAAAAATTTTCATATTAGCTCTTTTTGTGGTGTCAAAGAGTTAGAATCTGAAAAGATGCCCATCACCAGGGGAAGGATTGAGCAAGTTATGATACATGGATGTGATAGAATCCTATTGGTCTATAAGAAATTACAAAGAGGATGATTTCAGAAAAATTGGGAAGACTTGAAGTGGATGTTCATTGGGGAACCACAGAGATGCTATAATATTCATCATGGGGCATGCCTAGCAAAAAGGAGTTTGAAGACATCACCAGAAAACACTGGCAGTTCTGTATCATCAGAGATGCATATGCCCTTGCATGCTCCCCTCCACATTTGTGCCCTGGTCACACATATTGCCAAAGTATATATGTTCTACATCAGTTGACTACATATGTCTACTCTTTCCACTGAGGGTGTAAATATTTGTCAGAGAGGAAGTGACAACTTTATGGGGGAGATTTTTTTTGTTGCTTTTATTAATATGCTTTTTCATTAATTGCGTTCTCTGGTAGACTAATTAAAATAAGCAAGTGGGTGAGGTTTTGTGAGCTATGATTTGGAAAGAATTCTAACCTACAAAGTACACAGATAATAAGGCAGCTGCCTGGAGGCCCATGGAAGTGGAGATCTCCAGATATTATATTTTTTTAAATCACCTATATCAAAGAAAAGAAAACTATTTTTACAAATACAGACAACCTCCCTAATATTTCTACAGAGAACTAGAAATTTGGAAGAATCTGTTTCCAAAGTCAAACCTTCATCTAGATGAGGTCAAGTCATAATAAAGCACTCATCCTTAAACTGGGTTGGCACTATACACAAAAGCTTATTTTGAAAAAAATAAATTATACCAATTTATAAGATTCTCTTCAAAACTCTTCAGATCAAAAATACAACTGTTTACTTAGAGGGAGTGAGCATCACTTCACAAATGTAGTGTAAAAAATACAATATAACCAAATCTTAGAGGTTAAGATTAATACCCAGAAGCTAAGAGAAAAAAATAGAATTCCAATTAATTAGAGATTAGCAAAAAATCTCTTTTCCCAGAAGGACAAGGCATTTTTTCAACAATTACAAAATGTTGAGTGAGCAGGAACTGTCCAGTGGAGTTGAGGGGAATAATTTGAAGTCAAAGTCACATACTTAATTGGGCTAGTCATTTAACCTCTTTCAGACTCATCTGTGAACAGGGCATAAATAATTAGACCTGCAATACTTTTCTTGCCTGGTTGTGGGGATGATCAAATGGTACAATGCATATAAAATGCTTTAAAAATCTTTAAGTGCCATATTTGTTAGGGAGGGAGGGAGGGAGTCAATTTCAGATGCAGAACTAAAAGTCATATTTCTTAACTCCCTGTGCAGTGCTCTTCCCACAATATCACATTGTCTTTTAACCTAGCATAATGCCTTATGCATAAGGAAGGGATAGGGATAGGAACTGTGTTTTCACTGATATAGAGAACCCTAGGTGATGAAATTCTCTCAACCAGTGCAGATTGACACCTTTTCTACAGCTTTTAATCTTCCAGAGTTGCCTAGAGCAGAGGTTTCAAGCTCTCTGTCACTTAACCAGGTTAAAATATAATTGATAAATGCAGAGTAAAATTTTTTAAAAATACAGTATAACATGGATACTATCAATTTATGGTTTTCTAAGTCAGTATGGTTTTCTAAGCCAATTCCTAAGTCTATAGGGATCTGTTCTTATTTGAGTTTGATCTAATTAGACTAAAACACTAAGATGTTGAGTGGTTTATCTGGGGTCACATAGCCAGAGTGTCTAAGACAGAACTTGAACAAGGTCTTCTGTCCCGAAGGTCAGTACTCTATCTACAAGGCTATACTGCCTTACAGTACATAGCTGTGCTTAATATTTGTTGATGATGAAACTTATTCTTTACTATTTGGGAAAAATATTAAGCAGAGGAGTGTAGGATTCAAAGAGAAAATGAGATGGTGAGGCTCATGAGCTCTATATCTACCCAATGATAAAATTCTCACTAGGACAATTAATAAGTCTTCATGGAGTGCTTTATATTCCAGTGAGAAAGCCTTATATAATTTTAATTCCCAAAGCATGGAACATCTTGGTCTCATCTTCAGCAAATATTTTTTGAACTTATATGACATGGCTTTCATCTGAGGATTTCAGGTGTCCATTTTACAAATAGGGAATGGAGTCAGGGAGAAAAAGTGACTTGTCCAAGTTCATACAAATGATAAGGATTTGATCAAGGTGTGTCTGATTCCAGAGTCAATTTTCTCCCCATGGCATGAAGTGATTTGCCCAGGGTCATACAGATTTGAATTCATGTCTTCCTGACTCCAGACCAGGCACTCTATCTACTGCTCCACGATTTTAAAATTCTAGCTTTGCCATTGTACAGTTTTGTAACCTTAACTTCAAGGCATTTGATTTCCCATCTATAAAACAGGGAAATTGGAACAAATGATTACTTAACTTCCTTCCAGGTCTTAGATCCATCATTATTTTTAATGACTTAAATAAGAAGATTAGAATTTGTAGGCACAGATATGAAAATAATACCACTGTTCACCTAGACCAAGCTATTTCTGAACTATTAGCTGACAAAAATTTTCCCAGTCCTGGGACAGACTCTATTTACCAAGTTCTTTGATGAGATCAGTTTCTTGGAGTTATCAGCTTATTGGCAGGCACACACAGTTCATGGGCTTTTGTTGCAGGAGTTCATTGGGATTGACAATGGAATGGGGCTGCTTGCCATTCTCTCCCCAGTTGGTAAAAAAGCCAAGTATTAAACCCCCTCTAGGGAACTTTAGAGCACTAATATTTCAAAATTTCAGGACAGAAACTGGAAACTTTAATGAAATTCAGGTTTACTTCAGATGTTCCAATATCATTCATTTGGGTTGATCTTCCGTCTTCTTTCCCCTCTCCACCCTCTTGCCCTCCCCCATTTCCACCAATATTCTCAATATATCTCAGGATCCCCATCTGTTTCTAAATTGCCTTCTTACTGACAAGACAATGCCAAGTCTGGATGGGAACTCTTTCCTTCCATCAACAATATGTGTGGATTTCATTTTTTTTTAATGCCAATGTTTTCTGAGATTTTTAACATAGCAGAAAAGGTAATGAGTGATATCTCTGATTGTTACTGTTTTCTTTATTTTAAAGTTCATATTTATTATGCATAATTGAATACTTTCAAATATTTTTGTGACAGTTTTAATGTGGGGAATGTTTCAATCTTCCCTAAAATAATGCAAAACCCATATAACTCTTCTCCATATACTTCCCTAAATTCATCCCTGGACAACCTGCTGGTTAGGACCTTCCTCAATTTTCCCTTGATATGGTAAAGATCCGTGACACCAGCTCATTCCTTCTTTTTTACTCATAGTTTATTTGATGGCTACATATACTCTGCTTCTCCTCCATAATTCCTTGCAATCTGCTCACACCCACCATGTACCTCTCCATTGCCCTTTGTGTGAACCTGCATTTCAATTATTAAGAGTCCATTGTGTTCTGTGACTCATAGCCATACAACACCAGAAGAATATTGGTATTTAAAAGATGGCCTTTTGTTTCTGGGAAAAGTTTGGTGTCATTAAAAAACTATTCAAATTTCCCAAAGGAAGATACTACACAAATATTGAGAACTAGAGGGATATATTCTTATCTGAAACAATTTTAACAATTAGCAATTAAATGCCCAAAATCAAAAATATTTCCTGTTTTTTTCAAACTATGTAATTCATAGAAAATAGGACAAGATAATTAACCTAGGAATAGGATTTGGGCTCTTCTATAATCTACCTATGTGGTTTTAAGTAAGTTAGTCCCTACAATGATTCTCAGAGGAAGGAAGAAAGGAAGCCAATTCATGATCTTTAAGATTCTTTTCAGATCTAAAATTATTTAATTTTTGCATTCTGCTTTAGCAAACATTATGCTTGACAACTTTGAAAAATTTAAGAATACTGTTCAATGCAATGACTAGTCAAAATCCCAGAGGACTCATGATGAATCATGCTGGCCACCTCTTGACAGAGAGTTGATGGACTAAGGATGCAGAATGAGACATATATTTTTGGACATCATTAAAGCAGAATTTTTTGCCTGATTATGCATATCTGGTACAAGAAATTTACTTTTGTTTTTTTTTTCCTTTGAGGGAAGGGATGATGGTAGAGAGAAAGAAAACAAAATCAATTTCTTTTGTTAATTAAAAAAGTTGTTTGAAAAAATAAAAAGAAATTGTATGTTTGAAAGTTACTTCCAGAGGTTTGAAGTTTTATTACAACTCCCGAAACCATAGATTTAGAAGGGACCTTCAATATCATCTAGTTCAAACTTCCTCATTTTACAGAAAGGAAACAGAATCCCAGGAAGTTAAAGTGACCAAAATCAAACAGGTAGTAAGTGGTAGAATTTGAAACCACTTTGTCTGACTAAATCCCTTCTTACTTTCACTGTTCCACACTGCCTCTCGGGTCAGACACTTCTAAGAAATGATGTGTGAAATAGAGAAAGAAGATACACTGTTTTGTGACCCATGATTGATTTTTCTGACATGTCAGAGGCAATATGTATTAGGATCTCCTCATTTCATGACCCCTTTTGATGGAAGAAATTCATAGGACAAAGCTATCTAGAGACATAAAGAGTCTGCTCCTGAAGGAAATTCTACAGCCCTTTTTTAGAGCTTTTTAAGATAATACTGTTATTGACTTCCATCTCTGAGACTGCTTTCAACAAAAGGTCATGCTGTGTGTTCTCTCTCTACACACACACACACACACACACACACACACACACACACACACACACACACACACACACACACCCCACCTCAAGACTTCACAGAAGATGACAAAACTACTTACCTCAATAAAGTTGATAATGAGCAAAGTGCCTTACAAAATTTAAGATGTTATATGAATGTTATAATTAACAGGACCTTGGGGCTAGCTCCTCACCAAATTTTGTTATACTAGAATTCCAAATAATAACAAATTCTCATGTTTCTCATTTCTTATATTTTACTGCTGTTATTTCTGTTACAGATTAAATACCAATTCACAAAACTCTGAAGCTCATAAACTAAAATCATGAATAATTCCAGATCTGTAAGGGATCTCAGAGGTCGTATAATCCAACCAGATGAGCTGTTACTTTGAGATGAGATATAACATGGACACAGATAATTAGGCTGTGAGGTAGAGGGTGATGAGAGTAGAAGAGAGATTCAAAGTTCTCTAAGATAATTTCAGGTGACAGTGAGTATCCTCAACTGGGGAAAGAAGGAAGAACTTCACAGAGAAATTCATGCTACAGCTGAGCCTTGAAGGAAGAAAAGGATGTGAAAAAGGAGAAAGGAGAATGGAATGCCTTTCAAGCTTGGAGGACAGCCTACATGAATGAGATGAGAGATGGAAAGTCAAGTTCAAAGAACAACTAGTTGTTCAGTTTGGCTGGAACTTAAAATGTGTGATGATGAATAATATGAGATAAAACTAAAGAGGTGTGCTGGAATGAGAGTGGAGAAGATTTTCCTGAAGTGACAAATAAAAAGGAGCAGAGAGTCTCTAAAGGAATTTGTTGACATGATTAGATCTGTCCATGAAGAGGATTATTTTTGACAACTGTGTGAAGGATAGTTTGCTGAGGGAAGAAAATGGAGTTAGGAAACCCAATTAAATAGTTACTATGATATAAACATATTGAATAGTTATTCTATATATCATTATATTATTTATTATATTATATAGCTATGTGATATACTAATATAATACATTGTTATATTGAACAGTTGTATTATAGCTATTATAATAGTTCACTTAAAAGGTAATGAGACTCTTCTTAGACTCTCAGTTTAATATTCTCCATGTCACATTGTTAGCTGTTTATCACTAAACCTATCTGTGCCCTATTATCAAAAAACAGCATATCTGCTTCACAGTGGAGTATTTCCTGATTTCCCTCTTTATGTTTTGTGATCAGAAATTCTGAGCCTATGAATCTTTGTTCGTTTAATTTTGTTTAATACTTATCTTTTTTTAATCTTACTTTTTTGGTAATATTTTGTGGGGTGAGAGAAGAACTTTCTGAGCTATAAAACCCAAGCCGGGATTCCCTTCTTTAAATTCCAAGTCTAACCCAGTAATTGTATGACTGTTTGTAAGTTGTAGATAATAATATAAATAAAACTTGAAATTTATTTTGTGTTTTATAGTTACTAAGTGTTTTATATTTATTACTCTATCTGATCAGAACAAACCAGTAGTAAAAGTGTTAAAATTCCCATTTTTATACATGAAGAAGAAGACAAGACTGAGAGAGATGACTTGGTTTGCTCGTGATGACCTGGCTGCCAAGAGTTGAGTGGGGGACACAAAATTCCTTGACTCCAAGTCTGCTTTTCTTTTACTAGAGCATGCTGCTCCTTAGATAACAGTAGCAAATTGTTACCAAAATGTGCTAGAGAAAATATAAAACATTCAGAGTGGTCATATCTGATGGAAAATCAAGCCATGGTAATTGAAATCTGCTGCCTATCCCTTAAGCTATTTTATGGCCTCAACGAAACTTGATTTTATCAGAAATCAATGGCACACACTGGGAACCATGGGCCATATTCTCATTATAACTTCAGTAATAATGAATATCACCATGAAATTTACAAAATGCTTAAAGTTTAAAGTTTTCTAGAGAAAAATAATTATCTTTCAGCTAGAATTTCTTGTCTGGCATTTGTCTGCTCAGAAAATAATTGTTTCGGAAAGTTTTAGGAAAATAGTTTAGCTACTTTTGAGTTACACAATTGGAGTGGTTGGAGACTATTACTTTCAAGTCTTCTAGGGTTCAAATAGATACTGTTAAGAACTTTCACATGAGAATAAACAGATGATTAAAGTTGGTCAACCTGAGACTGAATAATATTTCACATTTATATGAGTTGACAAAGCAATTTCCTCATAATATCCTGTGTGGCAGATAGTATGAATATTATCCCCATTATGTATATATGAAGAAACTAAGATTCAGTGAGATTACATGGCTTCAATTAATAAAGATTGGATTTGGGATTTAAATCCAGGACAACTGATTCCCAGTTCAGCCGCTACAGAACTTTGAGGTAATTTAAAGAAAGCTGAGGAGGACAAAAAATTAAGGATGATGTATATTTTCTCACACAGTTATAATACTTTTAAATTTTTTACTTATTTTATTTTTAATTTATAGGATAAAACAAATATTACTATAATGTAGTATAAGAAAAATTGATTGCACATGAAACTACAAATCTACTATACATAATTTGCTGTTCCCTCTAAATATATAATATACATATGTATTATATAATATATATACATTCTTCTAAACATTCAGATAACCCTCATGGGGTAGTGAATAAAGTCAAGAAGACCTAATAGATATGTGACCCTGGGCAAGTCATTTAACTTCTCTTTACTTCAGGCAACTCCCTAGAACTTATTTACCAAGTGATATGTACTAGTGGAGAATTTATCATGCTTAAAGTTCTCCATTTAGATGCAATAACAAACTTTTCATATCTTCATGCATTCAACTATATAACTGTGTCTATAGTGACTTGTCACACTTGCTCCCATGAAATTTCAGCAGCAAAGCTTTGGGTTTCTCTCTTCAGTGTCAACACTCATGTTATGAAGTTCTGACACCCAGATTTCTGACTCTCTCCCACACCCATGAACATTCACCAAAAAATCAGAGATTTAACACTGCCTCAAGTTCAGGTAATGTTTGGACTGGGAGAGCAGATGACCTCCAAATTCCTTTCCAGTCCTCCATCTAGGATACCATAACACATCGAAGAAGCCCTTCCATTTGGGGGAAGTAACAATTAATAAGGAACTCTTTACAGTCTATAGCTAAGATCCTGGATGATTCTAAAGCTGGGAGAAATCTCAGAGTCCATCTAGATTAACCAAATGAGCTAATGTTACTTTGACTCCTGTGACTCCAAATCCAATGTTATTTTCATTGTAGCACCTTGTCTCTCAGACCAGAGGCTTCTGAGTAATTTGTTTTAGTCTTTTACCTCCAAGGGATATATGTCTAGTATTGGCATTAGAGATTAGAATGTTAATGATTCGGAACATATTTTCATATGAAAAAATTTACATCTTTTCTTTTTGAAACTTAGTCATATCCTTTGACCAGTTATCTACTGGAGAATGACTCTTGGTCTTACATATTTGTGAAATTTACCTATATATTTTGCATAGTAAACTTTTGATATACAGATATTTAGATTATACATATATATACACATATATGCCCTCTAGATCATGCCATAATATGATATTATACATGTATAATATAGTATAATATGTATTAATATATCTAATATATTCATATACCATTTTTAATTTATTTTGCAGATGATGGGCATACGCATAGGTGTATGAGTGCATGTGTATGCCTGTATGTCAAATATTTATGTATGTATATGTTTTATATGTATATACCCATTATTTGAAAGAATAATTTTTTAAAAATTGATATATGAATATATGTTAACATTATCAAGCAATAAGAAATATTAATAAAACTTTTTTTTAAACCTGTAGGGAGGAAAATCAAGATAATCAGGCCAAACTGAAGTTGGTCTTTAAATCATTGGGACAAATAAATGACCAAGTGACTGGAATATTGAAAACCTGATGGAAGCTGATACAACTTCCTCCTAGAGATTTATGAATTCCCAGGATCTCTTTAATGATTGGGAAGAAAGAAAGAAATTGTCAGCAAATTCACAAAAATCACAATGGCCAGAGCAAGATAAATCTGTAAGAAAAGCAAGCAACTGCCTTCAGATTGCTATTAGAAAACTCCAAATACACCAAAATCCTCCCCCATTTACCTTTAATTTTGGGGGGTTGAGGCATTGCAACTTCCAGAAGGAGTAGCAGGTGAACTGATGAAACATCTGCCCAGAGTATAGAGTTTGTGAAGGGGAGTAATGTAAAATAAAGCTAAAATAGTAAGTGGGAGTTAAATCATGGTGCTCCAGAGTTTACACATTATCCTAGACCAATGAAGGTATTTCAGCAGGAAAATGACATAATAAGACATACATATTAACAAGCTTATTTTGGCATCTGTGGAAGATGGATTTTTAAGAGAGAGACAATAAGACACATGATAGTGTGTCCTGGGCAAGGGTGGTTGCAGCAATGCATCCAGGAGACAATGAATCAATAGCATTTATTAACCACTTATAATGTACCAGTCATGGTTCTAAAATGGAAAATCTAAATGTAATATCTTCTTTAGAGGTAAATAAGAATGATCTGTATCTCCATTGACTTCTGGGATTTGAATATATCAATAAATCAATGAATGAAAAGCATTCATTAAGTTCTTCTTATATGCAAAGGTCTCTGCTAAGCTGTTCAGGAGCTCACATTTTCAGAGGGGTGTCAACACACATCGAAGTTTTCAGCTGCAAATCAGATAGAAAAGTTATATTGTCCTTAAGGCACAATGGTAAAAAGAAATGGCAATGTCTCTTTTTTAAAGTCATTTCTACCGATAAAATGAAATCAATTTCTGATATTGAACCATTTGACAATGTCAAGTATTTGGTGGAAAGAATTTCCTTTACTGGGTCTTCAGTAGTTGTGCCTGTACCTGGAGGAGCAGGGCCAGCAGCATCCTTGGTTGCTTCCCAGGATGATAGAGTTTTTTGCTCATCTCCTGAAGCAAGGAAATATTACACTGTTTGGGACTAGTGGAGTTGGGGTAGGTTAATCTGGTATGAGAGCCTCAAAGGAGAGCTTGAGGAAAAGGAGAAGTTAGGGAAAGCTGTACTCATGTACATGGAACAGCAGCAGTACCAATAAAGATGTGACATGGTCAGATTTCCTCCAAACTTCCTTTTTTTCAAGGTGAAATACAGGTGTTGACATGAAATTAGAGCAGTCAAATGCATTCTTTAACAGAATAAAAGAACATGTTTAGAACTGGGTGCTAGTCACAGCCAGCTGAAATGAGGCAGGGAAGAGGATGAGATCTGCCAGTCCTTCCACATGCTCCATCCTTATCTGTGTTTTTGTTTTCTTAGCATCAAAGTCACTTAATCCAATGCCCTGGATCTTAAACAGTTTTATACTTTGCAGTGTGCCTTTTTGCTTTCACCTCTCCAACCTATCCCTGGAGTGGGTTGGAAAAGGGAAAATGTCAATGTCTCCCCACCTGGTCCCACTCATATGCTGCTGTGCTATATGCCTGGGGGAAGCACCATTCCGTCCGTGTTCCATGTATCCTCTCTCCTTTTTCTCAACCCTCCTTTTATTCCCTTCTAATCCCAAACCATGCAAAATGCCCTTACCTCAGATGATGAGCAAAAAACCTTCCAAATTCCAGAAAACTAAACAGATATAAGCCATTGTTATCCCTTCTAAAGAAGACTTTTTTTAATTAAAAGAAAAGCAAAAATGTGGTCTCTGTCCCCAAGGAGTTCCCATTGTAATGGAGAAATCAACATGTCAATAATTAAGTACATCTAAGATTTGCCCAGGGTAGCTGAAGGTTATCTGGAGGGGGAAGATGTTAGTAGCTGGGGACTCCTACAAAAGGTAGCATGTGATCTGAGTCTTAAAAGAAGCCAGGGAAGGGGTGGAGCTGATGGGACAGAGTATTCCAAGCAGGACAGTCAATGAAAATGCCCAGGGACAGAAGGAGCATCAAGTTCTAGGAAGTCCTAGTAGGCCCCTGTGTAGCTGGGTTATAGAATGTGTGGAGAAGACAGATCGGAGGTCAACCTTTGGACAGCCTTTCCAATTGAGACTAACTACAGAAACACAAAGTTTACTGTGTACTAAACTACTGTCTTATTCTGATTTTTAGGAAAGCTAAAGGCCCTGACCACCTCCTGTGATAGCTGTGAGGCTCCAGGTTTCTGGTCCTCTTTAAAGGGCTGGGACTGATATTTAGTCCCAAAGCTTTGGTGAAATTGATCATTCAGGAGGGGAAAACATTTGTTTTCATAAAACAGTACCTTAACAAAAGAAACACTAGAAGCTCTTTCACTACTTCCAGTGATAAGACTGCAAAGTAGGTATTTAAAATAGCTATTGTGACCACATCCTATGTAGAGTGGCCCAGTTTGGAGGAATGATTGATCACTGGCACTGTATATTAACTCTTTGGAAAGAAATCATGTTTCTTTGTCCTTCAGGGGCCCTTACTTAAACATTTTAAAGAGGTCAACTCTTTGGGAAACTAATGGGGTGAGAAAGAATCCCTCTCCCCTGCCAACAACAAAAAGAGTAAAGATGTCTATTTATGAGTCCTTCCCAAACACTAAGCCCAAAGTAGGAAAAAATTAGAAGACTGGACGAGGGCAACCTTCAAATATTGTCAACACTTCCAGTCTTCACTCTGTTACTCTTCTGACTATTTAACTAGGCATGGGTAGGAGAAAAATCTTGAGCAGGCTGATTGGGACAGATAAGAAAACAGGAAGCCAGGGTAGGCAACCTTTTCCCTCTCTTAGCTGTAGCAAAAGGAACAACAGTAAGAGTAGAGAAAGTATTCTTCCTGTGTGTGCCAAGGATTTGCATTACATTAGCACAGGGGGTCCTAATGTGGGGGTATGAGAAGCTTACAGAGAGTATAGGAATATTAGCTAAAAAATTTACATTTTAAAAGGGGGGCTATGGTCACCAGTTCTTAAACTCCATAACCATAAATGTTTCTTATAAAATGTTTCACTTTTTCTTCTACTTTTTTGTTATTCATATTTTGTTTATGAATTATTATTATGACATATTATCTATTACATAGATAATATAATATATAATTATATATTATTAATTATTTCCTGATCTCTTATAATTTCACTGACTTCACTTTGCCCAATTCTAATTTTTAAAGAGTCATTTTCTTCCTTAAGATTCTGAATTTCCTTTTCTAAATGGTTGAATTTCCTTTCATAACCTTCTTGTTTTTCTTGGAATATTTTTTTTTTTTAGTTTTTCCACTATCTCTGTCATTTGATTTTTAAAGTCTTTTTTAAGATCTTCTATGAATTCTTTTTGGGCAAATGACCATTTGACATTACTTTTTTGGGGGGGGGGGGGCTTCTCCTCCTCTGAAGATGAACCCCAGTCATCTCTATTTCTATAATACCTTGTGTTCTTTCTCCTTTGTCTGTGCATTTTTTGTGTGGTAATAGCTTAATTTTTATAAATCATTTCCAGTCCTGGGGAATGGGAAATGGTGCCTCTTGCACCAGATCTTCAGTTCTCCCCTCTAGCCTTGAAACAAAGCCAAATCCTCAACCTCTTATAAGTGCCTGCAGCCAGAGGCTTTCTGCCCCATTGCTTCTGCACTCACTAGGCATGAGCTGGTTCTTTCTCACCCCGCAGTCTTCACAGCACAGCTAGGTCTATTGCTCCTTATGAGCAGAAGTTCCCTCAGTCTTCCTAGCCTCAAATGCCCAACTCCCCTCACTGTCTGGGGATAACAGATCCTTTAGCTGGGGTTGATGCAATTGACTTGCCACTTGTTAAAATGGAACCTACCCTGGAGGTATTTATTCTTCACAGGGACCAAACCTTCTCTAGGGATTGTTCTTCTGATCTCAAATTGCCCCAGGAAGACTCCTGTTGTGCCCCTATCCTTATTTGTCTCTACCCACATTTTGTTCACCCTAAAGTGCTATTTAAACTCTTTTGTGGAGGAAAATCTTGAAAGTTTGGAATTTTCTGACCTACTCCACCATCTTTCCAGAATCTTCTCTCACCATAAACCCTTTAAGTCCAAGTGCAAGGCTGGGGAAACCACTGTCCAGTTGAAAAGATGTATTTTTAGCCTAGAAGATAAGTCTGCAAAGGTTGCTGTTAAAATATTCAAAAACTGGAAAAAAAATTAAGTTGTCTAAATGAAAAAGCATTTAATAACTTTATGATACTGAATGTAATCCAAGCCACAAAGGGCCAATTGTGTAGAACTCTCCCTTCACTGGTAAAGATAAAAACCCTATGCTTGAGTCTCTTTGGGTCCTGCACTCACTTTGGCAGCTTCTGGCTTTCATCTTCAAGAGAGAAGATAAATGATGCCACCTCTACTTCCGGTTATTGAAGGGGGACCATCACCAGTCATCTTGACCTATGTCTTCCCACTGCACTCCAATGACTGAAGGAGAGAGTGGAGCTGATGACTTTGCACAGCCCTGCCTCACTTAAAATCAATTCACTTGTAAGACAAGACATTGCCTTCCTGATGTCATTGGTCCTCTTCAAGAACAAAGGATGAACAACAAACAAGGCTGCTGAAGGAAGAATAAGGCTCTGGGAAAAGGTTAGCATGAGAGGAGCTGGCAGTCTCCATCATGTCCCTATCCCCAGGATGTAATACTAAAGGCTTCAGGGGACTTGAGTAGGATCTGGGATTCTCTCTCCTGGTTGAGCTGAGTTGCCTCACTCCCAATAGAAGAACTCTTTCACTCGGTATTTTCTGGCAAATCTTTTTCTACATATACTTTCTCTGATTTCTGCTTTGTTATGGACTTGGATAAATGGAGTTTCTTTGCTATCTGCTATTTGGTATTTGGTGGAAAAGAAATCAAGTCCTGGATAAAAAGCTTGGCCCCTCCTTTCTCCATTATTGAATAGCTATCAGTTTTGTTTGAACTTCAAAACTGTATCTCCTAGACTAGGAATGGGGATCCTGTGGCCTCGAGACCACATGTGGTCCTCTAGGTCCTCAAGTATGGTCCTTTGACTGAATTTCCTTAAAAAAATAATTTGTTATGTGGAGTTTGGATTTAGCCAAAGGGCTACACTAGAGGGCCACA
The DNA here is from genome assembly GCF_028372415.1 of Notamacropus eugenii. Taxonomy (NCBI): domain Eukaryota; kingdom Metazoa; phylum Chordata; class Mammalia; order Diprotodontia; family Macropodidae; genus Notamacropus; species Notamacropus eugenii. The sequence continues at coordinate 143,523,959 of NC_092873.1, read as the reverse complement.
TGTGGCCTCGAGGCTGCAGGTCCTCTGCCCCTGCCCTAGACTAATAA